>NW_026596091.1:14312642-14408377 GCF_907164565.1 Psammomys obesus | reverse complement strand
TTCTTTCTTTCTTTCTTTCTTTCTTTCTTTCTTTCTTTCTTTCTTTCCTTCTTTCATTTGTTGTTTATAAAGACACAGAATTGGAAAATAATAAATTGCATTACTATGAAATTTGCCTCACAACCACCAAAGTATGTTAATGATTTTATTTATTGAGGTAAATTTTCTGGGTTTGTTTTAAATTTATTGTATTTTTCATGGAGTATGTTTTGAATATCTGTTGACATGAAAACATAAACAAACAAACTTCTACTAGCCCTATCTCTGTTTTGTACCAAACATTGACTATGCCACTTTTCTCAGTCACATTAATGTTTTTCAATGTGCAAAATGATAAAACCAATTCCCTTTTTTGGGTGGTGGGGAGTAAGGAAACAGAGACTCAAATTTATAAATTTGTAAGTTTCAAACAAGAAGTGTACTATGCTCCCACTCAGACAGGAGAGTTTAAAATAGCAATCTCTGAGCCAGAGAAAATCAAATAATAATTAAATTTTGCTCATGAATAAATATTAGGAAATCACAACTACTTTTATAATAAGATATTTCAACCACTGGCTTCTTCTAGACATAAATAAATAGAAATTTAAAAGCACTCCTCTATGTGCAACAAGGGAGCATTTAATAAAGCAAATTCAAGATACATTCCCCCCTCTCTAATGCAGTGGCAGTGAAGTTTTCTGGCTCCTTAATGCCTCTCTTTCCTGTAACTCAGTTTCCCATAAGTTAGGGCCTGGAAGAAGTTTGACTATGGAAGAAAAGTTTGCATTATTGCAGAGAAGTGAATTTTAAATGATCCTCAATATCTTTCCCCACACTGACATTTGGTCAAAGTATCTATTCTCCAGTGACATGCTTTTTCTTTACCATTTTATTTCGGAGACAAAAATAAATCAAGATCAGCCAAGTACTAGGCATTTTCCCTACATATTACAAGCTGTACTTCCATGCATACAAGAATATACCTGATATTAATACTTCCATTTGCTGTTGACCAAACATTGTTGGTCATGCATTACAGATGTGAATATTTAGCCTAAAGTCAAACTATGTTATTCTCCTTTCTGAACTGGTCTAACTCAAAACTACAATATCATAATCTCTGAAGTTTTATGAGTTAGGGGTGTTTAATTAATTGTACATGTAAGTTTCCTGTGATCAATAAAAGCAAGCAGGAAATGATGATAATTTGTTCAAGAGATAGAGAGGACAAACAAAGAGTAGATGAAAGCAGACACTCCATGATTAAGTGTGTTACCTAGAGACATTTTGCAGGATGAATCAGGAGAGACCTTAAAGTCAAAGTCAAAATCTGTGAATAATGCAAGTCACATGGCAGCAGCAAGGGATGGAAAACTTTCAACTGTTTCACTTCTTACAGCTTTAGGATGTTATGGATACATTAGATATAGTTTATAGGATACATACATAATATATAGTATATATGGATACACATTTCTCAGTGTGAGAAGGTATACATATATGCATTTGTCCCTCAGTATCTGAAGAAATGGTGCAGAAACTCTGTGTGTGCCAAAATCTGCTGATGTTCAACTCCATTGCATAAATGATGTTTGAATAAAACCTATTTGCATGTACCCTCATTTTCTAAATTATTTGCATATTACTCATAATTTCTAATACAATTTAAATAATTGTGAATAATTCTTACACTCTGTCTCAGGAATAGTGCCAAGAATAGCCTGTACATGTTTGATATACATATGAAGTCTCTTAAGCATTTTTGATGGATAGTTAATTAAATATATGTGAATATTTATTGAATTCTCCCTTTTTTATATTCCATATAAAAAAGCATTTGTTATATGTGAGAAAGTAGAAATTCAAAATTATGACTTCAATACCTTTGAAGTAATGAATAAATATCATTTAGCTAGCTATCTTATTAATCTATCATTTAGCATATACCTGTGTAAGTATGTATGTATGTATGTATGTATGTATGTATGTATGCGTGTATTTATGTATGGTAGTTATCTATCCCCAGGGCACCAAGATCACCCTCTCTATAAAAAGACAGTGGAGTAGACAGGGATTATAAGAAAGCTTTCTATGACCTAATTACATTTAAGAGTTAATTTTACAGAAGTGCAGAAAACAAAACAAAGCAAAACAAAACAAAACAAAACAGTTTTTCTTATAGATGAAAATTTGCATCTAGTTCCAGAGAAAGCACCTGTGTTGAGGAGGGCAGGGATGAGGGATATAGATGGGAAATATGGAGGGACTTTGTGAAATTCTACTTTGAGGTGGGAGGAAAGTGAAATTCAAGGTGGTCTTTGCTGGTTCAGAAGGATGGTTTTCCTTGTGGCAACAGAAGCAGCTTAGGCACTGACCACGCTGATCACCCTTAAATGTACTGGCTCTGATTGACACAGAAACAGCCTCCTCTACTTACGTGTATGTCTCCAGTGTGCACTGGTTAAATTTAAAACCTACACATTTTCAAATATTAATGGATGCAACATTAGTTCTCTATGTATCTATACCCCAGATGCTCTGCTACTTAATTTTAAGACCATAACCCTGACAATCTGAGGTTCCTTGAGCCAATTAGTGGCAACTTGAATTGCCAGTTCTGAAGTTTGCATTCTTACTGATCACCGAGATTAATTAAACAGTTCTAACTCCTTATTGAGATATTGATGAGCCTGGAATGGTGGTGCACACCAGGAGTCCCAGCAAACTACAGAGGCAAAGACAGTTGGATCTCTGTGAGTTCAAGGCCAGCCTGGTCTACAAAGAGAGTCTAGGATAGCCAAGGCTATACAGAGAAACCTTGTCTTGAAAAAACAAACAAACAAAAAGTTATATCTTAGAGGGGGTCTATTTGTGCCTGCTCAAGCGAATTTCAATGGGTCTCCACAGAAACACCATCAGGAACTGAGAGGTCACTGAAGGTAAGGGTTGCCATGTGTGTCCCAACTTAAAGCAACACAATTTATTTTTCATTTTAGACATGTTGGAGTTTGATTCCTCAAAGCATTTTGGAGAATTTCATGTTACCTTGAGGAATAGCAGTTATGTTGGTGTCTGCAATGCGGATGTACGAGAGCCTCTTCATTCCCTGGAAGGCTCCATTTTCAATCCCGGAACTTTTCAGGGGGTTGGTGCCCAGTTCTACAGAGACAGAAAGGACAAGGTGCTTAGATGACATTGGAGGATGTCTGCTTCACTGGGGATTCTAGAAAAAAAAAATACCGTAATAGCTTCTTGACTGAGAAACAAATAAAGGAAGAAAGACTATGCTCTTCAGAGAAAGACTGAAATGAAACTGTCCTACTAAAACAAAGCCTGCTGTAATGGGACAGGTGATGGCTCCACACCCCAACACTCAGGAACTTCTGATAGGAAGATTACTATTCAAGGGCACATTGTTTTATGCAGTGAAAGTCTATATTGATTGACTGACTAACTGATTGATTGATTGATTGATTGATTGAGTCTGATTAATTAATTAACCAATAAAACAAGTGTTTATGCATAAAACAATAGCCATGGCACTATTTATAATTCTCTCAGAAATGCTAAGCAGGTGTTAAATAATACTTTATGCTATAAATTTCCTAAGCAACTTTAAAAAGTTGCTAAAGAATTCAAATCTGTCATCTTGTAAGCCAGTTGTAAAATTACATTTAATAATCATGTACACATCAAGATCTTATTTTCAAAAAGGAAATGACGTACAGATGGTCAGAACACAGCTTAACTCTGCTATGGAAAGGTTTTCCCCAAATCTCTCTGACTAAGCACTGTCCATCCCAGATCCTGCTCATGTGATCAGGTATGGTCAGTCTCTCCTCCACATTCTCAGATCAAGGTAAAAGAAGTCAGACACAGAAGCCTTGAGACTGCTGTTCACAAAGCCTAAGACACACAGCCCTCCTGCTCATCCCTTCCTGCTGTTAAAGATTACTTGAAATCCCTTCACATCCCCAGGGACCTCGTCCTCAAGCTATAATGAAATCTGTACCAATGACAATCATCTGATTCAGTCCATTGAACACGGTTTTCCGCACTTTGCTGATCTCATTCTCATGGGCGCGAAGCTCCTGGAGCGTTTTGGGCATTTTTTCGGGCAGTTCCTTCAGTCGGTTCTTAGACAGATAAAGCCGTTCCAATTTCACTAGAGGTGTGAACGCTCCGGGGCTGATCTTGCTGATCTTGTTGTTGACAAGAATCAAGGTCTGTTGAAATGAAGCAAAAGGATACCTGAAATCAGAGAGCTTCCACACGTATGCTTACAACACGTATGTAGTCAATTAATTCTTTTCATAAAAGGAGCAGAGAAAAAATGGAAATGTTAAAAAAAAAAGAAAGAAAAAGAAAAAATAGAAATGTGCTCCTCTTGTGTGGATGTGTGTGCACACATGTAATTAAAAATATTTTTAAAAATAAATGATGCTAAAGAAATCACTGAACCACACCAATTCCTAAAAACCCCCAGTGACACAGATTTCCTCTCCCCATTAGCCTTTCCGCCTAAGGCCTAGCTTAGCTGCCTGTCCAGCAGTGGCCTACCACTGAGAATGTGAGTGTAACCGGAGTAGATGACTGTAGAGGGGCCCTCTGCTAACCTGCCTGCTGGAGGTGACTTCAGGAAGACATGGTTAGGTCTCCATTCTCTTGGGTTTGCTTTTATCCTGCTGTGCCCTCTGTAGACGGGGCCTATCAGACCTAGGAGGAAGTTGGGCTTGGCTTTCTGGAGCAGTGGTTCTTGAGTTTCCTAATGCAGAAAGCCTTTAATACAGTCCCTCTTGTTGTAGTGATCCCAAGCTTAAAATTATTGTGTTGCTACCTTATAACTGTAATTTTGCTACTGTTAGGAATCATAATGTATATACTTGATATGCAGGATATCTGATATGTGACCCCTGTGTAGGGCTCGTTTGAGCCCCAGGGTGCTCTTGGCAGACAGGATGAGAACACTGTTCTAGAGTGACAAATATAGTAAAGGGATAAACACATAATCTGACAGTGATACCACTTGTAAGACAGGATTTGCCAATTCGGGAGCTGGGTTGAACAAGTTTGGAGTGCTTTTGAGCATTTGACATAGGACAAAATGTGTTGGGGCCATTTTGTGAAGTTCTGTGAAACCATTTCAAATAGAGACAACAGAGCTGAGACCTGTAATGATTTATGTGATGATGAAAATATTAAGGCTCTACTAATTTGGTACTCCTACAGAGAATTGAAGCTGACTAATAAAAACTTATATATAAATATAAATAATAATATACATTTATATATTATATAATATATTATATATTAATACTATATTAATAATTAATAATATATTTATGTATTATATTACATAATAATATAGTAATATATAAATATAAATAATAAATATAAACTTGGGGTGATTTGGTTTATTTTTTTGAATTTTATTCTTTTCTTATCAGTTACATTTTATTAACTCTGTATCCCAGCCGTGTCCCGATCCCTCATTCCTTCCCAGTCCCTCCCTCCCTCATCTCCACCCTGCTCCTTGCCAAGTCCACTAATAGGGGGGACCTCCTCCCCATTCATCTGATCCTGTTTTATCAGGTATCTTCAGCAGGTATCTTCAGGACTGGCTGCAAAGCTCTCCTCTGTGGCCTAACAGGACTGCTCCTCCCTTGGGGGGTGGGGAGGCCAAAGAGCCAGTCATTGAGTTCCTGTTAGAAATAGTCCTTGTTCCCCTCACTATGGGAAACCAATTGGTTACTGAGCTACCACAGGCTACATCTGAGCAGGGGTTCTAGGTTACATTCATACATGGTCCTTGGTTGCATGTCAGTCTCAGAAAAGACCCTGTGCCCAGATATATTTGGTCTTTGTGGAGCTCCTATCCTTTCCCCATCAGACTAACTCCCCTTCTTTCTTATGATTCCCCGTACTCTGCCAAAGGTTTGGTCATGAGCCTTTGCTTTGAAAACACTGCTAGTTAGAGTCTTTCAAATGCGCTCAGTAGACTCCTGTCATATGTTCAGTGCGCATCCCATCTATTTTTCTAAACGAGGATTGATAATCTTACCCCATGTCTGCTCTCTTGATTATCTTTTTTTAGGTGTATAGATTTCATTATGTTTATCATATCTTATAGGTCTATATAAGTGAGTATATACCGTGTTTGTCTTTCTCCTTCTGGGATATTTCACTCAGGATGATATTTTCTAGATCTCACCATTTGCCTGCAAATTTCATGATTTCCTCCTTTTTGATTGCTGAGTAGTATTCCATTGTGTAAAAATACCACAATTTCTGTACCCATTCCTCCATTGATGGACATCTGGGTTGTTTCCAGGTTCTGGCTATTACAAATAATGCTGCTATAAACATGGTTGAGCAAATATCCCTTTTGTGTACTTGAGCAAACATTGGGTATATATCTAGCAGTGGTATAGCTGGGTCTTGAGGTAGCACTATTCCTAATTGTCTTAGAAAGCGCCAGATAGATTTCCAGAGTGGTTGTATCAGTTTACATTCCCACCAATGGAGCAAAAAACAGTCTACTTTTGGAGCTCCCGAAAAGGAAACGTTGGCATTTCAGTTTTGCTTTTCTGTTTAAAGTCGTTGTACACCAATAATCACCCCTGGAATATCCTTTAGAAATAGATATGAATGTTTGTGTGTGCAATTATGTTTAGCATCATGTTGGTCTATAAAAGAGCAATCACTTCTGTGCCTGTTTCTTTTTCAACCTAATGTCCAAGGATTCAGATTATTTATTTATTTATTTATTTATTTATTTATTTTAAAGAAAAATACTGTTTAATTGAGTTGATTTAAATTAATTTCAAACATAGATAAAGCACACTATGCTAACAGAATTCAGGGTCATAGAATAAAATAAAATAAAATCACGTATTTGTTGAAAAAGAGTGATGGAAAACATTGAAAGAAATGTTAAATGCCTTAATTGAAATTAAATTTACATTAATGAATACATCAGTCAAAAATTAGTAAGTTTCTCATCCCTCCTTCTTTACCTCCCCTTTCCCATCCTTCCCTTATTTCCTTTCTTAGTTTCCTGAATTCTTTTTTTTTTTTGAATTTTTTTTAAATTTTATTTTTCTTTTTAGTTACATTTTGTTAACTCTGTGTCCCAGCTGTATCCCGCTCCCTCATTCCCTCACCAACCCCGCACTCCCTTCCTGGTCTCCTCCCTGCCCCTTTCCAAGTCCACTGATAGGGGAGGACCTCCTCCCCTTTCATTTGACCCTGTTTTATCAGGTATCTTCAGGGCTGGCTGCAAAGTCCTCCTCTGTGGCCTAACAGACTGCTCCTCCCCTGGAGGGGGGGGGTGTCAAACAGCCTGCCCTTGAGATCCTGTTAGAAATAGTCCGTGTTCCCCTTACTTTGTACTTGGTTACTGAGCTACCACGGGCCACATCCGAGCAGAAGTTCTAGGTTATATCCATAGATGATCCTTGGTTGAGTGTCAGTCTCAGAAAAGACCCTGTGCCCAGATATATTTGGTCCTTGTAGAGCTCCTATCCTTTCCATATCATACTAACTTCCCTTCTTTCATATGATTCCCTGAACTCTGCCAAGGGTTTGGTTATGAGGATTCAGATTATTTAAAGAAAAGAAAACTTGGTTCAAGACTGTCCTTGACAGTCTTCTCTAAATTAATTGAAATGTTAATTTAAAGTTATTCTTAAAGTGGCTTGAGTCTGGTGCTTATCAAACTCTGACTGATAAAAATTCTTATTACAAAATTTAGGAAAGATAATGCAAAGATAGGTAAGTATATATTTTTATTATAAGTCTATATTTTATTATAAAAATCCGAACTTCTTTTCCTAGACAAACATAGAATGTAAATAAAAATATTAAATTCAGACAATATTCAAAACAATAATGTCAATTTAGAGTAAGTTCATAGCCGACATCTTCTTTAATGGAACGATACCTAAAAAATTTCCGCTAAAATCACAAACAAGAAAAAGTTATGCACTGTCTTTATACCTGCTAAACATAAAACTTGAAGTCTTAGCTAGAATAATAAGACAATGAAAAATATCAAAGGGATACAAATAGGAAGGGAAGTATCTTTATTTGCAGGTGATCATAACTTAAAGTCAATGAAAACTCCACCAAGAAACTTCCACTGCTAATAAACACTTTCAGCCAAGTAGCAGGGTTAAATAAAGAAATATATCTCTGTAATAACTTAAAAAGCAACTGAAAGCCTTGTATATAATTTTAAAAACTTTAAGACATTGGAAATTGGAGAATACATCAGAATATGGGGAAATCTTCATGCTCATGGATTAATAAGACTAATGCTGTGAAAATGGTCATCCTACCCAAAGCAATCTACAGATTCAAAGAAATCCTCTCCTCATCAAAACTCCAACAACCATTCTTCATTGAAATTGAACAACAATTTTCAACTTCATATGAATACAAATACACACAAATAAACAAACAAAACACAATAAGCTAAAATAACCCTGAATAATAATAATAATAATAATAATAATAATAATAATAATAATAATAAAAACTATTGGAGGTATCACCATCTCAAAATTCAAGTTGTATTATAGAATTATATAAACAAAAGCAGCATAATATTGGCATAAAAATAGACATATCAATAAATAGAAAAATTGGAAGACAACTCCACACACCTACAGATAACTGGTTTTGGCAAAGAAGCCAAAAACACAACTGGAGAAAAATCAATATCTTTAACAAATTGTGCTGGTCAAACCAGATGGCTGCATGTAAAAGAATGAGAATAGATCTATATCCATGACCTGCACAAAACTCAACTGGAAATATTTCAAAGACCTCAACATAAGACCAGATACCCTGCATATGTTTAAAGAAAAATTAGAGAACAGGCTTGAAAACATTGACACAAGAAAAAAAAAACTTTCTTAACAGGACCCCAATAGGTACTATTCAGACATTAAGACCAAAATTAAAAAATGGTCTGGGTGAGATACCCCTCAGTTGAGGAATAGATACAGAAATTGTGGTACATCTACACAATGAAATATTACTCAGCAATAAAAAATAAGGAAATCATGAAATTTGGAGGCAAATGGTGGAAACTGGAAAAGATCATCCTGATTGAGATATCCCAGAAGCAGAAAGACACACAGGGTATATACTCACTTATAAGTTGATATTAGATATATAATATAGGGTAAGCACACTAAAATTTGTACACCTGAAGAAACTAATTAAGAAGGAGGACTCTAGCTAAGATGCTCAAGACCCATTCAGAAAGGCAAAGAGGATGGACATCAGAAGAGGGAGAAAACAGGGAACAGGACAGAAGCCTACCACAGAAGGCCTCTGAAAGGCTCTACCCTGAAGGGTATCAGAGCAGATGCTGAGACTTACAGTCAAACTTTGGGCAGAGTTCAGGGAATCTTATGAAAGAAGGTGGAGATAGTAAGACCTGGAGAGGACAGGAGCTCCACAAGGACAGCAAGAGAACCAAAAAATCTGGGCACAGAGGTCTTTTCTGAGACTGATACTACAACCAAGGACCATTCACGGAGATAATCTAAAACCCCTGCACAGATGTAGCCCATGGCAGTTCAGCGTCCAAGTGGGTTCCATAGTAATGGGAACAGGGACTATCTCTGACATGAACTGATTGGCCTGCTCTTTGATCACCTCCCCTGAGTGGGGGAGAAACCTTAACAGGCCACAGAGGAATACAATGCAGCCATTCCTGATGAGACCTGATAGACTAGGCTCAGAAGGAAGGAGAGGAGGACCTCCCCTATCAGTGGACTTGGGGAAGGGCATGAGTGGAAAAGAAGGAGGAAGGGATGGATTGGGAGGAGAGGATGGAGGGAACTACGGGGGCTACAAAGTAAATAAAGTGTAATTAATAAAAAATTAAAAAAGAAATAAAATACATACTACTAATAAAAAAAGCTGAAATACAAATGGCTGAGAAACACTTAAAGAAATGTTCAACATTCTTAGCAATCAGGAAAATGCAAATTAAATTTTGAGATTTCATCTTGGAAATTTATAATTTTAGGAGCTTACTGCAGAGATACTTGTTCATCTGTCTTTATTGCTGCTCTATAATAGTCAGCCAGAAACTGGAAAAAGCCAAGCTGCTAATCCCAATTAGCTGATGAATGGATAATGAAAATACAGTACATTCCACAGTGGAATTTTATTCAGCTTTTGAACATTAAATTGTTTACAGGTAAATGAAAATGAATTGAATGGAGCTATAAACAGTCATCCTGTCTGGGATAAAACAGATCTTAAAAACATATATTACATTTTTTATATATGCATGCTATCTTGATGCTTTAGATATGAGTGTTTCAATTTAAATAAACAGAGAGTAACTTCTAGGTAGCTACTGAGGGACAAGGAGGTGGGAGGGAATCTTTCAAGTAATGGGAAATAGAATATAGGATTATTAAGAGGTAAACGGAAACTAAAATAAAAGGATTAATAGGGAGGGGCACGGGGCAAAGGTAAAGGAGGGACTAATGGAAAATACAAATAGCACTGAAGACTTTTGTAACAGGCATACATGGAAACCTACCACAGTAGAAACCTCAGTCTCATATAACAGAGGTGCGAATGCTCCAACTAGACACCTTATGCTACCAAGTAGAACTCTCTGTGCCAGGGATAGGTTACATCTTGTTGGATAATTGCCCCCCCCCAAAACAAATTAAAGAATATTGCGAAGGTCATTGGTCATCCTGCACAATGGCAAAGCCCTATTCCTGAAAACATTACTTACTTCTGCCATCAAACATGGAGAAATTGAGCTGGTGCCCACCTAGAAACTCCATGAGTTGCCAATCAGTTTTTAATTGTACTTGAGGCCCACTCCGTAAGATGGAACCACACTTGAGGCCACTAACTTGGCCAAGAGCATGAGACTAAGCGAGTCATGAACCTAGCAGGAAGCCTACCACTATTATTCTGCTAAAATATAATAGCAATGAAATGACTCCTAATGGCATAATTCTACAGACAAGAGCACTCCTCAACTTTAAGTAGAGTCACTTCTTTTCACAGTAGATGGTAATTAACAGAGAGACCAACAGCTGGACAATGTGTAGAAAGTAAGATATTTTGAAGCATCCAGCACTAATTGGGATATCTTTATCAACCACACCTTTTCCCAAGACACAAGGATTTATGTGAAAGAGGGGGAAAAATTTTTAAGAGTCAAAGGTGGTGAATGACTACAAGCAAGCAACGTATTCCAGACTTATGCACAAATGAACTCAAAACTGTGACAGTGCTCATAGGACTTGCACAGATTCGAATCAGAGAGAACTCCAGCACTGGAGGATAAAACCCAAGTGAAGAACTAATAAGCTGTTTGCTATTGATACCCACTGGGAAACAGAAAATGAGTTTTCTCCAGTGGAAGGCCACTGGATAGACCAGTTGTACGTCAGACCAGGCCTCATGCCCATGAGTAGCTGGCTAGCACAAGATGGATTCTCTATCTTTTGTTTTATTTTGGTACTTTTTGTCATATTAGTTTTTTTTCTAGTTATGTATTTTTACATGATTTTGTTGAGAGACAGAGAAAGAGAGGTTGAACTTGGTGGGCAGGGAAATGGGGAGCATCTGGGAGGAGTTGTGGGAGGGTAAAAAGCATAATCAAAATACATAATTTTTTAACTGAAAGTTGTTTTTAAAGGAAAACAGAGTTGATGAAAGCTTGAGCTAGAGGAACACAGACTAAGGCAAACTGCAGCATTTGCCTATACTTAAGATTGCAGAACCTTAATTTAAGATGAAGCAGAAATCCTTCAATGCCAGACCTAGAAGGAAGTAATGAAGACTTGACATTGGCAATGTATGAATCCAGTCAAAAAAATCTGGTTTACTCTGTGGAATGTTGAAATGCGACTCTTACTATTGCCTACGTGTTTCTCAAAAGACTTTTATGTAGGGCCCCTACTGTCCCAAGTGTTGCTCTGAGAGTCCATTTGGGTCATTCTCACGTCTAGGCTCCTGGCCTTCTATACTCAAGTTCTGGCTCTTTTGTGCTGTGTGACTATGAAAATGCAACCAATCTCTGTCTGCTTGTGTTTCCTCATTGATAGAGAGGTGATATTAAAATGACAATAGTCGGGAGGGTTAAAATAAGGCTTCCTAGGTTTGAAAGCTCTAATAGAAGCATTGAATAGTAAACAGATATTGCTGGCATTCAGTGGCTGACAATTGTTGCTTTTTATTTAAAAACCCATTCCTTATTATGTCTATTTAGCTGTAGTTTAAAACAAGCATATCAAATGCTGTTTCATAATTATATAACAGTTATGCATGCTTCTCTATATGTATAGATGGTCTATAAAACTACCCAAGAAATAACCCACAGGGTTGTATATGAAGATAACAATTGGGGAATAAAAGACTCCCCCCTAAGCTTTTCTATTTTAATCTTTACTAAACTTTTGTTTCTTCCCTTCCTTATCATTCGGTTACAGATTTCCTAACCACAATTATAATGTCTGTTTGCATAATAACAAGGTAGCAAAAAAGAGAATGAAAGACTGAGAAAAATATCTGTCATCCCCCGCATGATCACAGGTTCTAATAAACTCTCCTCTTCTTCCGATGAACACATTGAAGCAGAAGCAGAGGCCTGCCAAGTTGACGGCTGCTTCAAAAACCTTCCAGAAGGAAACTTATGGAAAGAAAAAAAAAAAAAAAACAACCAACAACAACAACAAAAAAAACTCCTGCCATGTATACAGAAGTTTTGAAATGAGCCCTACAGAAATGGGATGCCTTTCTACTAGGAACTTTCAAAACTTACTCAGATTATACTTGTATGTCTAAAAGGTTTTACCTATTGTGGGAGAACTCTCCCTCCCTAAAAAAAAGTAAACTTGGAATAAAATTTATGCAAAGTTAATTCATATTTCAAGTTGTATCAACTAATTTAAATGACCCTTGCTCTTTATTTTCACTTTTATGAAAATTGTTTTAGCAGGGACTTAGACAATCATAGACAAATATGGCTGTCTTTGTCATGAAGCCTACATATGCAAGCCATGGACTGGAGTGGGACTCAGAGGCATCCAAGCAGAAGAGAGGAAGAGGATGCAGGCAGTCCTGAAGAGCCTTGATAGTCTGAGGGAGTTGCTAATGGAGGAGGGTTCCCTCTTTCTGAGGGACTAGGGGACAGTGATAAAGGAGAAAAGGAAGGGAGAGTGGGATCTGGAGGAGATGAGCAAGGGGATACTATCAGGATATAAAATTAACACATTTTTAAAAATACTCAAAAAATGCTCCTTGCCAGGCACGGTGGCCCATGTCTGTAATCCCAACACTTGAGGAGGCAGGGGCAGAGGCAGGTGGATCTCTGTTGAGTTAAAGGCTAGCCTGTTCTAAAAAGGACAGCTGAGGCTACACAGAGAAACCCTGTCTCAAAAAAAGGAAAAAAAAGCTTCAGGTCTTTTCCTCATTCATGCAAACCTGTAACTTTCAGTCAAAACTACATGTTATTTTATCATCACTTGTTCATTTTTCTACTGCCTTACAAAGCCTGCTTTTCTCTTTGCCTTTCTACACTCCAATAATCCTTCCAATAATCCTTTAAAGTGTTTTTGTCACATTTTTCTCAAAATACTGCTTTTTAAATTGGGTATGCACTGTTGTCTGATTTTTCTCTGAACATGCACAATTTGTATGTTGTTTATGTTGGGACATACTGACAAAACTGACCTCACCATTTTCACATATACTATCTCAGCTGTTTGATAAAAATTTAAAAATTGTTGCACTCTAGAATCCTATTTTTAATTCTTTAAATTTATACATTAGTTAGCATCATCAATGTAGAATCTATAGTTTGAGAAAATATTTGATTTCTTTTATAATCTAGTATACTGTCTCATGAATATTCATTGCTACAGTCATCTAAGCTATCAAGTAATTCACTACTAAATCTTATCTTGGCTACAATAAATCTGTATTGTTCTCAGGCCAACATATTCCATTTTGCATTTCATTACTGCTTTAATATCTACAATTTCTATTCTAATATGTAGCAGGCAGCGGATTCATTCTATATTTGTATTTCTTTGTATATTGCCTATTTTATTTTACATTTCCTCAATTATTTCAACAATGAGTATAATAAATAAATAAATACAAATTAAATGCTCTAAGCCTCAGAATTATATTATTATGACACCTCAGCAATAAAATATCTATTAACTATTACCAGCATAGCTGGGGTTGTAATCACTAGAAGTTCTATTTTCTGGCAATTCTCTTTAAATTAGGTTTTAATGGGAAGTTAAACTATGCTTCTTTCCTAATTGTTGACAGAAGTATTGTAGTCACTCTTCCTCTTTGTGGCTTCTCAAAAAAGATATGTCACCTTCCTTTCAATGTAGACATAGAGTTATCTATGTCTTATATATCATTGACACACAGAAATATCATTGTTTTAAGGACACATGACATTCACATTCTTTCTCCCCATGTCTGACCCTCTCTGATTTTTCTTTTAAATCATCTTCTTAAGCTTTATCAAGGATCATACTCAGTGCTTCAATAGTGGCCCTGCAGTGACATACAGATATTGAGCTTTTTTTTATAGTGTAATAAACTAAAGACAATGAAGCCTAGCTTGCCTATTTTAAATGGCCACTGTTATTTTGAAAGGAATCATAGTTATCCCTGAAAAACTCGTAAGTTTCATAGTGATTCCACTGTTCTTTGCAGGCAGTCTTTTCAAAGGTTTGCCTCAGAAAGCATGGCACTACTTGAGTTGGTCATGGCATACTTTACATTAAAATAATGCTCAGTCTTTGCTGTTTTGAATACTAATCTATGTTCAAGGAAACTGACTTCTACCTCAACCTAGTACCTTTATAACCCTCTAAGAAGATTCACCAGTATAGACAATTGTGAGAAGTCAGGAGTAAGACCTTCTAGTGTTGTATCCCCTGGCTCTCGTCCTCCTTCTTTCTTCATATTTGAAGCTTCACAGCACCTTATTTTCCAGATGCCTTATGGACAGGCCCTGATCCCTTCTCATGAAATGCGTCTGAAAGTACCTTCTATTTTCTGATGTACTTTTGATCATTATAATGAATATTAAAATAGAATAGTGATAAGTGAAAATACACACACACGTACAAATACACAATCTAAAGTACAAAATAGGATTGATTTTCTCTCCATTTAGTTTGATGTTGGCTATAGGCTTGCTGTATATTGCCTTGTATCTCTGATCTCTCCAGGACTTTAATCATGAACTGGTGTTGGATTTTGTCAAATGCTTTCTCAGCATCTAAGGAGATGGTCACATGTTTATTTCATTTTTTTTCTTTAAGTTTGTTTATATGGTGGATTACATTGATGGATTTCCATGCATTGAACCACCCCTGCATATCTGGGATGAAGCTTACTTGGTCATAATCTTGGTCTTGGATGTGTTCTTGGATTCAGGCCAAACTCTGGGCAGACTGCAGGGAGACTTATAGAGGAAGAGAGGGTTGGGATTACAGGGACATGGAGGGAACAGGAGCCCCACAAGGAGCCCAGAGGTTCCTGCAGAGACTGTTGCACCCACAGAGGACCATGCATGGAGAGGACCTAGACCCAATGCTCAGATGTGGCAGTTCAGTCTCCATGTGGACCTTTGAGTGAGGGGCTGCTCACTCATTACTGCCTCAGTAATGAACTCAGTTGACTGCTCTCTGATCACTCACCCTTGATGCTGCAGCCTTGCCAGGCCACAGAGGAAGTGGATCCAAGCAGCCTTGATGAGACTTAACAAGCTATGGGCAGATGGCAGTAGCAGAGAACTCCCCCATTCAGTGGACTACAGGAAGGCGAAGGGGGAAAGAAAGAAGGAGGAAGGGACTAGGGGAAGTTGAAGGAGGGGGCTTCAGTTGGGATATATAACAAATAAACTATGAAGAAAAGTATAAAAATTAAAAAAATAAAGTACAAAGTAACAAATTTGTATATTGTAGAATTACATTTCCTTAACAACATATGGATGGTTATTATTTATTCTGTTGTTACCAAGAGAATATCAAAGGTTATCTATACCCATCTTAGAGAATGAATCACACACCAAAAAAACAAAAGAAATAAAAGCATAAAATAGCATTAGAATTAAGGTGCTCTGTGTTTTATTCTGTGATTGAAATGCAATCTACTTGTGGCAATAAATAAATTTACTGTGAAAACAATGATAAAGATTGAAGTATAAAGACTTTGAAGTAAATAGTGAAGACACGTGGATTATGTAAAAATACTGGTGACGTTTCTTTTTAGTGTCTACTTAATGCATTACTCTGCTTCCTTCTCTTCTCCAGGAAGAGAATCTTATAAACAAAGTCATGTGTACTATTTTATCACCACAGCTAGTTTTGGTCTTATTGTTGGTTTCTTCTGAAAAGACAAATAGAGCCTGACCTTATAACAAATAAAAAGATAAAATAATTCTTACATGCAAGTTCTTCAGGTTCTTGAAGTCCCCATCTTTGATCTCAGTTATTTTGTTGTTCTGCAGGTCTAGCAATGTTGTATCAGATGGAAGGTTCTTGGGCACTGTTGCCATACCTAGCATAAGAGAAACAAGAATGCATAGTCCATGAGAAGGATTTCCAAACTACAGAATCACGAAGGATATTTTTAAATTTTTTGAGGCAATATTTCGCTTTGTAGGTTTCCATTTGCCATCCTCCTGCCTACATCTACTGAGTGATGGAATCACAACTGATTCCAAATTATAAAGTGTGTGTTTACAAGCAAAGTGAGGATTCAGTTGGTCTGTAAATGTGTTTTTCTCCAAGACTTACATCAATTGTAGTTGAAAATATTTGTTTTATCTTTCCCAGCAAAATCAAGGATTTTTTTCCTTAGTCATAACTGAAAATGTTTCCTTTATAATTAATCTTTTTCTGCATAGAGGAAAATTGTGTTTCCTTTAGTACGTGGCTCAAATCTCTTTCTACATGTTGTGCCCTAACAATGTTTTGTAGATATTTGATAGGAATGAACTGTAACTCTGTACTACCCATATAAATACCTTATCAACAGAGTGCTCCAACCAAGTGTGCATCTCCTTTTACACACCTAACACTGACATGGATTTACAGTTAGAGTTATTTGAACTTGTAACCAAGTTCTTGTTTGTATATTCAAAATGTATCTAGGCTTTTCAGAGATTTTTTTAATTTGAATTAGAATGCTAGGACACTATGGGTTTTAATGGCCATTTTATAATCATAGGTCTATGGATAACTAGGATAAAAGATAAATGTAGTGTCCTACGTTCTGTGAACTTAATTTATGAAGCTTTAATTTTTGAAAATAGATGTTCAGTATACTAATGTACGTGCATAACCACCAAGTGTTTCTTGGTCTTAAAAATATGTTTCACTATTCATTTACCAATTTTGTTACAAAATTTCATTTTTGTTTTGGGGAGTGTATGAAGTAAAATAAAAACTGGATATTTGAGTCCAGAGAGATGGCCCAGTGCTTAACGATGTGTACTGCAGATGCAGGGGGTCTGGTTTGGCTGCCTACCCCCCACATGAAGAGCTCACAACTATAACTCCAGCTGCAGGGAATCCAAGGTCCTCTTTACCTCCACGGGCACTTTTTATATACACACAATGCATAAGCAGGTATGGACACAGGCACACTCCTGGTTACACACATGCACACACACACATATAACAAATCTTATTTAAAAATACCTAGAAATTCTATTTTTACAAAGTATGTCAATATCTATAATTTAAGATATAACAAAAATTCTATTTAAAATAAATTTGGATAGAAACAAGTTCTCCATCATTATAAAACCCTAAGTAATAAAGAACTCTGACTCGTTTGACAGTACTTTATATCATTGACTAAAGTTTAGATATGCAGTTGGAGAAGCAGACTTTCCCCACTTAGGAATATAACTCATGAAAAATATATTTCACTGGGGCTTTCCATTAAAATTAAAATCACAACAGAATTCAATAGCTACTATGTTGGGAAGATAAATTTCCAGTTCTGAGCCTTTAATGAGCATGTACTCAGAAACCACATACAATCAAATTTCAAATGTCTTCATTTCTTCCATGAAAATTATATAAATTTAAAATCACTTATTTCTAAGAGGTCTTTTTTTCTTGTTATTGTTGTTGGTCTTATCCAAAGACCACCACCCCGAAGACCCTGGGAGGAAATACTATTCATATCAATGACCAGCATCTTAAGAAAGTTAAGCATTGAATGTATGTGGTACTCAGCTGACATAATATTCTCTATAAACACTGATCTCATTACAGACATGGTTCCCATAGCAATGGAAGATTGAAGCGTTTTCAGCACTAGGAAGTAAACGACAGAACAGCTACCTCGTGGAAGGGTGTGTGAGGCTACTCCACAATCTTAATCACTGCCATTTTCAAAAATGTCAATTTGCTAATTGTGTGCAATTAGAGGATGCAGACTTTTGCCAAATCTTTGATAATTAGTGTGATCCAACCACGAAAAGACATAATTTCCTTTCCTTTGGAATATAGTGCCATGTCTCATTATTACTTGTTTTCTGTCAAAGTTTTGATTTCCATTTATGCTTACTTTTGTATAATTGTGAACTAAAATTCTACAGGCTGTCTTAACATTTGGACAATGCAAGGCTGACAGGAAATCTCACATGTGTAAGGAAAGAATGCTATCTCTGAAGGCTGCTACTTTTATTCATTTTTATTCATTTTGTCACCGTTGAACTTTATAACAGAAGCTGCTTGAACTAAGCTATATGCTATTTACCTGAAGATTTAAGCATAAAAATAAACTTTTATACTTGTGATTTTTGCAGATTAGCTCTTGGACCTCCATTTTTATGATAAAAAATGTAATACTTATGGATCTGTTCATCATTATTTTGAATTAGATACAATTAGAGATCATTTTCAGTTAAATCTGTTATGCTCTTCCTTCACAACAGTACTATGATAACTTATTTTTAAATTTGTTTACCTATTTTTATTTATTATAATTTATTCACTTTGTATCTCATTTGTAGCCCCCTCCTTTATCCTCTCTAAGTCACATCCTCCCTCCCTCTTTTTCCCCCATGCCCTTCCCCAGTCCACTGATAGGGGAGGTCCTCTTCACCTTCCATCTGATACTAGCCTATCAGGTCTCATCAGGACTGATTGAATTGTCTTCTTCAGCAGACTGGTAAGGCTGCTCGCCCCTCATGGGGATGTGATCAAAGAGCCAGCCACTGAGATCATGTCAGAGACAGCCCCTGTTCCCCTTACAAGGGTACACACTTGGAGACTGAGCTGCTATAGGCTACATGTGTGCAGGGGATCTAAGTTATCTCAATGCATGGTCTTCAGTTGGAGTATCAGTCTTAAAAAAGACCCCTGTGCCAGATTTTTTGGTTCTGTTGCCCTCCTTGTGGAGCTCCTGTCCCCTCCACGTTTTTCTATCTCCTCCTTCTTTCATAAGATGCCCATAGTTTCGCTATTAGTTTCAGAATCTGCTTTGATATCCCGCTAGATAGAGTCTTTCAGAGGTCCTCTGTGGTAGGCTCCTGTCCTGTTCCCTGTTTTCTCCCTCTTCTGATGTCCTTTCCATTTGCCTTTCTGAGTGAGGATTGATCATCTTACCCAGGGTCCTCCTTCTTGCTTAGCTTCTTTAGGTGTATATATTTTAGTATATTTATCCTATATTATATATCTAATATCCATTTATAAGTGGGCAAATACCATGTGTGTATTTCTGCTTCTGGGATACCTCATTCAGGATGATTTTTTTTCTATTTCCCACCATTTGCCTGCAAATTTCATGATTTCCTTGTTTTTAATTGCTGAGTAGTATTCCATTGTGTAAATATACCACAATTTCTGTATCTTCGCTGAGGAACTTCTGTGTTGTCTCCATATTCTGGCTATTACTAATAAAACTGCTACGAACATGGTTGAGCAAATGTCCTTGCTGTATACTTGAGCATATTTTGGATATGTGCCTAGATTGATTTCCAAAGTGGTTGTGCAAGTTTACATTTCCACCAGCAATGGAGGGGGTATCGCCTTTCTCCACATCCTCTCCAGCATGTGTTGTTACTTGAGGTTTTTATCTTAGCCATTCTGATAGGTGTACGGTGAAATCTCAGGGTTGTTTTGATTTGTATATCCCTGAATGGATACAGGAATTGTGGCACATTTACACAACAGACTACTATTCAACTATTCAAAACAAGGAAATCATGAAATTTGCAGGCAAATGGTGAGAACTAGAAAAGATCATCTGGAGTGAGGTAGCCCAGAATCACAAAGACACACATGGTGTATACTCAGTCATAAGTAGATATTAGCTATATAATATAGAATAAACATATTAATTCCATATTCCTAAAGAAGCTAGAAATCACGGAAGACCCTAGGGAAGATGCTCAATTTTCATTCAGAAGGACAAGTGCAATGGACATCATAAGCAGGAGAAGACAGAGAACAGAACAAGGGCCTACCACAGAGGGCCTCTGAAAGACTCTACTGATGGAGGTATTGAGGTAGAGGCTGAGATACACAGCCCAACTATGGGCAGAGTGTAGAGACACTTATGAAAGAAGGGGAAGATAGAAAGACCTGGAGGGAACAGGAGTTCCAAAAGGAGACCAACAGAAAAAAAAAAAAAAAACTGAGCCCTGGGGGCCCTTCAGTGACTGATATCCCAACCAAGGACAATGCATGGAGAGTACCTAAAACTCCATCTCAGATGTAGCCCATAGAGTGTCTCCAAGTGGGTACCCTAGTAAGTGGAGCAGGGGTTTTCTTTCCCATGAACTCAGTGGCAGGCTCTTTGATCACATCCCCCTGAGGGGTGTAGCCTTGTCAGAGAACAGAGAAAGACAATGCAAACAGTCCTGATGAAACCTAATAGGCTAGGGTCAAATAGAAGGGGAGGAGGACCTCCCTATCAATGGCCTAGGGGAAGGGCATAGAGGGAGAAGAAGATAGGAGGGTGGGATTGGGAGGAGATGAGGGAGGGGCCCACAGCCACTATACAAATTGAATAAATTGTAATAAATGATAATAATAATAATAATAATAATAATAATAACAAAAGACTTAAAAGTCATTCTTAAAGCTGGAGAGTGGCTCCAGTTCACAGTCCAGTGGAAAAGCATCAACTTTCGCACATGCAAGAATATGAATTTAGTCACTGGTGATACTGTCTCTCCAGAACTCTGCAATGTTTGTACTACATGGGTTATAATAAACATTGATCAGGTGTGGAATAAGTGTGTTACTATTTACAGAATCATTGGAAATATACAGATTGAGTGATTGTTAATTTTAGATATAAACTCATTATGACTATTTTTTTACTTTTTATTATTTAATTCATTATATATTACAAAAATACACTTGATTTGCATTATATAAAAAATCTGAAATTACCTCAAAGTTATTGGGAAAGGAGGCATATGTGAATCAGTGTAATTCATTGAGACTCGTTGATGCTATTTGGTAGATTAAAATTTTTTCATCTTATTAAAAGAACTTCAATATTTAATGATTTTACTCATATGTGTGTGGATGTTTAGCTGCCTGCATGTTTTTGTACCAGATGTGTGCCTTGTACTGATGGAGGTCCAAACTGAACATTGGGTTTCTCTTGGTTCTGGAGTTACAGATGAAGGTGTACTACCATGTGAGTCCTGGGAATTAAACAACAATTCCCTTCTAGAGCAACAACTGATTTGAACAGCTGAGCTGTTATCTTATTTTACAGAACTGCATACTGAAAGATATTTACATAATTTTACTCTTGTGCTTTCAATATCAATAATAGCTTTTTGTCTTGGTCATTATGGCCAGAAGGCAAATTTGGATGAGACCTTTGACATGGCTTTGGTCAGCAATCAATAAACGGTCAATTATCACAGTGCAGAGCTGGTCTCAATTCCTATCGACTAGGATTAGTATCAATAAGGAAGTATGGAAGAATGGAGGCTATTTCTTTTTCATTAGAGTCTGGGTCTATTTTTGTCTTCCACACATTACAATTATTAATAAATGTTATCCTGAAGACGACAATCTATTTTGTAGGTATGTCAAACACAGATTTTTAGTGTAAACATCTTAGCCCTGAGTTGGTTCTTCTTATCAGTAATGTCCAGTATTATGTTCATTGTTGTTGCATGAATTTCTGGATAAAAAGCCTTCGTTCAGTTATCAGATGCTTTTTAACAAATGATAATAGTCAAATTGTACCCTCTTCAACTTTATTCTATTTAATGAGGACACAGACTCCAGATGATTTTTTTAATCAATAAAATATCAGATATGTTAAACATTTTTTAACTTCAGAATGACTTGGGTTAAAACTAACCCATCTGTGAATTAGAGATGGGTAGGACACCGCGTTCAAACACTTGAGCCTCTCTGCTCTCATTTGAAAACACTGAGATGAAAATACCCTTAAGCTAAGGATCATTTTGATAGCTAAACACTGTCAGGAAGAAATAAAACTAATCCTCAATGTTTATAAAAGAAGGTGATAGGTTATGATAACAAAGCCTCTCTACCTTTTATTTTGATAATATCTTTCTATTTGCCTAAAATGACCTTTGAACTCGCTCTCTGTCTTTCTCACATGCTCTGTCTATCTCTGCCTCTCTGTCTCTCCCTGTGTCTCTCCCTCTCTCTGTCTCTATCCCTTCCTACTCCCTCTCCACAGCCTAAAGAGTTCTTGAACTTTCAACTCTGCTTCCTCAATCTCCTGAGTAGCTGAGAATATAGGATTTTGCCACTATACCTGGCTTTGTACAGGTTCATGAGCCATGTGCACATCAGGTAATCAATTTCAAGAGAAAACACATCACAAATTGTTTTGAGGTTTAGATGCTTATCTATGAGATAGTATCCTGAATATAAATGTTACTGTTTTAAGACTGTTTTTAACATTTTTTAGTTTCTGTCTAGCAACATAAAATACGTATCAATTCATTAAATGATAAAATAAGCTTTTTAAAATATCAAGTTGCATATAGGAGAGGGCAAATTTCTTTTTAACTCCTTCCCAAAGAATTCAGGAACTCCCTTTTTGACACCTTCCTAAGCATTGACTATTTATTTAGTTTTTTTTTTTAATTTATTTTTTCAGGACAGGGTTTTTCTGTGTAGCCTTGGCTGTCCAGGACTTACTTTGTAGATCAGGCTGCTCTCAAACTCACAGAGATCTGCCTGCCTCTACTTTCCTGAGTGCTGGGATTACAAGAGTGTGCCACTGAACTTGACTAACATTCACTATTTTTAGTATTCTTGATAAAGTCATTCTTCCTGCTGTCTGCTGATAGTTTCGATTAGCATTTCCCCAATAATAAATGACCTTTATTATTTTTTCATGTATTAATGGGTCTCTTCTGAGAAACATGAATTTAGATCTATTGCTCAATTTTAAAATGTAACCGTTGCCATTGATGAATGCCCCTCATACATGGCAGCTTTTAAACATTTTCACTTAGTTTACAACCTAAAATAAGAAATCTGGCAAGGGATCAGAAACTTTGCTTTAAATTAGTGTCTCTCATGCATTTGTAACTAAATATTATAAGGACCAAAGGTCATGAAAGTCTAGTCTGGCTGGATCCCCCAAGACTCAGTCTTATGAATAGCTGTCTGTGCTGCTCTGGGCTCTGAGCTGGAGCTGTCTGGAGTACCTGAAATCCCCTTTCTAGGCACAGCCTCAGTCCTGATCTGCGTATTTTTGGCTTTAGTTTACTTACTTACTTACTTTCTTATTGCTAGCAGATTTTTGAAGGTCTTTATATGTTCTGGGGGGGGGGAAAGCCTTTCATGGTTATATAGCTGAAAATATGCTCTCCCATTAGGCTCCCAATAGAGGGCTGTCACTCACCTCTATTGTTTCATTTCCTAGACAAAGTTTTGTAATTTGATACAATACTATTTCTAGTATGCATTAACTAATGAATAGTTAGAGAAATTGTGGTGCACATATAAAAGAGACTACTGTTCTTTGAAAGTTGTTAAATCCTGTCTTATGCAACAAGAATGCAATTGGAGAGATTTATGTTAAAGGAAACAAACAATAAATAGAAAGATGAGTGCTGTACGAGCTCATTCTTGTGTGGAATGTACACAAGCTGATCTTACAGAAGCTAAGGGTAGAATGGTGATGAGTCAGCAACAGGTAGTTCATGAGGAAAGTCTGATGATCCATGATTATTAACTTCAGTTAGAGAATGATATTTTGTTGTAGGTTGCACAGTCGAGCAACTCTAGATAGCTGGAAGGTACTATATATTCCCGAATGCTAGAGGAAAGAGTTTGGAAAGATTATTTCCATGGGGAACTAGTAAGTGTTCGAGATGATGGGTATGATGAATGGATGGATTTAAGCATAACCCAATATCTATGTGTATCAAAATATTACACGGTAGACATAATGCATCCAATTCTTATAAAAATTACATATTTGTAAAAATATGTATAAAAAGTACATATATAAAAAGAACGAGATATACTTTCTGTTTACTGTCTTAAGATAACAGCTGGACTTCTTAATTTGTTAAAGACTACACTTGCTGCTTAGCTTTTCAAGTTGAAGAGTTCTTCATCTGATAAACATAGAAGAGAAGCTGCGGGTCTCACACTGAATTCTGGTAAAATCACAAACTAAATTACAAGAAAATGTGCAGAAGAATTTGGCCATCATCTATGGCAAATTCATGTTTACTTTCTCAGTCCTCTGTGTTCTAGATAAGCACAAAATAATACTACACTCAAGTGTGATAACTACAGACAAAGAGTCCATGCATCTTCCAGAAGCTTTTCAGGGTTTTTTGTTGTTGTTGTTTGTTTGTTTATTTGTTTGTTTGTTTGGTAGACAAATGGCAGGGCTTTACTTTCTCAATTTTCATTTATTCTCTTTAAAAGGACTGTTTAACAATCAATGTTGTTTAACATCAGAACAAATAACTTTTCTTACCATGGTTTTCAATCTGTAGGTCATGACCCCTTTGGCAAGCTTCTGTCCCCCAAAATATTAACATTATGCTTCACAACAGTAGCAAGATTACAGTTATGAAGTAGCAGTGAAAATTATTTTATGGTTGGGGAGTCACCAAAACATGAGGAACTATATAAAAAGGTTGCAGCAGTAGAAAGGCTGAACGCCAGTGCCTTAGAGGAAGCATTTAAATAGAAAAATGTCTGCTTGTATAAATAGTACATATACAATATTAAGAAAAGACTGAGCATTGTATCTTTTTTGCCTCATTAAAAACTCTGACAAGGATAACCCTAAGGAAACTGATAATAATTCATGTTCTCACACCTAGAATGCCAGTTTCATCACAGAGTATAAACCTACTCACCAAATTAATGAGTGGATTGATGATGCTACCTCTAACCTCCTGAAAGTATCTGTATAGCTCACGTTGGAGATTTAAGGTAAAGTACAATTTGTGTCAGCACTGAAGGCAACTGAGATAAGTATTCATCAGCTGTTGATGCTGAACAGTTTTATATTTGTCTGAGTTCCTTTGTATGGTGTATTTCCCTGGTTAATATTATGGGCCATTTCTTTGCAAAATATGGCTAGCAAATTGCCCTGAATAAATATGGGGCTTCTCAGTGAAGCATATTCTTATGTTGTGGTATTTCTTCCATAAACACACACACACATAAAATAATAGTCCTCTGATCATGTTTTCCTTTACTGTAAGACAATATACAAGCAAAGAGAAAGAAAGAAATAGCAGCTGCCGTGTGAGCCAAGTTCACTAACCTTTAAACCAACTGTGGAGCCCTCAAACTTTCTGAAGATTTATCTTCTAAGCATGTGGCTCTTGGAATTCCACTTTTTTGATTTTTACTTTTAAAAGGATAAGTCAGCTGTCTTTAATGTATTAGGCTAGAGTTACATGCTCCGAGATTATCCCAGGTATTTACATTGTACTTTAGTTGTAAATATCTCCTTTGAAATTTTCTAAAGCCCATAATCAGTTGGCTAAAAAGTGCCAAAGGTAAGAGGAAAACCAAGAGTAGAGGATGAAGGGAGGGCTTATGTATCTGGAAGATAATTTTCTGTTACACTATCCAACTCACTTTGTTTCTGATAACTGCATATTTTGCAAGTTAGTAATGTTTAATCTCTGTTGCCTGGACCTCATAAAGAATAAACAGACACTCCAGGCTTTTTTGGAATCTAGTATCTTAGGAAAACAAATCAAGAATTAAAAACAAAGGAAAGAAAGAAAGAAAAAAAAGAAAAAGAATAAATACAGCTTTAGAAACAAAATATAGGACGATGCATTGTTAGATGTTTTACTTTACCAAAGGAAGTCTATTAAAGTCAGGAAAATTTTATTTTTTAGTGATTCATTACAAATTGCGGAGATGGTGGAACTGACTTAAAAAGGGGTTGGGGGAGGGCGGCGTCTATCAAAAGCATGGAGTGTCCTAGCCTCAAAATTAATTCTCTTTCTCTCTGACTTCTTTCCCTACTCCCATTAGGTGGCGCTGTCTCTCACTTCTGGAACTAAAGAAATACCACCTGAAGGTGCTACCCAAGAGAAGAAAGAAACTCAGGAGAATCCGGTTTCGCGAATTAGAGGTTCAAGACTGACCCAGCTTACTTACCCAAATCAGAACACTGCACCACTCGAAGATGACACTGGCAGCTGAAGGGACACTCGGGTACCAGGGGCATCACGTCTGGTAGATCAGGCGGAGGAAGACGCTGGTCTTCCTCGCTCATCCCAGAAGCCTCATCTTCTAGCATGAAGTCAAATAAGCCTCTCTGTTCAAATGGTCCAGCCCAAGAGACTTGTGCCAGAAGGAGTAAAATGAGAGTTGCCTTCATGATTGTATCATGTAATGTCACAACCTGGAAACCTGGAAAACAAAGCGAAGGGTTTAGGAGCAAGGCCTCCATTTAATTTATGTGTTATTTGTTTCATAATATCTCACAGCAGAGAGAGTACAGAGAAAAACATAGAAAATAATGTTTGTTATGAAGAGGTCAGGCATACAAAAACGTGTTTGAAAGGTGGTAAAGGTGATTACAGACAAAAGCAAACCATTTGCTTACCAGTAGCAATCCAAACAGGACTAAAACTTTGTTGTACCTTGGGGTCTGGGTTAAGATGATGTGATAAATGACTGGTCCGGTGTTTTTGAATAAAAAGTCATGTTGGTATTCTCCATGTGCACTCAGCAGTGCCATACAACAGTCAAATAAAACTTCGCCTATCTGCTGACACACGCCGTATTCCTACCAGAGACACCTCATCCATCCATGTCCCTCTCCAGACCCTCCTCTGTTTTCTTTGGTCTAGGATTCCTCACCACCACCACCGCAAGTTGTTGTAAGATGCTCCTGCTCATTTCTGCTCTGAACATTTCTCTTACTCAGGATCATCTTCCACGTTGCTGCCCAAGTCATTGTCTAAAACTTAAGGTTCACTTTGTTCAATTCTACTGCCACCGTTTGTTGACAGCTCACGTGACCTGATATTGGTAACCATGGCTTGTGAGTTGTATGTGAAGACACTCGTAATTTGATACCAACGGATACTCAGACCTACATTTCTCCGCACCTTCTCTCTCTCTTAAGACTGCACCTCAACCCTGACACTCAGACACCTTGCCATTTTGATTACGTACCTTCTGAGAAAGTTTAAAGATTATGTGAGATTCCCTCCTGTATTTCCTAACTCAGCCAATCAGAGTGCTGTTTGCTGCCTCTTCTGTGATCCTAAGCACGCTGCTATCACCTCTTTTAATGAACTTATGACATATTATAATGTGTTTTGTGTGTTCACTCTGTCCCCACATTACCGGATGTTCTCCCTCAGGGTGTGTCTTTTTATTCCTTGTTCTGTACTCATGCCTTGCACAATATTTGGAACACAAATGACTCAGCTGAATTAAATTACCACAAATGAATGTTCTAGAGATCAAGCAATCTATATTTTGAGTTGACATGGTGTAAGATCCCCGCTGCAGTAAGCATTCCTAAAACCTATTGCAGGTGTTTCCTTTAGACTCATGATCTCAACTTAGAATTGTAAGTTTACAAGCAAGCTGCACCTTAAAGTTTTGCCAGATCCACTAGGAAAGAAACAAATGCTTTACAATTAAAAAAAAAATCCTCTTTCATTTTAAATTTATATTTAATACTGGAACATGCCTAAAGGAGCATACATCATACAGGATTATAATTTTCCAATTTAAAAGATCATAAGGAGTGTGATTCATCCCGCTGTCCCCGGTTCACTAACAAGTGTCCTCTAGCAACGCATACCCACTCAGTTACTGGGTTTGTCTTAGAGAGAGGTTATTGTTTAGGGAAGAAGTTTACTTGGATTGCTGGAAAAGAGAAGCCTTCTATCTGTTTCACATTAAAATACAATGTTCATGGTTTACCACAGGTTTGCTGGCCTTGCATATTTAATGCCTTGTAATTTTAGAAGGAAAAAAATGAAACAAAGTAATCTCAGATTTAATAAAAAGTAAGGAGAGTTACTGCAGATGTCTCTGTATAATCCAACAGAACTGCCTGGTGGCTGCTCTAACAGTCCTAAAAAGGCAACACTGAACACTGGCTCAGAAGAACACTGTCATTATTTATATTTGTTTATCATTGATAAAATAGTGCAAATTCTCTGTGTAATCTCCCTTTAGATTGAAGCTGGCTACTGTCAGACTGCATACCATTACAGCTACTTGCTTTTCTTCTCTGTGTGTGTGTGAGAGAGAGAGAGAGAGAGAGCCCTAAATTATCCTAGAAAAGAAAAAAACATGCTTATAAAGTTTGTTCAAATTCTCCCATGAAATTCCTTTTTTAAAAATATGTATAATGCTCAAAGATCCAGCATGTTAGAGCGATTAATATTTGCCAATGGTCCTCATGCTTTCTTCAGTGTTTTTTTTCCTTTTCTGATAAATATCAACAAGAACAACAAAAAGAGGTTTTCCATATACAAAGAAAAGAGGCTGTAACAGAGGCGACACACTTTTTATCTCATGAAAACTGTTCCTCCCAAATATTTATAAAGTTACTCTTCCATTAATAACGGTTGTTGTAGTTTAGAACTGTCTCATCAAAAGTAATACTTCTGGCCCCTTGACATCCTTACTTTATTTACTTAGCCACATGATCCAGATTAACATTTGTATAAACACGTTTATACCTTGGTAGATGTTTCAAAGTCAAAACTTAACAACTAAGTACCAAGAGAATCTATAAATACAGAACAAAATTTAAATCCTCCACTGCTAGGTGAACTTAAAACTTCACTAACAATAGAAATTATTAAAAGATAAGCAGTAAGAGTAGCATTTGTCCATAAACATGAGCTATTATAAAACCCAAAGTGCTTTTTTCTGGGGGGGGGAGGGTCTGCTAAAATAAAGAGCAAGAGGCAGAAACAGCCATAAGCACAGAGATCACTGGGGCTCGTGAACCAGTGGTCTTCTGGTTACTCTGCCTAAAGTTAAATAAGAACCCCCCCATCCTCACAATGAATGCACCTCATAGGAAAGTTTCAATTACACCGAAAATATTGACATGAACACTTATTTATATCCAAGAAAGTATGCAGCTGTACTGTCTCAGATCTTTAATATAACAAATATTTTCACAGGAACATAATAAATATGTTTCTTTTCACCTCTCTAGTAGTAATTCCTATTCAGTTCTGATGTTACAGAAGTAGACATTATACCTCTACAGCCAGAGACTTGACCTGCTGAGGTTTTAAAGATTTGTGAAATATACAAGCTTCCAGAAAAAGAAATCTTTAAATACCTAATCTAGGCACGAGCAGTATTCTAGCTTAGAATGTTTTTCTGTTAACAGTTCATAAAGAAAAAAACATTTCATCAGTACAAATGCAAAAACATCAATATAGACAGTCATGGTGTTAGATTACAAATTTTTAATAAGCATCTTTGTAAGAACAGAAGAGAAAGCACTAAAACAATGCATGCAACCAGTTTTTAAGCGAGGATGCAACTTCTGTTTTCAAGCAACTCGTTTCTAAGGTTGCACAAAGATTATTAAAAGTTTAGCACAATTTCTTTTCCTTTTTTTCTCTCCCCAGATATTTCCTTCTGCCCTCCACTTGACAGAAGTTTTATTAGCCTGTAGCAGAGTTCAGGACAATTATTGAAAGCCATACCTTTTAATCCGGGTATTTGCCACAGGAGCCCTCAAAGCTGAGATGTAATTACACTAAATATTCAGCCCAAGCAAAAGAGTTTGCAGGTGTGGAAAGGAGGAGGGGGAAGTGCTGCTCTGTGACTGTCACTGGGTTGAAAACCTCCTGCGTCTACTCCATAGCTCAGTTAAAAACTAAGGTTTCACTCAGGGAGGCATCCAGCTGACACCCACATTAGATCATATGGTAATGATACGTCTCTTGTATTGTAGCCAGAAACTTTATCGGCCTCCTTTTCCTTCCCCCCTCCACGTTCGCTTTATTCCTTTTGCATCCGCCTAACATTCCAAACTGCTTTTGTAGTCTAGTGGAGCAACTTGATTTGAAATTTGTCTTATTTTTTTTCCCCCTGAAACATTGTAACTGAAGAGTTTTTCTCCCCATCCCCCAAACCCATTCCACTCTCCACCCTTTTCAGCCTTGTTTGTAAGTAGTATTTATTATCCTTCTGAAATGACAATTTTTTTCCTGCTTTCCAGAGGTGAGGGTCTGGAAAATGGAGTGAAATTAATCTGATAGCTGTTTTGAATGTGGTCTGCCAAATGTCTGAGTAACGAGTGGAACTACTCGTGGGCTCTGAGGTCCAACTGCCGTGCAGTTTCCTGCATTTTGAGTGCATTTCTAGGATGTTCTGGGATAAAGTCAGAATTTAATCTGGAAAATATGTCATTTATTATTTTCATTATCCACGGTTTAAAAATCATTCTTATTGTCCCCACTTTGTTGTTGTTAAACAAAACACATAGAAACAAGAAGCTGGTTACAATAGAGTTACTTTGTATGTAAAACACACACACACACACACAAATGATTTTTATAGATGGGACCCTTATGTAATCAGGACTTTCTGTGGCCGTTTCCAAATTTCAGTAAATAGAAGAAGAGAGAAAGAGAAAAAGAGAGAGAGCACGCACAAATAGAGGAGGAGATGTTTATTCAGCCACTGGCAAACGTCTTAGAGATCTTCTAACTCCATCTCTGGGTGCTGTGGTTTGTTCTGCTTGCTTGCCCAGGTTCTGACTTGCATTTTTATGCTCCAGGGGCCTCAGGTTCTTCCCAGATGGGAACTTGAAATCAACATCTGTAAAAACTGACAAGATCCCCCCTCTGTACCTCCCCTATCCTTCCTCTAGCACTCTAACTATGTGTTTTTGCAGTAAATATTCTTTAGCTTTGTGAAGCTTGAAGGAATTAAATTCTTGAGAGGAAATCTGAAGGAGGGAGAGGATGTAACTCCACTTATTTTGACTTCTTTCCCAAGTGTAACAGCCTGTCTTTTAACTCCTCATTCCACCCACCCCCTTCTCCACTGAGTAACAACTGTACTGGGTTATTCTGGTGGTTTAGAAGAAGGCAAGAACAAGCATTATTTGACATTGGTATAAAGACCTTGACCTTTTATCTGGTATTACTTTATTTTCTCTTCTGAATGTTCCTTGTATTAATATTGTCTTCTGGCATGTGGTAACTCCTTGTTTATGTTACAGTTGTTTATGCGTGTCTTACTCCCACAGAGCATGCTGGATCCCTCTAACTTAGTTACAATGTATAGGGAACTATTTCAGAGGTACCCCATGAATTAACAAAGACAAATATTTGACTATGGACTGCACTAAGATCATTGTCTTTCTTAAGCTCTGATTTGTTCCTTAGCAATACCGAACTTGACTACAGTGAATCATGACAGATTATGGTAGAACTTCTTGGTTACTATTGAACAAGACAGAAGAAGAACGAAAGGAAAAGGCATAGGAAAGAAAAGTAGAATAACGGTGACAAGATTAAAAGAAAAAGGTATATAAATCATATTTTTTTAGTAGGATAGCCACTAGGTTTAAGGTTCACATCCAAGTTCCTCCCTGTGACAACAGGTTTATGAATTAAAGCAATTCCCCTAGCTTTTCTGAACTTAAGTTTCTGCACCTGTTGAATGCACAGAAAACATTACTCTATTTCTAGCCTTAAATGGAACATGAAAGAAAACATTATGTTGAAAAAATTTACTTAACTTTACATTCAGTTTACTTTGTAAACATTACCTTCCTATATTTTCTCGTGCATTACATATTTTACTCTTGAGACAGGCAAAGGGAAACAGTACTTTCTCATTCCATTTTACAAATATGATAAATGGAGACGGGTGACCTGTCCATGTTCATGCAGCTAGGAAGAAGCAAAGCAAAACGCAACTCCCAAGAATTCTCATTCTGAATCCAGGTGTACATCACTCTGCTACATCATATGGGTAATAAACAACACAGGGAGAGTTACTATTGAATCTTCAAGAGAGCATGCTTCACTGTGGTGAAGTTCAATACTGGGACCAGATAGATGGATTAGAAAATAAAGATATTTAGTGCTCTAGCCTATCTATGTCAATACAACCTCTGGAGCCCCAGGTAAAGAGACCCAGTGTCCCCCCCCACATCATCATCATCACTCAATTTTTACAATGTTATAAAAGTTATAATACCACATAAACTGTGTGTGTGTGTAGAAACTAAGACTTTCATTTGCTGTCACAATTTTTTTTTAATTTAATGACAACTTTAAATTTCTACACGTTTATCAAACTTCTTCTTATATGCAAACAGCCATTATGTGTTATATCAATTATATTGTTTCCTTTGATAGGCGTAAGACTCTTAATCACCACAAAGTCATATGCAGTTAAGTAAAAGCAAGATAAAGACACCCTCAATGGGTTTCCTGTCTCTGCATTCTAACATAAAGAGTGAGGCAGAGGCTGAAGAGGGTGCTTCTTAGAGATTACTTAAGTGTCCCTGGTCCACAGTGTTTGATGGTTAGATTCCCTAAAAGCCTGGCTCCCGTAGAGATATGTGAAATATTCCAGTTCTGAGTGAATAGCACAACTGTTGCAAAAAACCACTCACACTGTGATTCCTACTGACAGCCCACCAGCTAGTACACCCGCAATTCATATGCTGTCAAAGTCTATTTTCAGGCTAGCCAAGCATGCTCACCAAAGTCACACGCAAGTGAGTTATGTTATACTCTGAACATTACAGAATACTGGGGCCTAGCCAGGCCTCCAGACACCATCTTATTTAAGAAGACTAGAAGCAGGTGACCACCTTCTGAAACCCGATAAGACTGTTCTACTTTCAGGGTGATTCTATATAATAAAGTCAGGACTTGAGGGGATTCTTAACAACAAAGACAAATTTCTTTCTCAGTGAAGGGAGATGGCTAGAGTGGGATTTAGGAAAGCTTGAGATAGGTTACAGGAGGAAAAATGCGTGCAGGGAATTTTCGCTTCGGCTCTCTTCTACGGCTACATCCCCACCCCACATCCACCATGTTCCTTCCAATTTCACGTTGCACAAGTTAGCTTCACTTTTCTGATCCACAGGCATCCCACATTTAAAATGTGGGCTGGCACTGTGCTGCTTCCTTTGGGAAGGCTAGTACATAAGACATTAAGAACTCTGTCTGACCCTTTCCTAACAACACACACACACACACACACACACACACACACGCACACACACACTAGTGTTTTCCTCTGTTGCCATGTCCCTTAAGGGCATTGGTTTATAAGCTTTGCTTTAAATATTCAATTTCAAAAATGAAAACCGCATACCCTCTGCAGCCCAGCAACTCTCACCCCATTGACCCCCAAAGCACTGACATCTTATTACAACTGGAGGATTTATTCCTCAGGGTTCGAGTTAGATAAGACTGGGCTGAATATTCTACTTTGCATTTATTAATGGCACAGCTTTCTTTATGCCTTAAATTCTTTCTTTGGTGATTCTAAGATGCATTTTTGGACTTTATAAACCTTCACACACTCCACGTTAAAAACCTTTACTCCGAGCCATGGCACAGAAACAGGGTTGATGTAAGCAGTATGTAAGAAAAGGTATAAAGACACAGGCTTTCACTGCAAGGCCATCTGCCAACACTTAGCTGTACAACACTTCAGTGCTGAAAATATCTCCTTTGTCAGTTTCTGTCAAAATATTTAGTTTCCTTTCCATGCTATTAATCAATCATTGTGCGCTTGGACAACAACTCACCACTTACTGAATAGCTGGCAATGGCTAGGCAAGGCATATATAGAAGGAAATGTCTAGTAACCATCAATCAAAAAGCATATATTGACTAAGGAACCATCAGGTTTGGGACCATAAGGGGCACAAGAAATACAGAGAACAACTCAAAAGCCATGCATCAAAGGATTTCCACAGCATAAAAAGTAAGAGAAAACTACTTATTTATATAACAGCATCTTAGTATTATTACACCAGAGACCATATCCTCTTAATATATGTAAAGCACAATTCCTGGGGAAAATAAAATATGATGTACTTAACAATAACTGTCTTAGCAAGCCAGAGGAGAAGAAAGGCAGAGACCATTTTACAGTTGAGTGCTGAGATAACTGTTGTGGAGAACAAGGAGGTAAAATTTAAGCTGAATCCTGAGGGATTAAAAGGGCTACATTTGGCATGAAAGAAAAAAAAATGGCTTTATTGAGGCAGGCAGAACAGCACCAGTAAAACCTTAAATGCAGAAAAGCAAAAGATAATTTGTACATGAATAGAACTTTAAAAAGCTGAAGCTCTTCTGTCTTCCCTTGAATGTCCAAGAGTTGCCATGAGTGTTCAAGGCTTAACGAAATAAATGAGGGTAGAGCCAAACTGTGAAAGGACTTTAAAAGTGTCCCATGAGGCAATTGTCCAAGTGCCACTTGTCCATACATTTATTCAGCAAATATTCAGTTAATGATTAACATGCTCCCCCTACTGTGTAGAAGCTAGATTTGAATCAAAGGCATTGAAGGACATAATAACAAGAGAAAACCATCAGGTCATATCTATCCAGTTTGTCCAGTGTAGGAATATAACAGTTGAGTTTGGACTATAATTGGAAGTCCTTGCTTTGGTCTTGGCAATAATATGTTAGCAATATGATAAGCATGCCAGACATGAGGCCACTGCTCAGGAATCTGATATGATAGAGTTCAGATATGAGTCTGGAGTGCCTATCACGTCAGGCCTTGTGGTAGGTTTTTAAAAAGAATTGCCCCAATGGAAACTCATGTTGATCATCTATAAAGGTAAAGATGTAATGTGTAAGAAGTCCATATTCCCCAGATGTTCCACCTTTCCAACTGCTTGTGCCGTGTTGGTGGTTGCAGAAGACTGACTGCTCTGCTTTCACTGTCTTGAATGGGAATGTTAAGTGGAAGAACCACAACAACAAAAAAGAATGAGTTGTCTAAATCTCCTGATGCATGGAAAAATCATAAATTAACCGTTCTAGATGGGTTAAATTCTTCAGACAGCAGAAATAATAGGTGGTCTGAATAGCAATGCTGACATAATGGTGGAGCGGCCATTTAGCCTGAGATACCGAATAAGAAGAAAGAATTAGCATAGAATCTTTATCCCACTGCTTAATGCACTTATGGATGGGGAAGGACTTCACCTGAATAAAGGTTTCTCTCACTAAGTTTTGGAGATGCTGACATTTCACACATGAACTTGCCTCTGGGACTACAAGTATTAGAAATAAGTATAAACTTTCCTGGAAAGTGGCAAAAAACAGATATTAATTAGAAGAAAATGTCCTGGGCCCTTCCTGTACCTTTTCATAGACAAACTGACCTGTACTCTGGAAACAAGGCCTGCTTCCAAAGGCTTTATCTCTTGGTAACATTCAATAAAGACCAAGGTCACACGTAAAGACTAATCTTGAGGCTAAGCATGGAAAGATGCAATAAAACAGCAGATAAAGCCTGGCCTGCAGACACTGCCCATGGGCGGACTAGCTGCCTAGCATATGCAAAGAAACATGGGTTCAATGTCCAATCCAAGTACTGAGTGCTTTTAAATTAAGGAAATAGTAATTTAAATCACTGTGTTTGGAAACCCCTTCACCAAGTATTTCTTTTTTGCATTATGCTATAGCAAGCTAGCAGTTGTAGGGGGTAAGAGCACAGACTCCGGGAACAGGTTGCTGGCATTTGATTCTGTTCTGTCCATGACCATCTATGTAACTATGTATGTAATCTATGTAATCACCTTCACTGTAAATGAAATGAGCACTTCCATGCATGGATAAAAATGAGCCAATGATGTAAGAAGAGCCTAAACAAGCCTCTTAGAGTTGACAAATCTGTAAGTTCGTGTCAAGTAACTGATTTTGGATTGGACCAAGGATTTAAGGCATGTCTGTCTCCTCCTGGCTTTTCTTTTATACCGTCCGCTGAAAGCTAACATCCTGTTGACTTTGGAGCTTTCAGATGCAGGTCATGTCTGCAGTGTATGTTTAATTCAGGGCTCCTATCTGGTCTGTAAATATTCTCCGTTTACTTCTCACTGTAGCCTAGGAAAAGTAAATGCTCCACCGCCAAAGCAGCCTTCCAGAGTTTACAAAGGCAGATGAATGAAAAGTTTTATTCTAATGTCAGTACTGTAAAATAATGATTTCATTTAGGATCTTCCTATGCAGTCCTTTGAGAACTACACCTACAAATCAACTTGTCCTGTCCATGGCAATAGTGCACTCCTTGTCATTTGCGCTATTCAGGGTATTGCTTAAACAGTTTATCAGATGAAATTTTGAGGCAGATGGATATAAACACAACAATATGAAACAACATTTAATTTGAATTTGGTAACTGTCATTTCTAGTTTGGAGACATTTTTGTGTCTTGAATAAACCTGTTTCAAACACCTGAGCAAAGAATTGGCAAGAATTTACGTGCCCATTTTTTAGAAGGTGGAATGAACTCACCATCTCTAAAGGCAGTAAATCACCAATGTATAAGCCTACTTTCTAATTAGGAGCCCGTGGGGACAACAAAAGGAACTTGGAGCATGGTCACATTTGGCGTGGTGTTTCAGTTCTAAATCTCCTTGGCACTTCCTTCATCAAAAGATTGGCTTCTCATGAAGCATCTTTCTTCCTGGAGGCCAGTTTCAGTCATTTCTCAAGCATTACTAATGGCCTAAGATAATACAAAACCCAACTAGAAAGAGAGTGCTTAATTCTTCCCACAGGCCAAAACCCAGACAAGTTTCTGCTATCAAAACTTTCTCGAATAGGTGACTTGTTTACGGTCTGGAAGATGAGAACGTTATGTGCCACATAGTGAAAGCTGCTGAGAGTTTTAAAAATATTGTTGAGATTGATTTTGATTTCTATCCCATTTCCTGCAGTTGCGTGTCTTTACTGTTACCAGCTGGTGACTAAAATGTGGTGGCACCAGGACTATCTATTCCCACAAGCATTTCGTGATGTTATTGAAGATCAGGTGGCTTTGAAAGAATGCTTTCCTTTCTATTTTGTTTGTTTTCCTTTTTATGTGGTAAATAAGTGTAAATATTCCCATTTTACACTTGAAGCGGTTATGCTAGCAGGATAAAGTGTGTTTTCAGTGTCATTCTTGTGGTCCATTTTCAGAGCTTTCTCATCCCCCATGCAGAACTACACCAACGTATTTCCTTCCCTACCCCCAGCCCCAGTGCTTGGAACCTCCATTTTGCTTCTGCTTTCAGGAATTCATTCATGCAAGGGCAAATAACAGGATCGTAATAAACTTTTAATTTGGAAACAATAACCAGGATTTATATTTTGTAATGGATAGGTCAGTTTTTCTTCTCAAAATTGAACAGGAGGAGATTGGAGGATGGCAAAGAACTGTCGGTGAAGTTGCTGTTCTGCTGATTCTGTGGTGGAAATTCTGAACGACAATCCTGAAGTCATTCAAGAAATCCCAAAGGACCAGAAGGCCTCAGAGCTTGCTGTTCTTATACCAAAGGTAGAATTTGGAATTTCTTATTGAAATTTATGAGAAAAAAAAAGCCAAAACAAATGTAATAATCACAATGTAGAGGTTTTCTGTAGAAAATAACCCTTCAAGGAAGACTTAATGGCATCAAATGTGTGTTTATAAAATGCCTGTCATGGACCAGCTGATGCATTTAGAGAACAGAGCTGACTCTTTATATGCAGGTTAAGATTCGAAGTTCTTTCTGTACCAAGAGCAGAGCCTCAGGAATACACCTGCAGCTTCAAGGACACACCTGTCTTGTTTCAACAGATCTGTTAAAGGGGGAAAGAATGTGGTTTATGATTATACAGAACAGCTAAACATAATAAAATAAAACCTTTAATCTTGGCCTCAATAGAAAAAAGTCTACGTGGATTAGTGATTTTCTGAAAACATTACAGACTTATATCTTCCTAAGAAAATAGCATCTGTTAAAGGCTTTAATTATTTAATCCGTTGAAATTGTGAAGAGAACACGTAAATATTTAATTCTGAATAACAAATAATTTAAATATTATATAAACTTCCCTAGAGTAAAAGTCAGTGCCAGATTTTTGGAGAAATGGACTTCGTTTTAGTTTTACTTTAAACATTTACTCATATATTTTTTTTGTGTGTAGATGTTTATGCTGGTATACATATATGTTCATGGTGTTCACCATGTGTGTTCGCCCTTCCTACAGAGGGCGCCACAGAGTCTGTAAATGGACATAGAGGAAGTTTTGACCTACCCCAGGTGGGTTATGGAAACTGAACTCCAGTGTTCTCCACGAACAGAAAGTGCTCTTAACCACTGACCAATCTTCATAATTTCCTTAGACTCATTTTTGAAAATCATAGCTTAGTTCACCCCCAAGCTTGGTTTATTGCTGGTCATTTTAGAGTGTGTTCTCTGTTAAGATGGACTATTGTCTTTTCTGTTCCTTGCGCTGTCTCTCCTATCTCTTAGGCATTGGCACACAAGGAAATGAGTAAATTCAATGTTTCTTACCTATTACCCTGCGTGACCTAAGGTTTTTCAAACTCAAGGCACACATTTGAATTTTCTGCATTTCGTCTTTCAAGCCTTAAATGTCTGTATTGAGAGGCCACTGCTTGCTCCGTTGGCCTACTGTCAAGTTCAAGTTTGAACCAAGCTGAATGTCTCTTTAGAGTGTGAATTTTGGACATCTCAGCTCTGGTTTTCCTCTCGCATTCCAGAGCTGACACTTCAGCATCCAGAAATGCTCCGAACAACCCATAAATGACCCACTCAGCTATGCTGCAAAACTTCTCTGTCTTTTCTTCCTTACTACCTCCATTTGCAACCCGAATCTTCTCTACCATTTTGCCGAAAATTTAATGAGGCTGGGATTTTGGCTCAACAGTTATGAGAATCTGAGTGTAGTTCCCAGCATCTACATGTGATACTTGATAAACATCTGTGAGTCCAGCTCAAAGGGAAAAGGTGTCTTCTTGAACCCACTGGTACCTGTCCGCATGGACACATGTTCACATAATTAAAAATAAAACAAAATAAATCTTGAACATCCCGATAGAGACAGAGGGGTAACACCTTGGAGAAACAAGAGAGAGCCAACAGAATGGTGAAGAAGACACATCTACTCCTGAGGACAAGGAGAGTGGGCGGGAGGTGGTTGACAGCATGGAGGTTGAAGGGGCCAGTGATAATAACAGTGGCTCAGAGAGCAGCAGTGCCACAAAGAGGAGCCACCCACAGACCCATGAGGATGAGAAAAAGGAATAAATGTTGCCTTGTTTTATGTATCCTAAAACTTTTTTAAAATGAAAAAAAAAGGTGTTTTGGTTTTAATGGTGAAAAGGAAATGAGTCCATTGATTTTCAGCTTTATAGCATTTATCTCCTGTTCTTTGCTGAGTATTTTTTAATAAATAGTCTTGAAAGTGCCACTTAGTGGCAGTTACATTTTCTAATATACATGAAAGAAGTACATAATTATTAAAATTCCATGTAACCCACTGTTCCTATGACCAACTGCCAACGTGTCTTGATGGCACTTAACTGATAAAAAAACTTCAGGCCTGTAGACACATAAAGGCTTTCCATCCAAATGTTTAAATGTTTGAGAGGCTCACATCAAACATCATTCACTACACTTGGGAGGTCCACCAAAACTGTGTTTTCAACATCTCAAAGAATTCAGTCATGCCAATTTGAAACCTAAAGGAACTTTGTATCCCCTGTCAAATACTCTCTCTGAATGGCCAGATGTGTCCAGACTGACCGTACTAAGTGAAGTTATTTCAAACACCGTTCAATGTGTCCCACATTACTGCTTTTCTGGAAGAGTTCCTCATTTTGTGCCATGCCCCATTCTTAGAATCCCAAGTCTCACATTTTCCTAGGTACTTTGGACTCTTAAGTGGATGCAAAAGCAGAGATGGTGGGTTCACAAGAAAGCAGACTGTGATACTGTCTTATAGGAGGTCAACTGAGGAAGTTTTAGAAATGGTGTTTATCGTGAAGCAAGGAAAACGGTATGAGAATGTGCTGCACAATATTGACTTTACTAAACCCCACTGAAGCCAGGAAGTTTTGAGGATCAGATATATTTCTGTGTGACTTGAATGTAGGAAGGAGTCTGATCTTCAGTGTCCCATAAACATGACAATCTATAAGTCACCCTGAGGAAAAAGTTATAATCTGGCACAAAAGAGTTCTCTTCATCCAAGGGACAAAACTGTGAAATCTCTGAGGTTCAAAAAGAAAAAAATAATCTAACATCTGGAGACTGTCTTGGTACTGAAGACAGCATTAGATACTGCCCTGTAACATCCACCAGAGACCTTCTTGTGCTGTCACGTGGAAAACACGGAACCAAGTTTTCACAGACATGATGTTCACAGTACTTTCGGTTGTTGTGAAAACGTCTTTGTAATTCTTTGTCTCTTCAAATCCAAACTGGGGAGAGGGAAGCCCAAAGCCTTTCAACAGGTTGTCTCTGACACCTGGCATGAAAGCTATACAGATAGTTAACAGTGGTTTGCAAAATAAACTAAAGGTAAGCAAACATGTAAAAACTGGAAACTTTCCACAAGTATAATAGCTCTTACTCAAATTACACAGTAATTTCTAAACATAGTAGTGCACACCTGGAACCCCAGCACTTGGGAGGTTGAGGTGGAAAGGATGGTGAATCTGAGGTGACCACGATGATACAAATGAAAAATGTCCTGCACTCTCTAGTGCTTTGTTTTGAAGTGTGATAGCTTATTGTCTAGTCAGTGGAGTTTCAAACATGAGTCCTTTAAAAGACATAGACAATTCTTCTCCAAATCTCTTTTTAACCACAGTAACAATGAGATTTTCTGTCCAAATGATGGGCCATTAAGAAAAATCTCATAAAATAAGTTCTGCAGCCATTTCACAGCATATGTCTAAAACATAAGACTCTTTGTTTTGATTTACTGTATAAACATATATAAAGTAATTTAAAGTTATCTGCGAAAGCAGATGTAGCATGTCAGCTTTACAATGCAATTGCAAATAGATAGGATTAAAAAAATATATATCATTTCCTAGTCTGAAGCTGAGGCCACTGATTTTAGAAGGCATGTATTTCTGTAGCCCGTTTCCCACAGCCCCGGTTTTACCACATTCTACAGGTTTTAGTAAATTGAATTATTTTTATTTTCAGTTTCTTAGACATTTAAAATTTTTCAGATGTGTCTTCTATGATCTAAATACTATTTACAATACGTTGTCTGGTTTGAAATACGTAGAGCTAGCTATCTTTCTGCTTTATTTTTATTTTTAATCTGAAAACATTTTTGAACGTTTTCTGTACTTTTAGACTAGGTAAGGCTTCTTCAGTGTGCCTCAATGCGGTCAGTCTTGCTGAGCGTTCTATGGGAGCCAGAGAAGTACATGTTGCTCTTGGATATAGTCTTCCATGAATGTCAGTTAGATCAATTTGATTGATAGTAATTTGCAGGCTAGGAACAACTTAGTATTTTGCTGATATTCTGCCAGTGACTGAAAGAGAGATGTGAAAGCTACCAACTCCATAGTAGATTATCTTCTACTTCTTTCAGTTTGGTGGTGTTTTTAGGCAGGACTATTCACATTTACAAAAAAAAAAAAAAAAATTAAAACTCACTCCTTTCCCAAGATGTAGTATCTCATTTTTCTCACAGTGTTTCTGTTCTGAAGTATGCTTTTTATATTTATGTGTGCACACATGTGTGTGTGTGTGTGTGTGTGTGTGTGTGTGTGTGTGTGTGTGTGTGTAGGAGCATGTGTATCATGTTGAGTTTATGGAGGTGAGAAGAAGACTTTCAGGAGTAAATTTTCTCCTTCCACCATGGTTATATGGATAGACCCAGGTCGTCAGGCTTCTATGAAAACACCTTCACTTACTCAGCCATTTTGCCAGCTCAAGTGAACTTTAAAAATTTACAATAATGACACAAGGCTTTTTTTATTAGTATGAACATACTATATCTTCTTTCACCCTTTTATGTAAAACCAACATGCTATTCTATTGATTATTTTGCAAATGTGTATATGTACTTATGTGCGTGAGACACACATACATGTGTGGGCAGAGTTGTACATGCGTGTTTGCATCATGTGAAGACCAAAGGGCCATCCTTATTGTTGTTCCGAGGCGCTGTCCATCTTCTTTGGAGACAAAAATCTTTCATTGGCCTGGAATTCACGAAAGAGGCTATGCTGCCTGACCAGGGAGCACCATGAACTGAGCTAACTCAGCATGCCCAGTGCTGGTATCATGGGTGTGCTGTCATGCATAGATTTGGTAGGGAGTTTCTGGGGATGGAACTCAGGTCTGCATGGCAATAACTTTACAGAGAGAGCTCTCTGTCTAGCCTTGACATTTCATGATCTTATTTTTGAAGTTAGTTTCTAGCCCTTGCTTCTGGTCACTTCTCACAATTTTAAATGTTCTTTTTTTATATACTCACAATTAGGAATTACTGTTGATGCAATGAAAATAATATCTAATCTAATACACTACTTGAATCATTTTATGCCTTTTTGTTGTTGTTTTTGCTTTAGCACACTCTGTTCTCATTGGTTTTAAGTGAATATCTCACAGGATTCCACAGTTACCTGTTAAGAGTAAAGAACATTTTATATTCAATAATATCTATGCTTTGTCATGCATATTTTAACTATATAATTTTCATTTAAAAAAATCTCAACTTGTTTCTATTGCAGTACATCATAGCATTCCCAATTCTTCCATCATCTCTCAAGGACTATGTTGCCACTCAGTTTTTCCATGGTAAATTTTGCCATTCAATTCACTTTCCCATGGTACAGTAATCTATATGATTAAAGAAAGTTTCTGTTATTTGTAAATATCTTCCTTACACCACAGCACGTTCTGGTTTCTCTACTTAGAGCTATATTTACAACTTATACATTTTCTTTCTGCCTTAAGGAAAAAAATTAACCATCTTTTTTCATATGGATATTTTGGCAATGTTTGACTGAGAACATCTTTAACATCTTTTAAGTTCCACTAATATTTTTCATATAATTCCTAAAACTCATAGCTGGGCTTTATTCTCTTTCTCTTTCTACAATTTAGATACTTGGCTCTCTGCTTAATTTGTGACACAGCATCTACTCCAAGCGGAGATAACTGTTTTCTCTGGACTCTATTAAGATTTTTTTTTTATGTCTCTCTCATAAAAGAGAGAAGGGAGTCCTAAAGTATAGGGGTATGTTTTGGATTTTTTGTTTGTTTGTTTTGGAATCCAGAGCATTTTGTGTTCCACAGACTTTCAGTAGTGGTGGTTAGTGACTTCCATTAACCTTAGAGAATTCTCATTCACTATTCCTGTACACTATTTTTTTTGTCTTTATTGTAGATGTAAGAGTGTTCAACAGGTTGGATTTTTCTTGTTTGTTTGTTTTACTAATTTGTTTTTCTTTCTCTCTCCTTTTCCCATGGGGCTTTCACATTAGAAACTTTCTGATGACCTCCCTTTCAGCTAGGTGTGGTCTCCTCGGAAATAATGACTTTCCAAAACACCATTTGTTGAAAAATATATTTTCTCCAGTGTTTCCTTGGGGTCCTGGACAATAATCAGAGAGCTTATACTCAGTATACTGTATACTTCTATGCCTTATCTTCATTTTTCATGTTTATGTCTGTAATTAAAACAATTTCATGCTGAAATTACTTTTGCAGTGTACTGGAAACAAAAAAGTGTGTTGTCTTTGATTTTACTGCTTTCCGTCCACCCATTCTTGCTTTGGCTTTTAATTTTTATTATCAATTCCTCTTTTTTTAATATATTGTAGTTAAAACATAATTATGTTCTTACCTTCCCCCATTTTTCCTCTCTCCAGTCAATTCCAGTTACCTTTCAAATTGCTGTTTTCATTATTATTATTACTGTGACATAGTGTCTCTTTCTCCACTCTCTTTTTTTCTCTCTCTCTCTTTCTCTGTCTCCTATGTAAGTACGTGTGTGTTTGCATACAGGCAAAATACATAAATACAGCTCCTTAAGTTCAACTTTTATTTTTGATGTGTATATGGCAGGCCACTTTGCATTGGACAACCAATGAAGAGACTAATCTCCTGGAGAGGCCAATTCTTTCTTTCTAAGCAATGATTAGTTGCCTATTGTTCTTCATCTAGGGGTGTGCCTTCATGAGATTTTCCTTCTGGACTATTCAGGTCTTATATATGCACTACTTTATAGGAGAGACAGGGTCACAGATGATTTACTGGTCCTCTGACTCTTACATAGAATTTTTTCTGGTCCAATTCCTATAATGACCCTTGACATTTAGGTGCAGAAGAAGTATCTTCTAGGGATGAGATCCCCATAATGTATTGATCTCTGCACTGAGTCCAGTTTTGAATTCCTGTAATGGTCTCTATTTGCTGTACAGAAAAGCTGCTTTGATGGGGGAGCGGTAATTACACATATCTGTTCATGTCAAATAAATTTTAGAGCATAATTAAGAATTATGCTGGTTTACTAAACAATACTAGGTTCTTTTCTAAGATCCATGATCTCATTTGACAGATTGCTAGGTTTCTAAAACTAGGTATGATCTTCCCTCCTGTTGAGTGGGCCTTTAGTCCTCTTAGAAAGCTATTAGTTATCACCAAGATATTAGTGATACTATTACTCTTTTAGGATATATTGACATGCTGTTTAATGCTGTTTTTCATAGCTGTCCTAATCATAGCTGTTCTTTTTATTTGAAGAGACGTCACCATGATAAAAGAAAGCACTTAATTGGGGATTTGCTCATATTTTCAGAGATTTATTCCGTTATCATCATGGCAGGGAGCATGCATGACAAGCATGCAAGTTCTGGGGCAGAAGCTGAGAGTTATTTTCAGATATGTAGACAGAGAGAGAGAGAAAGAAACACACACAGAGAAAGAGAGAGAGAGAGAGATAGGACACTGAGTTTGGCATGGTTTTTTGAAAACTTTAAGCTCAACCCCTACTGACACATTTCCTCCATCAAGGCCACACCCCTTAATCCTTCTAATCTTTTAAAATGTTGTCACCCCTGCTAACCAAGCATTCAAACCTGTGAGCTTATGGAGGTCATTCTTATTCAAACCAACACATTTTACTCCCTGGCCCTCATAGACTTGTAGCCATATCCTAATGCAAAAGTGCATTCAGTTCAACTTCAAAAGTCCCCATAGTCTATCACAGTCTCAGTATTGTTTAAAAGTCTAAAGTTCAGAGTCTCTTTTGAAACTCAAGGAAATATCTTAACGGTCCCCATCTGCACAATCAAAATGAAAAAGCAGATAATATATCCAGCCTACAATGACAAAAGATAAACCTAACCCTTTTACCATTTGAAAAAGGAGAAAACAGAACATGGTGAGAAAATAGTGGACCAACACAAGATTAAAAACCAGCAGGGGAAACTCCAAACTTTGTATCTCTGTGCCTAATGCCAAAGGACGTTTTAGATCTTCAATTATTTTCAGCTTTGTTGATTGCAACACACTTCTCTCTCTTGAGCTCCTTCCACACTCTGTTAGCAGCTTTCTTTGCTAGGTATCCCAGGATTCTGGCATCTCCAACATTTTGAGATCTCCAACATAATCCAGGCTTCAGTTTCACACACTGTCCTTTCTAAGCCTCCATGCAGGGAAACCTTTGTCACCAGCTTGGCCTCAGTGACTTGTTTTAGCCGTGGTTAAAGATTCTACACCCACTTTCTTGTATCCTTGACTCTAAAGCCAGAGCCACATGGTCAAACCTGCACAGTTCTGCTGCTGGATGGAGCTGGAACTTGACCCCTCCTAAAACTATATTTTCCAATGGCAAGCTCTTTGACCTCCCCGCCCCCCAAGGGAGGAGCAGTCCTGCTGGGCCACAGAGGAGGACTTTGCAGCCAGTCCTGAAGATACCTGATAAAACAGAGTCAGATGGAAGGGGAGGAGGTCCTCCCCAATCAGTGGATTTGGAAAGGGGCAGGGAGGAAATGAGGGTTTGGAAGGGAATGAGGAGTGGGATACAGCTGGGATACAGAGTTAATAAAATATAACTAATTATAAAAAATAAAAATAAATCAAAAAAACTATATTTTCATGTATTGCTGGTGGTTTTCTTCACTACTAAAGTTTTTCTTTCTCTTTCTTTCTTTCTTTCTTTCTTTCTTTCTTTCTTTCTTTCTTTCTTTCTTTCTTCCTTTCTTTCTTTCTTTCTTTTTCACAAGTTGAAAGCTTAGCTGGATGAGCTTTTCTCCTGAGGTTCAGGTCACCACTCCCTTTATTGCATTTAGCATCAGGCTTTCATTTAAATATTGTATATTCTTGAACGCTGGAATTTTTGTCTTCTACATGACATTCCTTGGTGCTCCTTTTCTCCTCAAACTGTACATTTTTATTTTTTTTCCAGTTTGTTCCTTTTCATTATAGATCTACATAAGAGTAGTCAGCAAAAACCATGCAACATAGTCAGTACTAAGCTTTCTTAAAATCTCCTCTGCCATGGCATGCATGCAGAAAGGGGAGGGAGGGTGGGATCGGGAGGGGAGGAGGGAGGGGCTTATGGGGGGATACAAAATGAATAAAGTGTAATTAATAAAAAATTAAAAAAAAATCTCCTCTGCCAATGCTAATAGTCAAAGACTCTTTAACTTAGTGTCAGGCAAATTTTTAGTATTTAGGCAAAAGCAGCTACATTTTTTGTCAAAACACCACAAGAATGGTCTCTAGAACCCTTACTAGTATTCAGCCCCTCTGAAAGCTCTTGTGCTGGTCCCACAAATTCCACTTTATCGTAAGCATTAGGCTCTTCGGTGCTTTCAGGTTAGAATGGACTTGAATCATCTGAGTCCTGCATACCCAGTATTGAATGCCTTCACTGATAGCAAATTGATTTTAACCTCTAAGAGTCAAGCTATGTCAGTAGCAATAGCCAGCTATTGCATGGGGAGTCACTTGAACTACCCTGACTAACAGTTTGGATGAAGGTTTCTCTAGCCTGGTATTGCGGTTTCTGTTAGGTTTCTGTTGGGTTTCTACAGCTCTTATAAGAAGCATTGTCAACCTAAGTTGCAAAATTTCCTTCAAAATATTTACATATATGTGTACATATGTGTGTATTGTACATAATTTTAAAGGAATGTGTGTGTGTGTGTGTGTGTGTGTGTGTGTGTGTGTGTGTGTGATTCCATGAGGCTTTCTCAAACTACCTTGGTGCTATTTATCTTTGAAGTGTCTTTTGTGGCTCACTATAGATGTTAATATTTTTTAACATTTCTGTGAAACATATCAATTTGAAGGGATTGTACTAAGAAAAAATTGTTCAGTTGGTTCTCTCCTCCTACCATGTGGGGTCAGAGGGTTAACCTGAGATCACAAGGCTTGGCAGCTAGTGCTTCCTGTCTCACCAGAATACAAAAAGAGCTCTTAATAATTTTTTTTTTGGTTCATAAATAGAAAAACAAAAGGGTTAAGTTCATAAGGTTGTTGGGAAATATGCATATATACTGAGAACACTAAGCTACTTTTTAAAAAGAGCAAACATTTAATAAGGGCTTTTTGCAGAATAGCAAGTACATTCTATGCATATGTCCCCCATTTTACCCTTTATTTCTTTGTCACTGAGTACTCCTTTTGATAACTGATCGTTACCTTCAGGGAATATGCTTCATTGTTATTTAACCAATATTCATGTTCCTTGTCAGTTCTCCACAAAGAGAATGAGTAAACATCTATTCACTTTTTCAGACTATCTTCATGTGTGTGTGTCTAATTTTATATATGTGTGTTTGTTCTTTGTTTCTCAATGCTACTTTTCTTTTCTCTCTGGCTTCAAGATTTTTCAAGGCATATTTATCAACATCTCTTTGTCCATATTATGCTTCTTTCATTGGGGTATTCTTCACTGTCTCAAATAAATAGTTGTTATAATCTTCCTCCAACATTTATTCCTTCCAATCAGTCATCAACAAGCTACCAAAGTGATCCATGCAAATAATACATGGAATAAAAACAACACATTATACAACTATGACATCTGCTACTCAAATTTTTTCAAAACCTACATACAGGTCGTAAAAACAACTTTACATAATTATGATATTTAGCACATTTTATCTATTTATTTATAATAATTTTTATGTTTTATATTAATCACAGGTTATTTACTTTGTATCCCAGGTATAGTCCTCTCCTTCATTCCCTCCCAATCCCACCCTCCCTTCCTCATCTCCTCCCTGCCCCTTTCCAAGTCCACTGATAGGGGAAGTCCTCCTCCCCTTCCATCTGACCCTAGCTTATCAGGTTTATGCAGGACTGGCTGTAATGTCCTCTTCTGTGGCCTAGCAGGGCTGCTCCTCCCTCGGGGCAGGGGGGGAGGTGTCAAAGAGCCAGCCATTGAGTTCATGTCAGAAACAGTCCCTATTCTCCTTACTAGAGAACCCACTTGGATACTGAGCCACCATGGGCTATATCCGAGCAGGGGTTCTAGGTTATATCCATACATAGTCTTTGGTTGTAGAAACAGTCTCATAAAAGACCCCTGTGCCCTCTCCAGGTCTTACTAACTCTCCTTTCTTTCATATGATTCCCTGCACTCTGCTGAAGGTTCGGTTATGAATCTTAATGTCTGCTTTGATACACTGCTAGAGTCTTTCAGAGGCCCTCTGAGGTAGGTTTCTTTCCTGTTACTTATTTTCTCCTACATCCAATGTCCATCCCATTTGTCTTTCTAAGTGAGGATTGATCATCTTACTCCGGGTCCTCTTTCTTGTTTATCTTCTTTGGGTGTATAGATTTCAGTATGTTTATCCTATCATATATATATAGGTCTATACAAGTGAGTATATACCGTGTGTGTCTTTTTGCTTTTGGGATACCTCACTCAGGATGATTGTTTCTAGGTCCCACCATTTGCCTGCAAATTTCATGATTTCCTCATTTTTAATTGCTGAGTAGTATTCCATTGTGTAAAAGAACCACAATTTCTGTATCCATTCCTCAACTGAGGGACATCTGGGTTGTTTCTAGGTTCTGGCTATTATGAATAAAGCTGCTACAAACATGGTTGAGCAAATGTCCTTATTGTTATTTTAACATGTGTATTTTAATGGTTTTTAATTCTTTGAGACATTTTTTCTTTATTAATTACACTTTATTCACTGTGCATCCCCCCCCCCCCTGTGGTTCCCTCCTTTCTCCTGTCCCAATCCCTCCCTTCCCCCACCCTCTGCATGCATGCCCCTCCCCAAGTCCACTGATAGGGGAGGTCTTCTTTTCCTTCCTTCTGATCCTAGTCAATTAGGGTCTCATCAGGAGTGGCTGCATTGTCTTCTTCTGCGGCCTGGTAATGCTACTTCCCCCTCAGGGGGAGGAAATTAAAGAGCAGGTCAATCAGTTCATGTCAGAGATAGCCCCTGTTCCTATTACAATGGAACCCACTTGGATACTGAACTGCCATGGACTACATCTGTGCAAGGGTCCTAGGTTATCTCCATGCATAGTCCTTGGTTGGAGTATCAGTCTCAGGAAAGACCCCTGTGCTCAGATTTTTTGGTTCTGTTGCTCTCCTTGTGCAGTTCCTGTCCTCTCAGATCTTACTGTTTCCCACTTCTTTCCTAAGATTGCCTGCACTCTGCCCAAAGGTTGCCCATAAGTCTCAGCATCTGCACTGATAGTCTGCAGGGCAGACCCTTTCAGAGGTCCTCTGTGTCAGGCTCCTGACTTGTGCCCTCTTTTCTCCTTCTTCTGATGTCTATCCTCTTTGTCTTTTGGGATAGGAATTGAGCATTTTAGCAGGAGTCCTCCATCTTGATTAGTTTCTTTAGGTGTCCAGATTTTAGTAGGTTTATATTATATGTCTATATGAGTGAGTATATACCGTGTGCATCTTTCTGCTTCTGGGATGGCTCACTCAGGATGATCTTTTCTGAAAAAGATCATCTTTGAGACTTTTATACAATGTATGTTTAACTTTCCACACTACATTATTCCCTCTAACTGTTCTCATATGAACCTTGCCTCCCTACTTCCCCTAACTTCATTCATTTACTTTTTAAATAACCCACAAGTTTAATTTTTGCTCTCCATCATCATATTTCTGATGTGGTGCCATCCGCTGGAGCACAGTTGCTCTACAAGTGGTTACATGTTTAAAGAAAACTGACTCTTTGATGCCCAGAAGCCGAGAGCTGTCTGGAGCTCCTCACCTAGGAAGGGAAAATAAAGGATCACTTATTTCTTCATATTGAAGTGCTTATTGACTTGCTCTTGTGCATGTCTTTTGCAGGTAAGCAGAGCTGTTGTGTGTTCATGAACATTGAGGTCATGTAGCATTCAGAGAAAATGGTTAAACTCTAGTCATTCTTACCTTCCATTTTTTATAATCATCCATTCTGCTGTCAACAAGTCTCTGATTATTGGGTGTGGGCACGTTGATATAGATATTCTACTTATAAATGTTGCTCAAATATTTTATTTTTAACATTTTTCTTTTATTATTATTTTTTATTAACTCACTTTGTATCCCATTTGTAGCTCCCTCCCTCATTTCCTCCCTCTCCCAACCTCCTTCCCTCTTCTTACATTATCCCTCTCCTCTAGTCCACTGAAAGGGAAAGTCCTCCTCCCCTACTCTCTGACCTTAGCCTATCAAGTCCCATAAGGACTGCCTAGATCCTCTTCCATTGTGGGCTGGCTATGTCACCCCACCAGGGAGAAGTGGTCAAGGAACAGACAGCTCAGTTCATGTCAGAGACTGTCTCTTCTCCCCTTACTAGGGAACCCACATGGATACTGAGCTGTCTATGGGCTTCATCTGGACAGGGAGTCAATGTCCTCTCTATGTATGGGCTTTGGTTGGCGCATCAGTCTCTGCAGTGCTGCATCCCCACCCCTGGCCCAGTGGGTTTTTTTTTGTTTTGTTTTGTTTTGTTTTTGGCTTCATTGGTCTCCTTGTGGGACTCCTGTCCCCTCCTGAGTCCTTCTGTCTCTCTCTTCTTCCATAAGACTCCCTACACTCTGTCCAAAGTTTGGCTGTGAGTCTCTGCATCTGCTTCATTCCCCTACTGGGTGGAGTATTTTAGAGGGCATCTGTGGTAGGCTCCCATCCTGTTCCCTCTCTTCTACTGCTTCAGGTGTCTATCTTGTTTCTCCTTCTAAATGAGAATTAAGCATCTTCCTTAGGGTCTTCCTTGTTGTTTAGCTTCTTTGTGTCTATAGATTTTAGTATGTTTATCAAGGGAATTTTTTTAATTTTGAGATTATAATTTTTTAAAATTTTGAGATTATAATGAAATTATTTCATTTCCCCCTCTTTTTATCCCTTCTGAACCTTTCATATATACTTCCTTACTCTCAAATATATGACCTCTTCTTTCAGTAATTATTGCTCAAGTATACAACAAGAACATTTGCTCAACCATGTTTGTAGCAGCTTTATATGTAATAGCCAGAACCTGGAAATAACCCAGATGTCCATCGACGGAGGAATGGATACAGAAATTGCGGTATTTTTACACAATGGAATACTACTCAGCAATCAAACACAACAAATCATGAAATTTGCAGGCAAATGGTGGGATCTAGAAAAAATAACTAGCATTTTAACTTACATAACCATATATATCTGTGGTTATCTTCCTACACAAAACTAAAGCAAATTATATCACCTCAAATGTAACATTATTGTTCCATCCATGCTTAGCTTTCCAGTCTTCTTTTAATTTGTTTTTTTTTCATGTTCATAAGCACTGATCATACTAAATAATTGGGGGTTCCCAAATATGTTGACCACAGTGTTTTATGTTCCCTGGTTCATGCTGATAGTTTGTTTTCCATGAGTGCATAAAATATACTTACATTTAAGCGTGTATCTCAAACATAACTTCTTCAAGTATTCTAACTTTTTATTTGTAATTCCTAGAATTAGTTACTACCCGTTTTTGTTATTTACACTATCATGTGCTTAGCATAAACTTCTAAAATCAACTGCAACATCCAATTGTCATTGCTTGTTTACATGTTTATTTTATTAAATAGTATATCTAGTATATTTCTTGAAAATAAAGATAGTATACTATTTATAACAGAGTAGATATTTGATATTTGATAAATAAATATATGTTGAATTAAAGAATGGGTATTTGGGTCTTTGGTACTAGTCAATTTAAAAATTTGCTATCTAAAATCATATGTTTCCATTATGTAAATGCATTTGAATTTAGGTCATTGGGCTAATCTCATAGGTCATTGGCTAATCTGAGACATCTGCTCAATACAATATAACTTCATTTTTAACTCAGTTTCACTCTCTCTCTCTTTCTCTCTCTCTCCATTTATATATAAATTCTCTCTCTCTCTCTCTCTCTATATATATATATATATGAAAAGAGTGATAAACTTGAGATTTGAGAAAAAATGAAAGTCAAACCTAGTGCCAAATAGTTCTGCTACCACTTACCTCCCTGACAGCCCTGATTATCATACATTCAATAAGAGGGGCGAGGGAAAACTAGTTCATGGACATGTGCCAGTGCCTAGTTTTTCAGTTTTTAGCATGATTGCTGTAGAAAAGCACAGCAATTGCTGGATTGAGAAAACTTACTGAGGCCTGGAGAGATGGCTCCGTGGTTAAAAGAACTGGGAGTTCTAGAGGGCCCAGGCTGGATTCCCAACACACACATGGCAGCTCACAGCTGTCTGTCACTCCAGTTCCAGAGGATCCAAAACTTTCCCAAGACATACATGCATCAAAATACCAATTTACATGAAATTAAGATAAATTTTAAAAAGAAAGCTTAGTTCTGAACAATCAAAAAATTTAGCTCATTAAAAAAATTCTTAACATTTGATTGTCCATTTTAAGCACCTTCACATTTTTATAAGTAATTATTGGCTAAACCTGGTTGGTATCCTAAAGACACTTATTTTTCATGTTTGTGTGAGTAATATAGTTTCAAACCATATAGGTACATAATTTATGCATTCAGAGTGATCCATTACTGCATATTTTTACTTGCATTAAATTATTCCCTGAGGATAATTGCAAATATTAACTATTTTTTGTTTGGTTGACATATAATTTTTTTTATTTTTAGTGTGGGTAAATATTAAAATTCAGAAGTTATTTTTTATCCTGAATAAAAATACTATTGGCTTAAAAAAGTGATTTATTTGCCTTATGAAAAATTTATTAAGAGTTGAAATTGCAATAGCCATAAAATAGCTTTGACATACAATCAATTAAATACACTGTTTTTAGAAATCATTTCTTTTGAGGCTAATTATTCTCACTGCAATACATACAAAGCAGTCTGCTGATGGCTGTTAATACAACTTTTCTGTGATATGGTCAATTTTTCAGACGTGCAGATTTGGGCAAGATGATTTCCAGAGGAAAGGATGTGAAGCAGTGGAGGCTTGTATTTATTTTTACTCAGTGAGGCATTAAAGGAACGATGGCCTTTTTGCTAACTATTGCCATTATGAATCACAGCTTCATTACTGCATTCCTGAGAGTCCATGTTTTCTTCCCTAATACTTGGCCTGTAAAGTTATGTTCAAAGTAAGGAAAATGGGTGTCTTGGTCTAGAGAGCTATTGTGGGGCTTTTACTTTCAGATAAGCAACACAAGGAACTGGAATACTTTAGTCCATTAATCATCTCCTTAACACCACAAGTATGAAGGGATAGGCACGCACCTTTAATCCCAGGACTTAGAAGCCAAAAGCAGGTGAATCTCTGTGAGTTTGAGGCTAGCCTGGTCTACAAAACAAGTTTCAGGGCAGCCAAAGCTACACAGAGAAACCCTGTCTTGAAAAACCAAAAGAAAACAAAACAAAAAGAATGTATATATATTTTTAATTCATATATGTATTTACAATGAAATGGAATACATCAGAATCATCAAAATCTCATTACACTACAATTCTCTTTGAGTGCTAGATTTTTTTTTTACTTTTTTTTTTTTTGTGTGTGTGTGTGTGTTTTGACTGTTTTATTTCAGTCTCAAAAACAACACATCTACGACATGGTATGCACATGTGCACTGAGTTAGTGAATCATCAAAAATGAAACATGGAAAAAGAGCAAAAAGGGGAAAACTGGGACCCTCTTCTTACTTGAAACTGGCAGGAGGAAATGCGTGTTCCAGTAGTGCCCTAGTTATAAAGATGGTGTCCACCTGAATAAACATGTCCTTTCTAAGAGAGTGTCCCTTTCTTCATCCCTACATCTGGCACCATATTAGAATTGCAAATTTTGAAATAAGATTCTTAAATAAAATGTACCAATTTCAAATATTTTTCTAAAGTTTTTATAGGACTACAAAATCTAAATATGCCTCTCCCCTCTATATACCCAATTTACCTTCTTGGAATCCATGATCTTTACCTCTCACTAGTATTTTGTGTGATAATGTGGGTTAGATGTGAAGCACCCTCTCCTGAAATGTGTGTTCTTTGCCTTTAACTAGTAATTTTGTGTGATGTTATGGGTTGGATATGAAGGCTCCTCATTGGAAGTTTGATCCATGGCTGGTGGTACTACACGGAGAAGACTGGAGCACGAAGGCACTAATTTCATTATTGGATTATTCCATTGATGAACAAGCAGGAAATAGAATGGGGATAAAGAAAGTAACTCATTGGGTGCATGCCTTGGAAAGGTGTGTGCTGTGTCTCCAGCCTGTTTCAAGCAGATACCTTCCTGCTTGCCTCTGCTTACTCGTAGTGCTGAGGCCATGAGGTATTTTGAGCTTCATAGAAAGGAAGTGAGCCAGCCATGGACTGAAACATCTGAAACCATACGACATCCTTTTAAATTGCCTGTCACGGTTTTTGTGAATACACACTGTATGTAGGACGCATCACAGGGAATGTTTACCCCTCTCTTCAATTCATGTGTGACCACAGGTGAGTCTGCTCATAAGCTGCCCACAGGCACACAGAAGCTTGGTAAAAGGTGTTTACCCACCAACTGACAGCTTCACTTTCATTTCTTAAGACTTATAAAGTAATTTTTTGATGGCTATTGTGCAAATGCAACTGTGGTCAACAGTCTTATGGTCCATTCAAAGGAGTGTATATTGAGAAAGTAATGAAGGCAAAGAAGAAACAAAATTAGCAAGTTAATTATACAGGAAAGAGTACTCTGTTCTGACCATGAAGCTCCAAAAGTGATGAGAACTGCACAAAGTCCCAAAGGTGCAGGAGTGAGTTATATTTATATCCTGGTATTAACCAACAGCTCTCTAAGTAGACTCAAACCAGCATGATAGGCGGGTATCTCCTCTGGAACTGGAAATACAGCCCATGGCTGGTGTGGTTATGGATCTTATAGAAGAGCCTACTAGCACCACTTGCCTAAACCAATACAATTCCCAGCTGCATTCTCAATGCTTGTTCTTAGATGCATAGAGTAGTGTAGATCTCAGCTCTCACCAAAGATCTTTTTTCTTTTTTCATTGGGAGTCCACTACAGAAGTGTATAATGAGCCAAAATGTAGAGAACAACTGATTTTGAGGAGCCTAGTGCCAAATAAAATTGTTTTAAATACAACTTCTGCACCTAAAGCTTGTGGAACATTGCTGAAGAGCAAGCACAAAGATCATAAGAGCCAGAGGGCAGGGAAGTTGCTGTGCTATTGTGTTGTTTAGCCGTGACAGGAAGGTTACAACTCATGGAATCTCAACATGGCTACCTAAACAAGGCTGTATGGCTCCAACACCAGTTGAACAGCTTAGTGTAGGCAGGGGAAGTCTCATGAGGCCTCACCTGTAGATTAATAACTACAAGAAATTAACCGCTGAGAGAGGGAGAATTAGTCCTTGGAGATTGGTTATCTAATACTGAGTGGTCAGCCCTAGAAACATAAAAGTGCAGGAAACATTGAAAAGATTTAGCTGGTATTTGTATATTTTTATGTATTTGCATATGTATCTGTACTAGGACTTAAAGAAGAGGTAACTGAATTTAGAAAGGATCAGGAAGGAAAGACATGAAGGGGTAAAAGGAAGGAGAGGGGGGAAACAATATAATTATATTTTAATTAAGCACATTCTTTAAATCTATAAAAGCTTCCAAATGGAACAAGAAGACTGAATTGTTCAATGTTTATAAAATAACTTGCAGGCAGTGGAGTTAGCGATTAGTTGAAAGAAAAAGAATATATTACTATGAAAAGAAACCATTTACAGATAATAAAATATTTTAATCAGGAGCTTTAATATGTGAAATCAGTGACGAAAGAATTGGGCATTCCCATATCTGACCTGAGTGAAGCTTTCCCAAGCCAAGAAGCCTCACTCCCATTTCAGCTCTTCAGAAAACATTTCCCAGTTATTATTGCCATCTTTATTTATACTGCAGGTAGTTTTTGTTGCTGTTGCTTTCTGTTTTTCTGGGTGATTACCCAAAATTCTAAAGCAAGTTGGTAATGCATATATAAGATATTTATCACAGACATAGCTACTCATTCTGGGGATTTTTCATTTCATTAAAGAATGTCTTCCAGATGTGTTCTGCAAGCCACTTCTGCTAGAATTATTAGTAGGGACAAAAACACGGCTCCATCTCAGAACTCCATGTCCGGACGCACAGCATCCACGGTGGTTTTATGGGGCAGAAGCCCCTTGGAACACATTCCTCCAGACACTAAGGAAAGACAAAGACTATAGGAATGAGCCATTCATAAAACGAAATGTGCCCTGAAGATTCAGAATCCTGGGTCAAAGCACAGCACATCTTTCTCAAAGTGGCTATTACGGAGCAAGAGAAAAACGTTGACCGGGAACATTATATGTAGGCGTAAAGGATGCAGGCTTTCTTTACAGCATCCTAGCACTGACCTACCTGAAGTCTAGAGCACACATGTACTCTGGTTGTGACTACTTTTTTTTTCCTAGGTTAGATCACAAATAAAAGATCAGGGTTTGTCTAACTGGCTTGGGCATGAAGCAGATCCACTCAAAAGAACAGTCTGTGTCCCCAAGTACATAATTAACCGAAAGCACTAATAGCCATTTTTACTAGTTCCTGAAATAGAATCAGTCAACCTTCATAGTGGATTTCTTTCCTCCCACAATGCTTTGGTTTCATGTTAGATTAAAAGGTAGGGATAAATGCACATGATACATTGTTTCTGAGTTCTTTAGCTTTGGTGTAATCTGTATTTTTGTAACCGGTTTTTACAGATGTAGCCACAGAATGACAGTGTGGCTTAGGACTGCTGAGAAAGCACAATGTGTTCATGAAAGTTTGCCATAAAAAAGCTCTTTCTTTGCCATCTTCTCCCATTTTCCCTGTAGTACACAGTTCCCTGGGGTAAGGAAGTATTTTCCACACTCCATTCTCAGGGTCCTTCTGAGTGAAGGATATGGATGGCGAAGAGTCCATCTATCTGACACTGAGGTACATCAGGATTTCCCACAGCTGTGCTTTCTAACTCAGCCATTGATTCAACTTTTATACCCTGGGCATTGGTACCAAGGGCGTTTCTTTATACTCTACATCAGTTTCATATTGTTGCTGAAATTCTATTTTCTCAAAATTCATTAAATTGATCTAAAACATAATAGCAGGAAACAACATAAATTTGTCCTATATTCCTACTGGTAAAGTTCTGGATTTATTGGCCAAACTAAGAGGGAGTCACAGGCAGGACTGTATCTGTTTATGGAGACTCTGGAGTAGACTCTCTTCTCTCTACTTCCGTGTTTCCAGGCTGTCCATGCCTTGTGGCTGACGTTCTACTTTCATCTTCAAATCAAACAGGCTGGACCTAGTCTTTCATCAACACATAACTCTGTCATCGACTCTCCTACCTCCTTTCTTCCATATTTGAAGACCATCGTGATTACATCAGGCACATCTGGACATGTGCTAGCTGGGAGAAACTCCCTGTTTTGAGGTCAGCAAATTGCTACATTAATTCCTATTACCCGGGTAACATATTCTCAGGTTTGTACTTTAGGACATGGGTCTCCTTGAGAACACATCTGCCTGCCATGGAATTTGGTCAGTTCAGACTTCTCCAGTACTCAGACATATAGTGTCATCAACTCTAACTTCCTAATTAGAAAAGTAGAACATTTTGCCTTGTTACTGTAATAACTGCAGCATTTTTAACGCTATACTCCTGGTACTATATTCAGTCAAATAAAATTGGGTACTGTCAACTTTGTAAAAGTGGAGCATTTGGGGGGTTAACTTCTCTTGCCTCTGTTTCATATATTTGTGAGTAATAGTGAGCACAACCAAAAATCCTGACATCCAGATACCTTGAATTTCCCTTACTGTGCTACTCAAGTGAATAAAGTGGGAATGTGGATGGATATATAAATTCAAACATTTTTCAGACACATTATCCCATGCCAAAGACACATACATCTTCAAGTATAAGTTTTTTTTTAAGTTTTATTTGCAATAAAGTTCAAGTTTTATACCACAGTGAATCATCGATATCTAAAATAATTTTAGTTATTACTGACCAAAATTTAATACTTATTCAATAGAGAAATACTGGATACATTTAATATCCATCAGGAAATCAGACAAGCTTGACGCCACAGCTTCATTCTCATCTGTTACTTACTTTTATTTGTTTGCTGCCATTTTCTTAAAGTTTAAGTAATTTTGTAAGTATGTGTTAATTACTTTTGTTGCTGTGATAAAATATAGGGAACATCAAAGTTGGGAAGCTACATTGTGGATCACAGGTCCAGAGATTTCAGTCCAGAATCCTGGGCATCTATTTCTGAGCCTCTGATGGATCGGAGCATCATGACAGAGAGGACACTGTACTGCACACACAGACGCCCAAAGATAAGCTGCCAGTCACTTACTTATAATCACTGCCAACCTCCTACTCTTGTCTACTGCGGTATGAATTCATGAGTGGGGCAATGCACTGGCAAGGATAGAGTGCTCATAATCCAATTGCCTCTGAAACAAACAAACAAACAAACAAACCATTAGCTGGAATCTAAGTCCCTAAATATGAGAACTGGAGGGGCATTTTTAGAGTCAATGCAAAAGTTCACGAACTATGTATTGCTTTTTACTTTCCGATGAATAAGGATACAATAAATTGTCAATTTAAAGTAGCGCATGGTGGTGTGCTGTCATAGGCCCAGTAACTGGGGGCTAGGGTAGAGCAATTGCAGATTCTAAACCGGCCAAGTGTACATAGTGAAAGACTGACTTGGAAAACAGTGATTAAATATTTTCACTTATTATGTGAAGCAATTTGATGAATTAGCTTTTGAATTGTAGTTCTAATAGATTATTTACTTGTGTTACATGTGAAACTTCTAGTTTTGATATTAGCTATCAAAATTTACACTGTTAGCCTAAGAAATAATTGTGACTCCAAGTGCAGAATACCTGCCTTGCCATCGTAGATTTTTGTTGTTGTTGCTTAAATCCTTATGCTCATTTTTTATTGTTATCATTTACTACAATTAATTCAATTTTTATCCCAGCCATGGCTCCCTCCCTCATCTCTTCCCAATCCCAACCTTCCTCCTTCTTTTCCCCCATGCTCCTCCCCTAGTCCACTGATAGGGGAGGTCCTCCTCCCCTTCCATCTGACCTTAGCCTATCAGGTCTCATCAGGTCTGGCTGCATTGTCTTCCTCTGTTGCCAGGCAAGGCTGCATCCCCAAGGGGGAGGTGATCAGAGAGCCAGCCACTGAGTTCATGCCATAGAAAGTCCCTGCTCCCCTTATAAGGGACCCCACTTGGAGACTGAGTCTATGTGCTACATCTGAGCAGGGCTTTAGGTCCTCTCCATGCATTGTCCTTGGGTAGGGAATCATTCTCTTCAGGGACCCCAGGGCTCAGGTTTTTTTGGGTCTGTTGGACTCTTTTTGGAGTTCTTCTCCCCCCGCCCCAGGTCTTTTTTCTCTCCCTTTTTTCAAAAGATTCCCTGTACTCTGCCCAAAGTTTGTCTCAGCCTCTGCTCCGACACCTCCGTCAGTAGAGTCTCTCAGAGGTCATCTGTGGTAGGCTCCCGTCCTGTTCCCTATCTTCTGCTTCTGATGTCTGTCACATTTGTCCTTCTGAATGAGGATTGAGCATCTTCCCTAGGGTCTTCCATGTTTAGCTTCTTTGTTTTAATATACAAGGATGATACGGAAAATTTGTATTTTGAAAATTCAGCTGTGATTTAATTTTTCTCAAATAAAAAATTTTCTTAGCAATTTTTAAATGTGGGGTGATAAATATGGATCTGTTTTCATTTTTCTACATGTAGATATCAGTTAAATTGCACCATTTGTTGAAGATGCTGTCTTTTTTCCATTGTACAGTTTTGGCTTCTTTGTCAAGGATTCATTGATATTTGGAGGGGGTGTTGTAAGTTTTCAAGTACATCCATGTAATAATTGAAAGATTTCAATGTTAGAGTCATAAGTGTTGAATTTGAAACTTCATTCATTTGAGAGGCATGACCACGGGAAGTGATTCTGCTTCTGCATGTTTCAGAATATTCACCTTCTCACAGTGTGTAACAAGCTTCAGGTAGCACCATACGCACTTTCAAGAAAAGTTTTCTTCTTCCTTAAGAGAACATTGGCCACTAATAAACTTTCATTACATAGCAGTTCTCATTTGCTATTCCTGGCACTGAGTATGACATGAAGTTTGAGCAGAAACAGAAAGCACATTTGTGCTTATACGGTCAGGCAATAGAGAAACCATAATGAAATAGTTAGCAATCCAGGAAGCCATGATAGTGGCAAAGGGTGACGCCCCCTGCAGGAACAGGAGGGAGCCTGCAGTCAGAATCTAAGAAACGCTATGTTCTTGAGCATCGCGTCAGTAAATAATTGCAAGTGCACATCCAGAGGAGCACAGACAGTAACACGTTTGCAGTGGTTGCGGAAAGGGTTGTGTGGTCGATATAGTCAGCCTTCCATATGTACCAGCTCCATGTCTGTAGATTAAACCAAAGACAGAAATATTGAAAACTGTTTCCGCGTTGAACCTAACTATTTTTACAGAGCATTGCAATGTATTAAATAATATAGGTAATCAGAAGATGGGTTTAAAGAAGCAGAAAAATGTAGGTGGATAATATGAAAATACGTGACTCTGGGCATTGAGGTTTTAGTACTCATGTGAGTGTGGAACCGAAAATCCACGCATCCGTACGTATGTGTGACTGTGAGTTTTCCCTTTCTTCTGAGTTGCTCAGAGTATATCTGACTCATTTGATCTCATAGAAGCCAGAGACAAAGAAAGTGCTGTAGCAAAGCCTGAAAATCAACACTGTAAAGCACAATTTATGTCAGTGACAGCTGGGAAATAGCAAAGAGAGCAAAGAAAGAAAAGTCTGTTAAGATATGCAGCTGAATGGTGCTTCCCTGAAGTTGCTAAGTTGTTTCAAATAATTTGATTGACAATGGTAAATGGTGTTATGAAATGATACTAGTGTAACTTTTAAATGTTTTTCCTCATGTCAGAACAAAGAATGATATAATACAGTGGGTGGAAATACTTTGATGCTCAGTGTTTAGGACTGTAAATAAAAAATGCGATGGGATAATACGGTGCAGCTGTGCTCAGGGCTCGGTCTGTATCTTTTACACAACTTATTTTCCCAGTTGAGTTTTGTCATGTCTAGATCCAAGCTCTGTCAAGTTGGAACATTTGAATAGATACTAGACTTTTTTATGGAAAAGGTTTGCATAAGCAGGGCCTCACTTGGTAAAGTCCGTTTTCTGTTCTTCCTGAAAGAAATGCAACAACTGGAAGACAAGCATTCAACTTACTCATGTAGAGCCTGGCTCGTTCTGAGTTTCTTTCTCTTTCAAATTTTTCTTCTTTGAGATTATAATATAATTACATCATTTCCTCCCTTCTGTTTCTCCCTGCAGTCCCATATACCCTTCCTTGCTCTCTTTCAAACTCACGGTCTCTTTATTCATTTGTTGTTGTTACAAGCATACATATTCCTACACAGAACCTGATCAATTTATATAATGTTACATGTGTACGCATTTTTAGGGCTGCTTACTTGGTATTGGATAACCAATCAGAGTGTTCTTCCATTGGGAAGACTTTGTCACCTCTACTCAGCATTCCTTAGTTGCCTACAGTTCTTTGTGTAGGGTTGAGGCCTCATGAGTTTTCCTGCTTTCCTAGTAACTATGCCTGTTGTTATTCTTGTTCAGCTCATGTGTAGGCAGTGATGTTGGTGAGACTTTCTGAGCACAGTTTTCAACATTCCTAGAAGACACAGTCTTACAGCAAACTCCCTGAACGTCCCATGCTCACCTATTCTTCAACGTCCCAACCCTATTCTTCAATGTTCCCTGGGTCTTAGGTATAAGAGCTGTTTGGTAGATGCATCTGTTGGGACTGGGCTCCACAACTTTTGAAATAAATGTGGTGAATTTTCAAAAAGCTAAAAATATCCATGTTGTGTACTTGAGCATCTTTGGGATATATGCTTAGGAGTGGTATAGCTGGATCTTGTGGTAACACTATTCCTAAATGTCTGAGAAAGTGCCAGATTGATTTCCAAAGTGGTTGTATAAGTTTACATTCACTCAGGGTCTGGCTCTTTGATCACCTCCACCTGAGCAGGAAGCAGCTCTACCAGGCCACAGAGGAAGACAATGAAGCCAGTTCTGATGAGACCTGATAGACTAGGGTCAGATGGAAGGGAGCCTCCTGGCTCTCCCTATGATTGGACCGGGGAGGGGCATAGGAGAAGAAGAGAGAAGAAGGAAGGGATTGGGAGGAAATGGGGGAGGGGCTACAGCTGGGATACCAAGTGAATAAACTGTAATTAATAAAATTAAAATAAAAATTTTAAAAAGCTAAAAATGAATGTATATCTTTAAACAAAACTTACCAAACACTATTGATAGACAGCACTTACAGACATAAGTGTGACTGTGTGCACAGCTCCAAGGCACGTGCACACAGATTAACATTTTTAGATTTACTTATTTATCTTATGTGTCAGAGTGCTCTGCTGTATGTATGTGTTCCGTATGCTTTCTTGGTACCCCGAGAGGGCAGAAGAGTGCATCAGAAACTAGAATTATGTCTAGTCATGAGCCTCCATTTGGGTGCTGGGAATCAAACTGGATCATCTACAAGAGCAATAGTACTCTTAATGCTCTTAAATTTTGATTCATCTCTCCAAACCTATTCACATATGTTTGTGGGTGTTCAATTTCAAATTACGCTCATTACTGTAAACACAAAGTATTTAGATAGTGAATAGTCACATTTTTATGGCTGCTCAGAAACTCTGTGCCTAGCGGTTCTGTAACATTTACTGTTCCACACACTTTTGGATCAAAAGTATTCCATGCTTTGAGTACATTGAGTTCAAGGTCATATTCTTCTGCTGTTGCTGTTTTGCTTTCAGGCCTTAGGGGCAGTCAGTATACATTCAGGTGTTGTTTCTAAAACGAATAAAGACATGGGGAGAAAATAATCAAACATTCCGAATTGTGAAAGATACTGCAACTTATTTTAGAAATCAGTTGTGTTTGGCTTGCATTGCTTCAAAAAGGGGTCTCATAAGTAAATGTGTGTAGGTTTTAAATTTTAGAAATTTCCCATTACTTAACGAGGTCAGAGAGAAATTATTGTCTGTGTTTTCTCTACCTTTTCACCTGGATTCGTATTTCATCGTTATTAAATCTGGCTTTCACTAATGAATAACATCACACTTCACTATACCATATCATACAAAGTAGTGCTATAACTCCAGAAGTACTCTGCTGTAGGTGAGCCACCCTGCCCTCGAGTGTCTGTCCTGCCCCTACCATGTACCTCGGCAAAACATTGGTCTTTTTATTGTGTCCAGTCTCATGTTTTCCAGTTCAGTATATTATTGCAAATGTATGGTATGCATCCTTATTAGACTGTTTTCTTTTTCTTTGCAGAACGTTGTTAAGGTTCTTTGTGTGTTTCGTGTTTAAAAACTCATTTCTTTTTATTGTCATGTGACATTTAATGTATGAATTCATTACTTTTTTATATGTTATCCTCTGAAAAGGCACCTGTTTCAAATATTTGTTAGTGATGGATAAAACTGCTGTCCACAGGTTTTTGTGTAAGAATAAAATCACAATTCTTTTGAGTAAGTACCTGCAAGCATGTTTACTGTTTTGTATGATGATCCTCTGTTTAACTTTGTAAAGAACTGTCAATAATCTTACAAAGTTGACAAACAGCTTTTCATTACAACCTGCAATGGATGATTCTTACAAACAACTGTGTTATTTTAAGAAATACATACTAAATTAAATCAGTCCAAATCACTTCTGAGCTTTGTCAATTTAATAAGTTTATGTCAATCAACATTAGCTTCATACCATGAGCTTTTCTTTCAAAGCTAAAATAATTTGTTATACGACCAAAAAATTTTAATTATCCATTAGGATATATATCTGATGTATGACATTTACATTAAAAAGTGAGTCTTTTAACAAGATCCTCTAAGACCATTGTTATATGTAATAAACTCTGATTTTTTTTTTGGATTTATATTACTGCACTATCCTATTGATGAATCTCAGGCATAGTATAGCATTTGTAATATTATAATGAATAAAAATGGTATTATTTAATGTCAGTACTTGACACCTACTTAATATCACTGTTTTCTGGTGATCAAATTTTTTTCAGGGGTTGGAATTCCTTACATGATTACTGTATTTATAATATTTACTCACTATAATTCATCCCAGTCCCCCTACTCTCTCTCAAAATTATTATCTCTTCGTTTTTAGTTACTATTGTTAGACACACATGCATATATAAGTATATGCTTATGTAATGCATATGTGTTTGTACATGTATATATGTGTTTATGACTATGTATGTACACGATGTATATGTATGTATATGTTTATATGTATATGTAATAGGGTCTTCTGAATCCATTTAATATTGTTCATATGTGTGTTTAGTCCTGACTGCTTGGAATTAAATAACCCATCAGAGGGTTCATCCCTGGGGAAAACTGATTCTCCCTTTTTCAGCATTCATTGCCTTTACCTCTTCATCAAGGGATAGGAAATTATGAGACAATTTTTCTGCAGAATGTAAGCCATCCACTCTCACATTGTTTCTGTTCCTTCTCCTATAATCTTCCCTGACAGCTATGTGTAAGAGAAGGACCATGTATGGATATAACCTAGAACCTCTGCTTGGCTGTAGCCTGTAGTAGCTCAGTAACCAATTGGTTTCCCATAGTAAGGGGGACAGGAACTATTTCTGACATGAACTCAATGGTGGCCTCTTTGACCTCCTCACCCCACAAGGGAGGAGCTGCCCTGCTAGGCCACAGAGGAGGACTTTGCAGCCAGTCTTGAAGATACTTGATAAAACAGGGTCAGATGAATGAGGAGGAGGTCCTCCCCAATCAGCGGATTGGAAAGGGGCAGAGAGGAGATGAGGGAGGGAGGGTAGAATTGGGAGGGAATGAGGGAGTGGGATACAGCTGGAATACAGAATTAATAAAATGTAACTAATAATAAAAATAAATTAAAAAAATAAAAAAGAGTTGTGTTGTATATCTTAGTGAAATCTGAGATTCTAATCACAACTTTTTAACAAGAAATTCTTTTATAATACAATTCCTGGTTTGTTCTCTACTTAATTAGTTAACCTAATTCCTCATGTACAAATTTCTAAGAATGAAGACTAGATGTGCCATTGACAGCAGTTGCTATAGTTCCAGTGTTCTGAAAGCCCATGTGGTTTATAGAGGTGAATAATACTTTGGCTGTGAATCTTAGACGGAAACTATTTGTATAAGTTTCTAAATCTACAACTCCTCTTATATTTGAAATTGGATAGACTAGTTTATACTAACTTAAATTTCCCCATTTACAAAGGTATTTCACAAAGTAGTTGAAGAGTTAAATGAGACACTATCTCAAGTTATCTTAAAGGAACAACAGTATATATACTGCATAAGAAACTTCCACAAGTATTATCTTTAATAGTGTTGAATCTCTGTTTTGGAATGGCAACTCTCCTCTTTGTTTGCCACATACATGTACAAATGGCACCTAGGTACCATCTTAATGAGAAACTCCCCAAACATAATTTTACTCAGCTCATCCATCAGTAGGAGGCTCTTCCTCCTCACCTCTGTCAAAACCTCCACAGCTTGTTTTTCCTTCACACCAGGCAGTGCATCTGAAGTGCTCAGTTTGGAGGACTAGAAAGCAGTTCCTTGGGGACCTATAAACGTGATCACCATCCCTCCTGATTTAACACATCGACAGAATCACAAACAGATCCCTGGGGGCCAGCAGCATGGGTGCACCTGGAGCCAGGAGGCTGTTTTCCCCATTTATGTAAACTCTGAAAGGAAGGAATGAACTGTTGCAGAACTACAGTCACTACCACATTCAAGAAAGAGAGAGAAGGGAAGAATGTGCTAACTTCAAGAAACAAACATTCTTTTTTTGTCAAGGACACAAAACTGAATGTTAAAATGCCTCATTAACCTTGGAGGGTGTGACTCCTGAGTTTGGCACTGACATATGATTTTGTCCACCTCTATCTCCTTGAAACAAATTCAAGTTAGAGGTATGAGGGGTGGCCAGTATATCTACAGTATCTGTCTCATATAGTGCCCATTTTAGCAAGAAGTATATGAAAACAGGTCCATGGCTTATTTTATTTACTGCTAAATCATTAAGTTATAGGACAACACCTGGCAGGCAGTATTTGCCTAATAAGCTTTAATTTAATACCTATGTGCAGAGTTTCAGATTTCCCCGAAGAGAACATGTAGAAAATCTAGTTTTGAAAAATAAAATCACATCTGTTTTATTTTAAATACAAGAAGATTTTTACAGTTTCTTTTAATGACAAATTTGCATGACATTAGTAAATAGGGAGCTAATTAAAACCAAGTGTCCTAAGGAACACACTCAAATCATGTGAGCTGCTGTGTCATAAGTTCCCTAATGACTAATGCATTTAGTCATCAATACTGATTTTTTTGTCTCCTCTATCAAAATCCAGGGCTCTCCAAATGATAGCAGTAGTATTTTCCTCACTGACATGGTTTCAATTAAATAAACAGGACTTAGTACTTTGCAGTAGTTTTGGTACATGTCCATTAAATAAGTGAGCTTACATATTACTCACTTGTTCAAATTAGTTTGCCGAAGAAAGCAAACTAAGTCTCTCCTGTTTGCTCACATGTTACAAATTACCTGTGAAAAAGCTTTGCCACCAAACAAAATGTATTTTGAGTGTATAATATATTCTGATTTATACTTTTGCACAGGGTCTTCTATGAGACTGTTTCTCCAAGCAAGGACCATGTATGGATATAACCTAGAACCCCTGCTTGGATATAGCCCATGGTAGCTCAGCATCCAAGTGGTTACCCTAGTAAGGAGAACAAGGATTATTTCTGACATGAACTCAATGACTGGCTCTTTGACCTCCCCACTTCCCCGAGGGAGAAGCAGCCTTGCTAGGCTACAGAGGAGGACATTGCAGTCAGTCCTGAAGATACCTGATAAGCTAGGGTCAGATGGAAAGGGAGGAGGACCTCTCCTATCAGTGGACTTGGAAAGGGACAGGGAGGAGATGAGGGAGGGAGGATGGGATTGGAAAGAAAGAGGGAGGGACTATGGCTGGGATACAAAATGAATGACCTGTGATTAATATAAAAAATTTAAAATAAATAAAATAAAAAAGGTAAAAAATATATATATACTTTACATTTTAATGAGTGAAATACAACCATCCGCTGAAGCTAAAACTGACACAGTATTCTAGTTCATACATATTTTTAAATATCTTTACATTTAATCAAGTTCCAGATATATATTGTTTATAGTAAAAAATTCATTTCTCTATTACTATCAAAGTTGAAACTTAACTTTTTGTTCCAAAAGGCCCAACAACCCCATGTCTTCATCTGAAAATGCAAGTTTCAAAAAATTATAATTTTTCGTTGTAATAGTTCTCCAATAAATAATCCCACCTGTAATAGAGTATTAGCTGTATGGATGCTAATAATGCCTGAATTAAATTATTTCTTCTTGATGCTTTTTGTTCTCTGAATAGCTTATTTTCTCTACATTTTTTAATAAGCAGATCTTCTTCCTTGGAAGGTACTCCACTCTTTTACTAGATAGTGACCTTTTGACAGCAGCCAGTTTTTTTTTTTTTTCTTTGAGAATGTTGGGTATTTTGTGTTTCAGGATTATTATTGACTTGTGACTAGTACCACCAAGGAAGAGAAAACGGAGAGAAGGGATAATAACTGACGTCTCCGATGTCAGTGTTTCATGCTGATGGGCTCAATTTACTCTGAGCTGTGTGTGACTTCCCCTCGACCGGGTGCTGCTAGTCTCTGTCTTCCTATGTCAGGTTAGACCTTTTCTGGAAGATCTCACCTGAATCTTCCCAAGCTGGGATACTCCACATTGAGGTTGCATGTCAGGGCTCTATTTAATTCTTCCCCTCTTTGGTCAGCTCAGTTATTTTTTATTCTGCATGTTTTGTTAATATCTTTACCCAATCATTTTAATACATAGTTAGGAAATAAAACATGTATGGAGTTGACCGTACGAGGAGCACAGATGTGTGAAAATGTTGCCAACCTCCCTAACTTTATTCACCAAGTTGCTTATGAGTGTTTATTCTTTATTTCATTTTATGTTTACCTTTAATAATAATTCAGGACATGGTTTGTACCAGGCACTGGACAAGTGTAAAATATTGTTAAGTATAAGATATTACAGAACCATGAAAAGAACACGTTTGAAGTTTCAGGCTGCTAAGTTACATATTTGGTCTTTTTGCTTCTTTCATCTTTCAAGACCACTGTGACTAGCATGACTCTTGGCAGACAAGATCCACTTGGACATCTACCTTCACTGTATGTAGTAAGCTGCAACTCCAACACCATGGTAGATCATGAATGCTCCAACACATTGCATGATGGTGTTGCCCATAGCACAATTTCAAAATGCTCTGTAGAATTCTCTATTTATTTATTTATTTATCTATTTATTTATTTATTTATTTATTTATTTATTTATTTATTTATTTATTACAATTTATTAACTTTGTATCTCTGCTGCAGCCCCCTCTTCATCTCTTCTCAGTCCCTCCCTTCCACCCTCCCTCCCTCACTCCCTCCCTCTTCTTCCCCATGCCCTTTCGCTAGTCCCCTGATAGGGGAAGATCTCCTCCCTTTCTATCTAACCCTAGCCTATAAGGTCTCATCAAGGCTGGCTGCATCATCTTCCTTTGTGGCCTGGAAAGGCTGCACCTTCCAGGCAGAGGTGATCAAAGAGCCAGCCACTGATTTCATGTCAGAGACAGCACCTGTACCCCTTACTAGGGAACCTACTTTGAATCTGAGCAGCCTCTGGGCTTCCTCTGAACAGGGGGTCTAGGTCCTCTTAATATATGGTCCTTGATTGAAATATTGGTCTCTTCAGGACCCCTGGGCCCAGGATTTTTGGCTCTGTTGTTCTCCTTGTGGAGTTCCTGTCCCTACCAGCAAGCTAGCAGGAACTTCACAGGACATCCTTCTGTTAAGTTTTGGGTAACCTACTACAAAGAAACATGTAACCAGTTCATGAGCTCCAATTCAGACTATTGCCTCCCAATATCCAAGTCTTCATCCCCACCAGTCCCAGAACACTTTGAAGCTATATTTCTTTCCTTAACCTGGCTACAATTTCTCCTTGCAGCAAAAGCAAATCTTACCCAAATGTCTATTTAGAGAAAAGGGAAAAAAAATCCAAAGATTCACTGTGTTCTCATTGAACAATAGTTAGACTCCAACTTATTGTGATTCCTAACGTGAAAAATGTACCCAAAATTGTGTTATCAAATACGCTTCACATGCTAGATAAGGTGAGCTACAGAGAAGCCCTAGACAAAATCCCAGACTCAGATATTGGATCATGTGATTGTTGATATTTCTGCTGTTTAGTGTTTAAAAGACAGATGGAGAGAAGACAAGGTGAGGCCAGTCAGAGGAAGCAAAGCAAACTGTGTGCTCATCCTCCTCATAGTTACCTGTAGTTCATTAACGCTCTTTTCAACTGTGTCTCGTTGAGACTTAGGGTTTGATGTTTTGTACTGGGAGCTTTTTAATAATAAATTTACAAAATATTAAAAAACCTACAAAGTAAAATGAAGTAGAAAAATTATTTCTTATTTAAAATTAATAGTCTTATAATTTATGTAATAAATGGAGCAGTGTTTTATTCTTCTAAGAAAAATTAAGTATACAATTAAAACACTGTCCAATTAAAACAACCACCCATAATCATTCTAGTAGCAGCAAAAAATTATAAGATAATTAACATTTTATAGTGCTAACATTTCTGTATCATATAAACTTTTATTTGCTTTCACACTGGTGGAATTTTAGCAATATTATTAGTTATTTATGTGAAGTTTAAAATGTAAACATGTGTGAATTTTCAAATCCCATATTGGATCCGTTTATATGAAACTTACCAAAATAATATTCTTACAGAATAAACAAATTAAGACTCCTAATTTTCATATTATCTAATTAAAATAAATAAAAGTTGTTAGAATAAGGACTAAAAGAGGTTTTTGACACATTTCAACTGACTAAACAACTCAATATGGGAAAAAAATACCAACACTTCTTCACGAGTTAGAGTTAACTATGCAGTCCCATAATAGTACCAACAAATCTGTTAGCATCAGTTCTGTGTGTTGATAGCAGCTCCACAGGCAGCTTCATATCTTAATCAAGTCTATGGCAGAGATTATGGAAATGAGAATAAATCAGCAATAACTCTAAATATAGCAAATTTCAAAACTAGATATTTCCCCCCAAATCAGGTGATTTCTGGCATCAACAATTCCTATTATTTTAATTACTCATTTTTGGGAACATGTGTCACAAAGCTTTGCTAACTTTTCCCCTAAGAGTTTGTACAACAAGCCAAAGTCTACCGAATAATGAACTTACTTTCCTGACTTGGCCTTTTGGGATTTTCCATGTGAAATGACACACAGTTTGCTCACCCAGTACACACAATGTGACATTCTAAGTCTGAGCAAACATAGACATTGGCAAGAATCCAAAAGCAGGACAGCACCACTGAGAACACTCATGAGCATAGAGTTACCTGAAACTAAAATTAATTTGTACGTAAATAAACCTAGGTTAGAGTTCTCTTACTAGTCTGGATTTGGCAGGGTACATCCCCACATTGTGTGTTCATTTGTTTATTCATTTAAAAATATTTATCAAGAACTTCTGGGTCACGCGCAGATTTTAACAAAGAAGTGCAAGAAATCAAGGTCCCTTACTCTCTTGTGGTCCATTGAATAGTGGCTGAAACAGGAAACAAGTATTTGGACAAGTAAGATTTTAATAAGCAGAATATAAATATTAGTCCAGGCCCCTCATCAGTGGTGTGAACTTGAAAAGATTTCTTAAGCTCTTTGCAAATTAACTTTTAAAATTTTATATAAGATAACATTTTATCTATGCTTTATGTCAAGGTTAAATATGTTTTGGTGGGATGAATGTGTCTGGCTTTTTTGTTTTGTTTTTCTCTATTTCTGAGGTAAAACAATATAAAGGAGAATGGAGAGAGTTATGTTGGAGGATTTAGAAAGGGAATAGAAAAGAGGAAATGTTGTAGATATATTATAATCTCAAAAATAAAAACTAGAAGAAGCAATTAAGTAGATTTATTAAACATTTTAGATTTTTTAACCTCATGTTTTGTTTGCATGTTGTTTTCATCTAGAGACTTCATCACATCTGGGATACAGGACAAGTTTCTCTGTTGCTGATCTTGAATTTGATTCAAAAAGACAGTGTGTTCCATTGTTGTGTCAAAGGACCACTTGGCATGTCTTCCTCTTGTTTTGTGGATTACAAAGACTTGACTGATTCTTATGGGTTCCAAGGTTTTTGTTTTATTTTGTTTTGTTTGAGTGTGGGGGTACTTTTTTTATACCACTAAATACACATGCCAACCTAAATGCTTCCCAACTCTGATGGTTTATAACCTTCACTGGGAACTAACAATCTCTGGGCATCCGCACTCAATGTGGTGGTGGTTTCCATTTTGTAACTCACATAAATCGTTACTCAAGTGGACTGGGATGGGTGTCCCCCAAACCAAAGCTATTTGGCCAACATTGACTTTTCTTTCCATGGTCAGAAATTTCTTCATTTCCAGTACTCACTGAATGAAAAACAGATATGCTTAAATGAAGAATGGTTATCATGGTTATTAATCTCTGATAGCTTTTCAAAACTTTAGTTAAATTAAGCAATGCACCATAGACTTCCTGAAATATCCTTTTCTGATTGGATTATTATCAGGAGCCAATGAAATGCATTTCTCAAGAGACACATTCCTATGATCCTTTGTCCTACTTTATAACATTTTTAAAGTAAACTTTACAGTAGATTTATTTAATGAAACAACTTCATAAGAACCCATGTAAGGGGGATGGGATCTGAATCTTTTTCTTACATCCCATCTACCTGATGTCTTTCTTATGCTTGAGTTGAATTATGAACAAAAAATTATGAAAAATATTTGAAAATATTTATTTATTTGCATGTTGTTTTTGTTTTTGTTTTGTTTTGTTTTGTTTTGCCTTCACCATGTTACACTGCCCACACTTGGGCAGTGTATATATATATACCTTGGACACAGATTTTGCAATGATTGGCTATTAATATGGTATGCTTTGAATTTAAAGAAGCTTCTAGAATTTTAGAGAAACACAGTGACATTTTAGTTACTGAAGTTGAAAAATTAGCCAATAAAGCAGCTGGGCCATCTCAAGTCTTACAAGTTTGAAGATCTCCTCAATTGACTGCCATTCTTCTTTATCTGACAAATTTGTTAAGCTACAGTGTGGTATATTCTCTGTAGTAGTCTTCCCTTATTTCTGTACCTCTAATGTTTTGGTGTCCATCTTCATAAATTATTTTTAATAATGCTTGTTGTTATAGCTAGTTTTATGTCAACTTAAGACAAGCTAGAGTCATTGGAGAGGAGGAAGTCTCAATTCACAAAACACTTCCATAAGATTGGGCTACAAGCAAGCCTGTAGGGCATTTTTTTTTATTAGTGATAGTTGAGGAAGAGACCAGCCAATTTTGGGTATGACACCCCTGGACCAGTGGTTCTGGGATCCTGTAAGAAAGCAGGGTTGAACAATCCATGTGAAGCAAGCCAGTAAGCAGCACCCATCCATGAACTCAGCATCAGTACCTTTCCTCAAGGCTCCACTCTGATTGAGTTCCTGTCCTGACTTCCTTTAGTGGTGAACAGTGATATGGAAATGTAAGTCAAATAAACCCTATCCTCCTTAACTTGCTTTTGGTCATGGTATTTCATTGCAACAATAGTAATTGCTATTTCTAGTATTGGTGACTAGGACACTTAAACAAGAGACTTTGGGGAATTAAAACGCCATAGAAAACTTTCTTCTTTCTGACTTGCAATTTCTGTGCTTTCAACACCCTCCATACATTACATGGACATATTGTATCATTTTAATGGGTGTGGATATGTCTTCATCTCATCCTTAATAATGTCTCCAAAGCTTAATGAAGTTGTGCTTGAATGTCCTTGTCATGTTTTATAAATGTCTTCATCATCACCATGACACTGAGATCATGACCCTGATACCATGGGACATCCTACTATATCACAATTTTGGAACTCTGACAAGCTGTGGAAGAAGTAAAAGCAGATGGGAGAAGCAAGGACTACCATCATTAGAAACTTAAAAAATTATTAGTATAAATAAGGATTGAAGATAACGTATTTAAAAATAGTAAAATAAGACTCTGTGGCGGGGTCTTTGACCTCACCCCCCCAACCCCCAGGGAACAGCAGCCTTGCTAGGCTACAGAGGAGGACATTTCAGCCAGTCCTCATGAGACCTGATAAGCTAGGGTCAGATGGAAGGTGAGAAGGACCTCCTCTAACAGTGGACTTAGAGAAGGGCAGGGAGGAGATGAGGGAGGGACGGGACGTTAGGATTGGGAGCAAATGAAGGAGGGGGTTACAGCTGGGATGCAAAGTGAATAAACTGTAATATAAAAAAATAAAAATTAAAAAAGAAATAAAAAAGATACTAAATTATTTCTGATTCTATACATATGTAGAATAGTGTCAATATTCTAAAAGAAAATGATTATTTAGAATTGAAAGATAGGAAACATATTTTAAAGGAGGAATCAAGATATACCCCATAAAGTTGATTTGATTTGGAGAAATTTTTAATTAATTCATTTTATGAATGTACAATTCTAGGCTTTTTTGTTTGTATTTGAGACAAGGTCATACTATTTCTGCTTGCATAGAAATCAAAAGCTTTCTCAGTATTTTGTGTTAAAATTATAGGAAGTAAAAAGTCGTGTCTGAACCAACATTCTTTATAAGCAACATTCACCAAGAACCATGAAAACATTGGGATAATGAAATTTGCTAGATGAAGTAAATATGTGAAAATTCTGTGAGCATACAAGACTCAGGATGCTTGGTTAGTGATGTAGACATATGCATCAATACGTTCCGAAGGAGTCATAATGCAATTTCCATGCCCTTGCTATTGTCTTCTAGGAATGCAAAAATGAAATATGTCAACCACCATCCTCTTCTAGGAATAAAAAAAAATATATAGTAAGACAAATAAATACACTATTTCTTCAATATATATGTATATTTACAAATAATTGCTACACTGAGAAGTCTTGCTCCTATACCTATGACATGCAGATGGACAGGTACAATAAATAGAACAAACAGTGAGACAAAAAATGAGTTTGGTATACTTTGTTATCTGGAAGGGGAGCAGTTACTTTATTGGGAACATTAGATTATAGGAGGAAATGGTGAGAATGGGTTCGTTTTAGAGAAGAATTTAAAGGCAGGTCAATGAGGCAGTCTATGGTTTCCTGAGAAATGTTCTAATGGACTATGTCCAACTAAATCAGAATAATTTTAAATGGATCAGAGAGTTGATAAAAAGTTGTGTCTGCTTTGATTCAAAATGGTTAGTTTCAATCATCAACCATACTTTTGGATCAAGAGAATTAAAGCTATAAAAGAATTTTGGGAATTCAACTGATGGATTTATGAATGAAATTAAAGTATAATGGAATGTGTCTTGAACATTATCCATGAGAACCAAAGAAACTTGCTGAATAAATGGTTCATAAGCCCATTTCTGCTTTCTCATTCTAGAGGTTGAAACCATGAGACCTAAAGACTATATTTTCCTGTGTTTATCTAAATTCCAAGTGAAGGATTCTTGACAGGAGGCAGGAATGGCTCTGGGACATGGTACATGGACACCTGTAGTCTAAAAAGCTACATATTCAGCACAAGAGAAATAGGTGGGTCTGAAGTAAACTGCAGATGAGCCTTGCCAGCATTTAGTCAAAGCAATACTTAACTTTTGAAGATGAATATTCTAATAACTAAAAGCAGTTCATTTCTTTAAATGATCAAGTACAGCTTCACAGTGGGGTGATCTGTACAACTCCAAGCATTTCTACATCACTAGAAGTTCCATCATAGACAGTGTTCATGAACAGGCTTTGAGCATTGTTTCCATTGTTGGCTTCCTATTGAGTCTTTTGTTGTTTAATTTTTTTCTTTATTATCAGTATTATTTATTACAATTTATTCAATTTGTATCCAGGTTGTGGCGCCTCCCTCATCTCCTCCCAAACCCACTCTCCCTCCCTATACTCCCCTATGCTCCTCCCCTAGTCCATTGATAAGGGAGGTCCTACTTCCCTTTTATCTGACCCTAGCCTATCAGGTCTCATCAGGACTGGTTGCATTGTCTTCCTCAGTGGTATCCCCCAGGGGCAGGTGATCAGAGAGCCTGCCCCTGAGTTCATGCCAGAACAAGCCCTTGCTCCCCTTACTAAGACACTCACTTAGAGAATGAATCTATTGGTTCCATCTGAGCAGGGGTTTTAGATCTTCTCTATGTACTGTCCTTGGTTGGGGTATCAGTCTCTGCAGGGCCCCCAGGGCCCAGGTTTTGTTGTTGTTGTTTTTGTTTTGTTTTGTTTGGCTCTGTTGGTCTCCTTTTGCAGCTCCTGTTCCCTCCAGGTCTTCCCATCACCCCCTTTGTTCATAAAATCCCATGCCCTCTGCACAATGTTTGGCTGTGAGTCTCAGCCTTTGCTTCAATACCTCGATCAGTAGATTCTCTCAAAGGCCCTCTGTGATAAGCTCCTGTCCTGATCCCTGTCTTCTGCTGCTTCCGATGTCTATCATGTTTCCCCTTCTGAAAGGATTGACCACCTTCTCTAAGGTCTTCCTTGTTTAGCTTCTTTAGGAGTATAGATTTTAGTAGATTTATCCTATGTTATATGTCTAATAACAACTTATGAGTGAACATACACCATATGAGTCTTTTTGCTTCTGGATTACCTCACTCAAGATTATCTTTTTTAGTTCCTACCATTTGCCTGTGAATTTCATGATTTCCTTGTTTTGAATAGCTGAATAGGATTCCATTGTGAAATGTACCACAATTTCTGTATCCATTCCTCAGTTGAGGTATATCTAGGTTGTTCCCAGATTCTGGCTATTATGAATAAAGCTGCTATAAACATGGTTGAGCAAATGTGTTCAACATCCTTAGTCACCAAGGAAATGCAAATCAAAACAACCCTGAGATTTCACCGTATACTTAAGATCAAAAACTCAAGTGACAACACATGCTAGAGAGGATGTGGAGAAGGGAGAACCCTCCTCCATTGCTGGTGGGAATGTTAACTTGTATAGCCACTGTGGAAATCAATCTGGCACTTTCTCAGACAATTAGGAATAGTGCTACCTCAAGATCCAGCTATACTACTCCTAGGCAAATATTTGAAAGATGCTCAACTACACAACAAGGACATTTGTTTTACATTTTATTTTATTTTTATTAGTTACAGTTTATTCACTTTGTATCCCAACTGTATCGCCATCCCCTCCCAATCCCACCCTCACTCCTTTTTCTTCTCCTATGCCTCTCTCCCAGTCCAATGATAAGGGAGGTCCTCCTCCCCTTCCTTCTGACCTTAGTCTATCAGGTCTCATCAGGACTGGCTTCATTGTCTTCCTCTGAGGACTGGTGAAGCTGCTCCCCTCTCAGGTAGAGGGGATCAAAGAGACAGCCCATGAGTTCATGTCAGAGATGGTCCCTATTCCTATTACTGGGCAACTCTCTTGGATACTGTGCTGCCATGGGCTACATCTGTGCAGGGGTTCTAGGTTATCTCCATGCATGGTCCTTGTTTAGAGTATCAGTCTCACGAAAGTCCCCTGTGCCCATATTTTTGGTTCTGCTGCTCTCCTTGTGGAGCTCCTGTCCCCTACAGGTCTTTCTATCTCCCCCTTCTTTCATAAGATTCCCTGCGCTCTACCCAAAGTTTGCCTATGAGTCTCAGCATATGTTTTCATACCCTGGTAGGCAGAGTCTTTCAGATGCCCTCTGTGATAGGCTCCTGTCCTGTTCTCTGTTTTCTCCCTCTTCCTAAGTTTGTCCAATTTGCCTTTCTGAATGAAGATTGAGCATCTTAACCAGGGTCCTCCTACTTGATTAATTTCCTTAGGTGTACAGATTTTAGTATGATTATCCTATATTATGTGTCTAATATCCACTTATAAGTGAGTATATACCATGTGTGTCTTGGAATATATGAAGAACATAAGAAGTTAAACAGCAACTACTGAAGCAACACAATTAAAAAATGGGAGGGGCATGCATGCAGATAGAGGAGGGAGGGTGGGATCGGGAGGGAGGAGGGAGGGGCTTATGGGGGGATACAAAATGAATAAAGTGTAATTAATAAAAGTTAAATAAAAAATGGGATATCAAGATCCAGTCATACCACTCCTAGGCATATATCCAAAAGAGGCTCAAGTACACAAAAAGGACATTTGCTCAACCATGTTTGTAGCAACTTTATTTGTAATAGCCAGAAGCTGGAAACAACCCAGATGCCCCTCAACTGAAGAATGGATGCAGAAATTGTGGTACATCTATACAATGAAGTATTACTCAGCAATGAAAAATAAAGAAATCATGAAATTTGCAGGTAAATGGTGGGACCTGGAAAGGATCATCCTGAGTGAGTTGGCCCAGAAGCAAAAAGACACACACGGTATATACTCACTCATATAGACATACAACATAGGACAAACCCACTAAAATCTGTGTATCTAAAGAAACTAAGCAAGAGAGAGGACCCTAACTAAAATGCTCAATCCCCACCCTGAAAGGCAAAAAGGATGGACATCAGAAGAAGAAGAAAACAGGAAACAACCTAGGAACCTGCCACAGAGGGCCTCTGAAAGCCTCTGCCCTGCAGACTATCAAAGCATATGCTGAGCCTGATGGCCAACTGTCTGGCAGAGTGAGTGGAATTTTATGTAAGAAGTGGGAAATAGTAAGAGCTGGAGAGGACAGGAACTCCACAAGGAGAGCAACAGAACAAGAAAATTTGAACACAGGGAACTTCCCAGAGACTCATACTCCAACCAAGTAACAGGCATGGAGATAACCTAGAACCCCTGCACAGATGTAGCCCATGGCAGTTCAGTGTCCAAGTGGATTACATAGTGATGAGAAGAGGGACTGTCTCTGATATAATCTGATTGGCCTGCTCTTTGATCACCTCCCCCTGAAGGGGAGGCAGCCTTACCAGGCCACAGAAGAGGACAATGCAGCCACTTTTGATGAGAACTGATAGACTAAGATCAGAAAGAAGGAGAGGAGAACCTCCCCTATCAGTGGACTTGGGGAATGGCATGCATGCAGAAAGGGGAGGGAGGGTGGGATCAGGAGGGGAGGAGGGAGGGGCTTATGTCGGGATACAAAATGAATAAAGTGTAATTAATAAAAAATAAAAAAAAATTAGAAGTAAAAAAAAAAAACGGGATACAGAGCTAAACAGAGAATTCTCAATAGAGGAATATCAAATGGCAGAGAAACACTTAAAGAAATGTTCAACAGCCTTAGCTATCAGGGAAATGAAAATCAAAACAACCCTGAGATTTCACCTTACACTCATCAGAATGAGTAAGATAAAAAAAACTCAAGTGACAACACATGCTGGAGAGGATGTGGAGAAAGGGGAACCCTCCTCCATTGCTGGTGGGAATGCAAACTTGTACAACCACTCTGGAAATCAATCTGGCACTTTCTCAGACAATTAGGAATAGTGCTACCTCAAGCACTCGTAGGCAAGTATCCAAAAGATGTTCAAGTACACGGCAAGAACATTTGCTCAACCATGTTCGTAACAGCTTTATTTGTAATAGCCAGAAGCTGGAAACAATGCAGATATCTGTCAGTTGAGGATCGGATACAGAAACTGTGGTACATTTACACAATGGAATACTACTCAGCAATTAAAAATAAGGAGATCATGAAGTTTGTTTTAATATTTTTGACATTTATTTCCATATATATCGGATAATTACTTCTAAGCACTTTACTATATTCTGCCATATGCTTTAAGTTCAGGTGAAATCGTTACTTGTTAACTAGATGGTCCTTGGATTTTGTATTATGATGCAAAACTTTTACCATAATATTTTGCTGAATTCACCGACCTTACCCCACGCAGGTCTGGATGCATCCAGGATTAGACTCATTGAAATAATTTCCTTACACCACTATCAATTGTTTGGGATAGGTAAATAGCATATCATTTGACCTAATTTAATAAAATAGCAAATAGATGCTTATTTATTTTATATTAAGGATATATGCTGCAATGAATATCTCATTATCTAAACTTTAGTAAAATGTCTCTTTTAAAAATAATTGTGGGGGATTGTTTCAATGGAATAAAATTATGTACTCAAACAAAATTGATTCATGAAAGGAATTGTAGGGAGGTTATCCTAGAAAGAAGAACAACAGGGAGGAAAGGGAGAAAGGAATGTGATGGAACTCCACATTGATTAAAAACATATTAAATAAATACTTATGTAAATAAAATCAATACATATATTCAAAATAAGTTTTCTGATACAGTTAATATTAAATTGTTCTGAATAAAAAGCATATATGCCTAAGAGAATAACTGATGAATACACAATAAAAAAGATGAGAACATCTAACGTCAATTTCAGGTCAGATACTTTTACAGAAAGATCTCTGTAAGGTTTCAATTGCAACATCCTCATGAGGAAATGTCATTTGTCTTCTATTACTTTCTGAGAGTTGGTAATACATCCACAAGACAAAGAAGGCATTGACACTGTGTGCCAAAAATAAACTTTTCCCACTAACCGTGGGTCAGTAGAGCTCTTAACAAGCCAACACTTACTGTCAACTACAGAGTCAACCCATTCTTTTGTTTATATATTTTTTTTTCTTTTGACGATTCAGTTGTTATTGACTGTGGGATAAGTATAGATTATTGGGGTTTGGCTTACACAAAACAGCATATGCTAAACTAGGATAACTAAAGGCTTATACTTGAAAATGATGTTGAAATGCTACTTTGGTTAGACCAAGATCCAGCCAAAGAAGAGACTGCCTTCCCAGGGACAGTGGCCTTTCCACAGCAAGAGAGCTGGGCCAAAGAAGTGGCTAGTGTTTTCCACTGTTATTTCTTTCTCTCTCCCATTCCGTGTCCACAAAAGCAATCACAAGATCACAACATTTAGAGTATTTTGAATAGGAAAACTTTAGAAACTGCGTAGACTCACTCACTCATAAAGATGGAGACAGTGAAAATCATCTCACTGAGATGTTAATCTGTGTTTTGTTCTTGCTCTACACATATCCCATTTGAATAACATTGGCAAACACTTCATTTAGTCTACTAGATGAGAATTTGGGTTTCTTTAAAGTCCCAGTTTGTTTATATGAATACACTTTTATTTTAATCCCAGGTATGGTATATGGGGCTGCTTCAGATTATCCACGGCCACTAACTCTGATATGTCTCATGCTCTGGAAGGGGTGTAATTTTTTCCAGCTGCAGATCGTTTATGTTTGGAATACTGAGGACTCTTGAGATGGTATAAATTAGAGAGCCCTGAGAGGGCCTGCATGGCTGTTGCTGCCCCTGCTGCCAGTGGTCCCTCCTGCTGGTCGTCCTTCCTGGCTGCTGGGGTCCCTGCCCTATGGTCCCTCCTGCTGCTGGTTCCTGTTGCTGCTTTTGTTATTGCCGGATTTCTGATGATGAAGATTAAACTTGCTCAAGAGAAGCTAATGTCCCCTAATCTGCAGTAAGCCATCTAAACGCTCTATGCCCCCTTTCTCCTTTACCTGTTTTTCTCACCTACTTAGTGCTGGGGAGTTGGAAGAGATAGATAGTAAAGGGTGATAGATATAAGATCCCAAATAAAGTATCTAAAAAGCCCAGTTACAAGTCATACCCAAGGTGGGGCTTGAACCAAAGACCCTGAGATTAAGAGTCTCATGTTCTGCAGACTAAAATAGATCTGTGTAGACTATACTGTCAGTGAAAAGGCTAAACTACTTGAGGCACTACTATGAGAGTAGTGTTAGAAAATATGGAGAAGCAGCTGGAGGGCAGAGAATTTTTACCACAAAAGATCACTGCTTCACTATTTCTGTGAGTGGTACTGATCCCGAACCTTGAAGTACTGAGGGTAATGGACGGATCACAGTGTAGGAGGCTGCACAATGGCACAAGTATTTCTGCTGCTTCAACACCCCTTTGATCTGTGCGGAGCACAAAGCTTGCTGGGCACAGCAAGGCATTCTAGTACTGTGGACAATGGATGTCAAGGTAACTAAGTACATCCAAAGGCGACTTGGACTTGGAATAATCTGAATAAGAAACAAAAGAAAACATTTAAAACGGACATTTTTGTGAGTCCTAACACTTTGATATTTATTGATAGATTTGATTGAAAAGGGAACAAGTTGAGTGACTAGATGAATCGGCCAGTAGAGTGCTTACAGCACGAGCATGAACACCTGAATTCTGCTGATCAGCACCCATGTGAAAGCCAGGGATGCTAGCACAGGCCTGCAAGGCACAGGCCTGCCTCAGCGCACGGAGCTGGGTGATCTCAGTCATACACTACCCCAGAATCAAAGTGTAGAGGAGCTAAAGCAGACAACTAACACTGATAGATGCGGTCAGAACAAGTATACTGAAATGAACACCTTCCTCACAAGCTGATTTTGTTTTTGTTTTTTTATTTTATTTTATTTTATTTTTAATTTTTAAATAATTTTATACATTCACTTGTATCCCAGCTGTAGCCCACTCCCGCTTTTCCTCCCATTCCTCCCCTCCCTCCCTCATCTCCTTCCTGCCCCCTTCCTAGTCCACTGAGAGGGGGTGTCCTCCTCTCCTTCCATCTGGCCCTAGCTTATCAGGTATCTTCAGGATGTTTGCAATGTCCTTATCGGTGGCCTACTAAGGCTGCTCCTCCCTCAGGGAAGATGGGAAGCTCATGAGTTCATGTCAGAAACAATTCCTGTCACCCTTACTAGGGAACCCACTTGGATACTGACCTACCATGGACTATATCTGAGCAGGGGTTGTAGGTTATACCCATGCATGGTCCTTGGTTGGATAAACAGTCTCATAGAAGAACCCTGTGCTCAGATATATTTGGACCTTGTGGGGCTCCCTGTCCCCTCTAGGATATACTAATTCCTCCTTCCTTCATATGCTTCCATACACTCTGCCCAAGGTTTGGTTATGGATCGCAGCATCTGCTTTGATACACTGCTAGGTAGAGTCTTTCAGGTGCCTTCTGTGGTAGGCTACTGTCCTGTTACTTGTTTTCTTCTACATCCAATGTCCATCCCCTTCGTCCTTCTAGGTGGGGATTGATCATCTTACCCCTGGACCTCTTTCTTGTTTATATTCTTTAGGTGTACATATTTTAGTATGTTTATCCTATCTTATAGGTCTATATAAGTGAGTATATAATATGTGTGTCTTTCTGCTTCTGGGATACCTCACTCAGGATGATTTTTTTTTCTAGATCCCACCATGTGCCTGCAAAATTCATGATTTCCTTGTTTTTAATTGCTGAGTAGTATTCCATTGTGTAAAAGTACCACAACTTCTGTATCCATTCCTCTGTTGATGGACATCTGGGTTGTTTCCAGGTTCTGGCTATTACGAATAAGGCTGCTACAAACATGGTTGAGCAAATGTCCTTATTGTGTACTTGAACATCTTTTGGATATATGCCTAGGAGTGGTATGGCTGGATCTTGAGGTAGCAGTATTCCTAATTGTCTGAGAAAGCGCCAGATTGATTTCCATAGTGGTTGTACCAGTTGACATTCCCACCAGCAATGGAGGAGGGTTCCCCTTTCTCCACAGCCTCTCCAGCATGTGTTATCTCTTGAGTTTTTGATCTTAGCCATTCTGATGGATGTAAGGTGAAATCTCATGGTCGTTTTGATTTGCATCTCTCTGATGGCTAGGGATGTATGTGTTTCTCTGCCATTCTATATTCTTCTACAGAGAATTCTCTGTTTAGCTCCATACCCCATTTTTAATTGGGTTACTTGGATTATTGCCTTTTAACTTCTTTAGTTCTTTATATATTCCAGATATCAGCCCTCTGTCAGATGTTAGGTTGGTGAAAATCCTTTCCCAATCTATAGGGTGTCATTTTGTTCTGATGACAGTGTCTTTTGCTTTACAGAAGCTTTCCAGTTTCGTGAGGTCCCATTTATTAATTGTTGCTCTTAGGGCCTGTGCTGATGGTGTTCTGTTCAGGAAGTTGTCTCCTGTGCCAATGAGTTCAAGGGTCTTTCCCACTTTTTCTTCTAATCGATTTAGAATGTCTGGTTTTATGTTGAGTTAGTTGATCCACTTGGACTTTAGTTTTGTGCAGGGTGATAAGTATGGATCTATTTTCATTTTTCTGCATGTAGACATCCAGTTGGACCAGCACCATTTGTTGAAGATGCTGTCTTTTTTCCATTGAATGGTTTTGGCTTCTTTGTCAAAAATCAAGAATTCATAGGTGTGTGGGTTTATTTCTGGGTCTTCTATTCGGTTGCATTGATCCACCAGTCTGTTTCTATGCCAGTACCAAGAAGTTTTTATTATTATTGCTCTGTGGTACAACTTGAGATCAGGGATGGAGATACCTCCAGATGATCTGTTGTTATACAGGACTGACAAGCTGATTTTGTTAATGGTGATTTTTCACAACAATAAAAACACAACAGTACACAAAACTCGGTTATACAATATGTAACATTGTCTTTGGCCCAAAATACACATGACTGTATATTTAATGTTGCTTATGACACATATACAAATATACCTGTAATTGTTCCACTGCACATGTAGGTATATACATATATAAACCAATCACAGATAAAGAATAAATATTCACAAAAACTTTGTATGCATACAAAACACGTATGACTTTTCCTTTTTATTTTCTTAAGTATGTCTAAGTAGTTATAATGATTAGTACTGACTGTCAACTTGATTAGAGTGAGAAATATCTACATGAGACTTTACAGTATGCCTATGAGGGAGTTTGTATCATGTTTAAAGAGTACGGGGCTTTCACACAAACAGTGTGGACTATAATGGGCTATAAATTTTTAAATATTATTAGAAGTTAGAGCAACTAATAGTCTAGGGATATTTTTAATGTATGTAGAAGAACATAAAAATTCGATACCATTTTATTGAAAAGAATTTGACATTATTACCACCAACCACTATCTCATTACTTACAAAGACAAAATCGGCCCAGTATTTCATACCATCTTTCAAAGAGTCAATACATAATTTATTTATTGGTAATTGAATAATTATTGATGATTGCAATGACACTTTGTTTATTTGGAAGTATGAATTATAGTAAGTTTATTGAGAAGATAATATAAGGTGCACAAATAACAGGTTATTGCTTTATGGTATACAGTAAACAAATGTTTACATAATAATACACTTTTTGTAATTTAGACTAAATTACATGATATCTATGCTTTTTAAAATTCTATAGAAAATTTCTTTAGCTTATTCACATATCCATTGATACAGAAATAGATTTCCACTGCCTTGGAAATGTTGAATCTGAACACTGAATACTCAGATTTACCATTTTGTCTATTGAGAGTGTTTTAGGACAGATTCATCAGATAATATAACCCTGGAAGAGCAATGAGTAATAGTTTCTCAAGGTAAGTTCCAAAGGTAATTTAAATGCAATAAAACACTGAGATAAAACTATCAGGTGGAATAAAGGAGAGACTGCATAGGTATCAGCATGAAAATCAAATAGAGCTCTGCTATGCCTTTTTTTTTTTATTTGCTAGTATTTGTCATTTAACCACCTATCAAACAACCACTTAGTGGAAAAACATGAAGAGTATTTAGTATATACAGTATGCTCATATACAGTGTGAGCAATTCACGATATTCTACCAACTATGAAGAGTTTTTAGGTTGAGACATGACATAAATAATGAGATGCATTTTGAGCAGCCATAAAAATATTTAAGTGCCGTCACTGAGTCCAGCTACAAATGACAATATATCTTGGATCTTTGAGCTGAATGCATGTGGTGAAGGACACTTAGGACAAGCATTCCACATAAAGTTATTAGACCTTGACTGATAACGTCATTCATTGCTATAAAAACAAAGAATTATTGCTTACATATGTACATTATTATCTCATTAAACTATTGTTACTGATACTATGCATTTTAAAGTTTAAGAACTAAGATGTTACAGCAAAGAAATTAAGGGTGAAGGAAAAAGAAAGCCCCTTTTATGGATCACATAACTTGGCCCTGACTATGTCCTCAGTACTTTACAGATTATTATACTACACACTTATAACTTCCAAGTAAGGTGCATATAATTTTCATTTATATGTTATGAGAAAACTAAGGGTCATAATATTAGCAATTTCACAAAAATAGCCAGATAGTTAGAATAAAGATAGAATGCTATTACAGCCAGAAATCTGGAGCCATAAAACCATCTTCTTTGTGTCTTGAGCATTTTAAAAATAGCTACTTCAATGGAGGAAATAAAATAACTGTGTCGTGTATTCTAGTGACAAAAAAGTCTATATTTAATCCAAAATAATAACATAATAGCCTCTATAAGTGAGGTAATAAATTATATTAAAAATTAACAAATACATACATAACACAGAAATGTTAGGTGAAGAAAAAAAAATCCTTACTTCTCAAGCTCAGTTTTCCACAGGTACCCAGTTTGCATGGAACCTAAGGTGAGCATTTCAGAAATTAAGTACTCAAACCAGTCAAGTACCACTTAATAACCAAAGATTTCTCTTTTAAAATATTAAGAAAATACACCTTTCACTCATAATTTCTCTTGGGGTAAGGATCCTGTTCACTGATACATGAAATTTTGATTTTGATTTTTAGTTATCCTATGATCTCTACTTACTAATTTCTGAAATATCTGAGTCTTAAAAGAGCACAAACAAAACTGTGCCAGGGGTTGAGAACCTGGAGAAACTGAAAGTTTTAGTCTGTTGTTAGTTTAGGCTTAGAACTCTGTGGAAAGGCATTAACCTCCCCAGTGTGATTTTCGGTACTTCCTCCTCCAAGCAAGTCCAGAAACACCAAGTGAGATCAGAATTTTCTTCCTAATTTCTAACCTTCTGCTTCTCTCCATTCTGGCAATAAAATATGGCAAACATATTTGTTAAGGTTAATTTGAACTTTTTCTGAACCCTTCAAGACAGCTAGTCTTAGTCATGGGAAAAAATGGAAACTTTCAACTCTTTCTTATGATTGTACATGATTCCATTCCATGTTTATACATTTTTATTCATTCATCAATCTATGAATACACTGAATAAATGCATATCTTGGATATTGTGAATTGTACTACAATAAACCTTGAGTATACATAAACTCTTGGAAATACCCATTTCATTTATTTTGGATGTATTAGAGTAGCATAGCTTGATCCTACAGAAGTTATTTTAGTATTTGTTTTTGGAAGGGCCATCTACACTGTTTTCTATAAAAGATGTATTAATTTATGCCCTACCAACAATAAGAGTTTACCTTTCTGTATTTCCTTTCCAGTGGTTATTACTTTTGTTTTTCTAAATATGAATCATTCTAATTCAAGTGAGGTAATACTTCATTGTTCTAATTTGCAATTCCTTATAACAAAGAAGCAGGTTTTCATAAATCTGTAGAAAATTTGCATATATTATTTTCAAGTGTATTTTTAAATCTATCAGCCATTTGTTAAAATGGGTTGCTTGACTATCGCTATTGAATTTTGGAGTGCTCACACATTCTGGAAATTACTGCCTCTCCATACATATAGCTTAGAATGTTTCACCTTCTCTCTAATGCCTATTTCCTTTGTTTAACAAAAGCGTCTTTGTTTGCTTTAACCCCATCAGTCTAATTTAGCCTTTATTTCTTGTGTCTTGGTGTTTTCTCCAAAATGTAACTATCAATTCCAGCTTCCACAAGCATTCCCCTAGGGTTCTTTAAGGAACTGCAATGTTTCAGATCTTTTATGTAAGTTTTATTTTATTTTTTTTTATGGTACTGGTTCTTCTTTTATTAATTTATTTCAGCAAACCTTTGTTGATGAAGATCATGATAAATAACACATAAAGGAACATGAGTTGCTTCTTTGTTGTTTTAAAAAATGGAATTTTATGTAACAAGTGGGAAATAGCAAGGGCTGGAGAGGACAGGAACTCCACAAGGAGAGCAACAGAACCAGAAAAATTGAACACAGGGGTCTTTCCAGAGACTCATACTCCAACCAAGGACTATCCATGGAGATAACCTAGAACCCCTGCACAGATGTAGCCCATGGCAGTTCAGTGTCCAAGTGGGTTACATAGTAATGGGAAGAGTGACTGACTCTGACATAATCTGATTGGCCTGCTCTTTGATCACCTCCTCCTGAGGGGGGAGCAGCCTTACCAGGCCACAGAAGATGACAATGCAGCCACTTCTGATGAGAACTGATAGACTAAGATCAGAAAGAAGGAGAGGAGGACCTCCCCTATCAGTGGACTTGGGGAGGGGCATGCATGCAGAAAGGGGAGGAAGGGTGGGATTGGGAGGGGAGGAGGCAGGGGCTTATGGGAGGGATACAAAATTAATAAAGTGTAATTAATAAAAGTTAAATAAAAAAAAGAAAGTGCTACTTCACAGCAAAGGAAACTTTTAGTAGACTAAAATAGCAGCCTACAGCAGAAGCAAACATCTGTGCCCAGTATGCTTCAGACAGAGCCAATACCTATAATATAGACAGATCGGCAGTGATTAAACACCAGCAAAGGATATTTTCCAGTAAGCAAACAGATTAATGACATGGACAGTCAGTTCACACAGGAAGAAACACAACTATCCTCAAATATTTTAAAACAATTTTGTATCCTTAGACATCAGGCATTTAACTTTAAATTGTTTTGAGACCACCTCTCAGCCCACATGGAATGTCTTTCATCATGAAAACAAATGACAACAATACTTTAGGATGTGAGGAAAGAAGAAATCTTAGACAGTGCTGGTGGTTGTGCAAACTGCCACACCCACTATGGAAATCATTACGAATATCTCTCACAACAGTGAAAGTAGAGCTACTTTATGATCCTCCTATACAGCTTCTAGGCATATGTCCAAAGGACTCTTAAGTCAACATGGCAAAGAGATACTCACACATCTATGTTCATTGCTGAAGCATTCACAGTAACTAACAAATGGAACCAAACCATAAGTCCATCAAGAAGTGAATGGATACAGAAAATATGGTACATATTCAGAGTGGAATTTTATTCAAACATAAAGAAAAAAAAATTTCAGGAAGAAAGATGGATCTGAAAATTATTATAGCAAGTAAAATGACCCAGATCCACAAAGAAATACTTCATGATCTCTCTTATATACAGACCCATTGTTTTATTTTTTATGCGTGTCATATTTATGTGTGTGGTGTATAAGTCATAAAATTTGAAAGGAAACCATGAGAAGTGAAAATGAGGCCTATGAAAAAGGAGGGGTAATGGGATTCATGTGAGATGAAAGTAAAAAGGGACCACTGGGGAGAGAAAAAAAGGGGGGCGGTATAAGAAATGTAGAGAAGAAAATGTGGAAAGAAACAGGAGAGGAACATCAATTAAAAATAAACAACCATCTTTTCTAGTTCCCACCATCTACCTGCAATTTTCATCATTTCATTCTTTTTAATTGCTGAGTAGTATTCCATTGTGTAAATGTACCACAATTTCTGTGTCCACATTCCTCAGTTGAGGGACATCTGGGTTGTTTTCAGATCCTGGCTATTACAAATAAAGCTGCTACAAATATGGTTGAGCAAATGTCCTTGCTGTGTACTTGAGCATATTTTGGATACATGCTTAGGAGTGGTATTGTTGGATCTGGAGGAAGCACTATTCTAATTTTCTGAGAAAGCACCAGATTGATTTCCAAAGTGCTTCAAGGTAACCTAGAACCCCTGCACAGATGTAGCCCATGGCAGCTCAGTCTCCAAGTGGGTTCCCTAATAATGGGAACAGGGGCTGTCACTGACATGGACTCATGGCCTGGCTCTTTGATCACCTCCCTCTGATGGGGGAGCAGCCTTACTAGGCCACAGAGGAAGACAACACACCCAGTCCTGATGAGATCTGATAGGCTAGGGTCAGATGGAAGGGGAGGAAGACCTCCCCTATCTGGACTTGGGAGGGCCATGGGAGAAGAAGAGGGAGGGAAAGTGGGATTGGGTGGGATGAGGGAGGGGGCTGCAGCAGGAATACAAAGTGAATAAATTGAAATAAATAAATAAATAAATAACAAAAAACAACAACAACAAAAAAAGAAAATCCCAACTGTTCTATTTTACCAATAAAGACTCAGGAGCCAGATACTTATGTGAAAACCTGCTAGCTCAGAGAGACAGAGAAGGCACCCAGCTGACCTTCCTTCTCAGCTCAGTATGGATGGAAAAATTCCAAATGCCTCACTTGCTCAGCTGACAGCCCAGGAGGAAATAAAGGGGGAGCAGTAAGGCTTGCTAGCTCAAAGCCCAAAAGGCCCCCAAAAGCCAGAGAGCTAAAGCCCCAAAAAGCCAAGGCTCAAAAATCTCCTTCTCCATACTGTCTTAAATAACTCTCAACTCAAAGTCCCTCCTACTCTTTAATTCCTGTCAGCTGGTTTCTTGCTCTGTCTCTTGACCTAGGGCTAACTTTTCTAAATCCAGAGTATAGGAATCTCTTGGATTAAAAGGAGTATGCTAGAGCTGGCTGACCAGAGCACCATCACCTGTTTACAATAAACAGAAAGTTCTTGGATTAGAGGTGTGTTTTAGTGCTCCACCAAACCAAACAATAAACATGGTTTTACAGCTCACTTCCTTGGGGTTCACAATGGGATCCAATATTCTACAATACTTCTTAGGTCAGCCGGGAATAAAGTTAGAAGAAAGAGGCTTCTGTCTGTAAGGAATGAGCTTATATGTTTGTATTTGATTATCGGAGTCCTCCATATGAATGCTTTTATTTTATTAGATGTAGAGTGTTTTCAATGTGACATCACATTTTTTTACTTACTTTACAGCCTGATCTCAGCCCCACTCACTCTTCTTCTTCCAGTCACACCTTCACAAGCCCTCTCCCATTTCCGCAGCCCTTTATCGTCAGAGGAGAATGTAGGCTTGGATTTTTTTTCACCAAACCTACCATATTTAGGGTTCTCATGCACTTTTACCTCCCTTCCAACCCCTGCAGCCTTAGGTAGGAGATTAATAGGAACAGGGCTGTAGTTCTCTTTTATCTACTTCCTGCTGATCAGGGTTCATGGATCATTAGGGGATTATGAGACTCAGCAGTCTAGTCCAAAGACCAACACAGAGCAGCAACACAAAGTCAGTGAAAGCCACAAGACCAAGTTGTATTGCCCGGAGAAGCAATCTGGAACATTTTCTCTCTGTGAAGTCAAGTGTAGAAGCACGAAGGTTAGCACAGTGATGTCTCATTCTGCCTGGGCCTCTACATGTGTCCTTTTCTCAAAGTCCACCCACAGGTTTCTCAGCTGGACAAAGTTATGCCCTTCACAAGAGAGAGCAAAACATCATGTGCCCCCTCACAGGTCGACCTGGGCAAAACATCACATGCCCATCTTGCAGCAAAACATAACATGACCAAAATTGAGTCTTCAAAGAAACCAGAAATTTCCACTTCAGGAGAGGCCCCCCATGGATACCAACCCACCCTGGAATATCAAGTCATGACAGGACTAGGGGCATCCACTTCCACTGAGGCCAGACAAGGCAGCACTATTTGAAAGGGATCCAAAGGCAAGCAACAAAAGACAACTCCTGTTCTAATTCTTAGGATAACATGAATAAGCTGCACATCTGCTACATACGTGTCGGAGACCTCGATCTAGCCCATGCATCATTTTATGTTTAGTTGGTGGTGCAGTTTCTGTTAGCTTCAATAGGCCCAGGTTAGTTTACTCTGTATGTCTTCTTGTGGTGCCCTTGATCCCTGCTGCTTCCTCAATCCTTCCACCAGCTCTTCCACAAGACTCACCTAGCTGCACCTATTGCTTGGCTATGGATCTCTCTCAAGTTGGGCCAGTCATTGGTTAGTCATTCCCTCACTCTCTGCTCCATCTTTATCCCTGTACTTCTTGTAGGTATGGCAAATTTTAGGTCAAAAGTGTTGTGGGTGGGCTGGCATCCCCCTCCCTCCAATAGAGGTGTTGCTTGGCTACAAGAAGTGGCCTCTTCAAGCTCCACATCCACCCCTCCTTCCTAGTAGAAGTTTAGAGTCACCTTCATAGATTCCTGAAGCCTCCTCTGTCCCAGAGATGCTCTCCCACTGATTTGCATTCTCTCTCCCAGCCTTCATCCCTCCCCACTCCTGATGCCTATACCTGTGCTTCTCACTATTCCTCTCTCACCCAGGTCCTTCCCTCCATCTACTTCAGATGTCTATTTTATTTCCCCTCTGAGTGAGATTCAAGCATCATCCCTTGGGCCCTCTTTGTTACTTGGCATTTTGGGGTCTGTGGATTATAGCCTGGCTATTCTCTACTTTATGGCTAATATCTGCTTATAAGCGAGTAGATACCATGTGTGTTATTCTGCGTCTGGTTTTCCTTACTCAGGATAATATTTTCTAGTTCTGCCCATTTGCCTGAAAATTTCTTGCTAGCCTTGTTTTTAATAGCTGAGTAGTATCCCATTATGTAGATGTTCCACATTTTCTTCATCCATTCTTCGATTGAGGGACATCTCGGTTGTTTCCAGTTTCTGGCTATTATGAATAAAGCTGCTATGAACATAGCTGAGCAAGTGTCCTTGTAATATGGTAGAGTGTCTTTTGGGTATAAGCCCAAGAGTGGTATAGCTGGATCTTGGGATAGAACTATTCCAAATTTTCAGAGAAACCTCCAGATTGATTTCCACAGTGGCTGCACAAATTTACACTCGCACCAGCAGTGGAGAAATGTTCTCCTTGCTCCACATCCTCCCCAGCATGTGCTATCATTTGAGTTTTTGATCTTACCCATTCTTATAGGTATAGGATAGAATCTCAGAGTCATTTTAATTTGTGATTCTCTCATGACTGAGGATGTGGAGTGTTTCTTTAAGTGCTTCTTGGCCGTTAGAGATCCTCTGTTGAAAAGCAACCTGATATGCCTGGATGGATTGGTGGGGAGAAAGGGAAAAGAGCCTGGGAGGGTGGGAGCAGAGGAAGGAGGGGCTGAAATCAAGATGTAAAATGACTAAATATATAAATTTAACTAAAAAAAAAACTGTATAGTTCTGTACACAAATTTTTATTAATTTTTATTTATTCACTTCACATCCTGATTGAAACCCTCTTCTCTTTTCCAAGTCCCCCTCCTTCCATCCTCTTTCCACTTCCCCTATCATTCTCAGAGAAGAGGGAGGTTCTTCGTAGGTACCAAACCATCCTGGTACATTATGCCTCTGCAGAACTAGGCACATCCTCTCCCACCAAGGCCAGACAAGGCAGCTCAGTTAGAGAAACAGGATCTAAAGGCAGAGTCATCTGATCTGAAAGCATCAAAGTCAGAGAGGGTCCTTGCTCCAATTGCTGCAGAACCCAGGTAAAGACCAAGCTGCACATCTGCTACATACGTGCAGGGAGCATAGGACCAGTCCACCAGTTCTTTGCTTGGTAGTTTAGTCTCTGTGAGCCCCCATATAGTTGTCTCTATAGGTCTTCTTATGGACTCCTTGACCTCTGTATCTCACTCAACCGTTTCCCCCAACTTTACCATAGAACTCCCTGAGCACTGTCTAAAGTTTGGCTGTGGGTCTCTGCATCTGTTTCCATCAGTTGCCTAGTGTTTTTCAATTGGGTTATTTGATTTATTACTGCTCAATTTCCTGAGTTCTTTCTATATTTTAGATAGTAGCCTTCTGTCAGATATAGGGTTAGTGAAGATTTTTTTTCACACTCTGTAAGCTGGCATTTTGTCCCATTGATGCTTTCCTTTTCCTTACAGAATCTTTTCCAATCCATGCAGTCCCATTTATTGACTGTTGAGCTTAGTGCATGAGTTGCTGGTGTTCTGTACAGGAAGGTGTCTTCTGTACCAATGCATTCAAGGCTATTTCTCACTTTATCTTCTATTTGATTTAGTGTATCTTATTTTATGTCAAAGTCTTTTATTCACTTGGACTTGAGTTTTGTGCAGCATGACAGATATGGTTCTATTTGCATTCTTCTACATACAGACATCCTGTTATACCAGCACCATTTGTTGGAGATGCTTTCATTTTCCATTGTATGATTTTGGTTTCTTTTTCAAATATCAAGTGTCTGTAGATGTATGGGTTTATTTCTGGGTCTTCTATTCTATTGATCTACCTGTCTCTTTCTATGCCAATATCATGCAATTTTTATTACGGTTGCTCTGTAGTACAGCTTGAGATCAGGGGTCGTAATACCTTCAGTTCTTTTATTGTACAGGATTGTTTTAGCTATTCTGAATTTTTTTCCTTATGAAGTCAAGAATTGCTCTTTCCAGGGCTGCAAAGAATTTATGAGACTTGCAATAAATCTGCAGATTGCATTTGGTAAAATGGCCATTTTAACTATGTTAATCCTATTGATCAATGAGCACGAGAGATCTTTCCATCACTTTGTTCAGAGACCTGAAGTTATTGTCATACAGATATTTTACTTGCTTGGCTAGAGTTTCACCATCATATTTTATATTATTTGTGGCTAAAGTGAAGGGTTTTTTTTTCTCTAATTTTTTTCTCAGCTGCTTTATTGTTTGTAAAGTGTGGGATACTGATTTTTTTAAAGTTAATTTTGTATCTAGCCACTTGGCTGAAGGTGTTTATGAACTGAAGGAGTTCTCTGGTAAAATTTTGGGGTAACTCAGGTATACTATCATATTATCTATGAATAGTGATACTTTGACTTCTTCCTTTCCAATTTGAATCTCCTTGATCTTCTTTAGTTGTCTTATTGCTCTAGCTAGAACTTCAATAGGTAAGAAGAGAGTTGGCAGCCATGTATTGTACCTTATTTTAATGGAATTGGTTAAGTTTTCTCTCTACTGAGTTTGATGTTGGCTATAGGCTTGCTGTATATTGCCTTTATTGTGTTTAGGTATGTGCCTTGTATCCCTGATCTCACCAAGAATTTTAAAATGAAGGGATATTGGATGTTGTCAAAGGCTTTTTCTGCATCTAATGAGATGATCATGTGTGTTTTTTTCTTTCAGTTTGTTTATATGGTGAATTACACTGATGGATTTTCATGTACTGAGCCATCCCTGCATCCCTGGGATGAAGCCTACTTGATCTTGGTGGATGATATTTTAGATGTCTTCTTGGATTTGGTTTGCTAGTATTCTATTGAGTATTTTTGCATTAATGTTCATAAGGGAAAATGGTCTGAAGTTGTCTTTCTTGAGTCTTTGTATGGTTTAGGTAGCAGGGTAACTGTGCCTTCACAGAATGAGTTTGGCAATATTCCTTCTGTTTCTATTTTGTGGAATAGTTTGAAGAGTATTGGTATTAGTTGTTCTTTGAAGATCTGGTAGAATTCTGCACTAAAACCATCTGGCCCTGGGCTTTTTTTGTTTGGGAGTCTTTACATGACTGCTTCTATTTCCTTGGAGGTTATAAGTCTTTAAATTGCCTACCTGATCTTGATTTAACTTTGGTACGTTATATATATATATATATATATATATATATATATATATATATATATAT
>NW_026596091.1:14270218-14312632 GCF_907164565.1 Psammomys obesus | reverse complement strand
TATATATATATATATATATATATATATATATATATATATATATATATATATATATATATAATTATCCATTTTGTTTAATTTTTCCAATTTTGTGGAGTATAGGCTTTTAAAACAAGACCTAATGATTGGATTTCCTCGGAGTCTGCTGTTAATGTACCTGTTTTTATTTCTGATTGTGTTGATTTGGGTACTGTCTCTCTGCCTTTTGTTAATTTAGTACACAGTTTTGTCTATCATTTTGATTTTTTTTTTAAAAATAAGCTCTTGGTTTTGTTGATCCTTTGGATTGTTCTCTTTGTTTCTATTTTATCAATTTCAGCGCTGAATTTGATTATTTTCTGCCATGTACTCCCTTTGGGTATGCCTGCTTCTTTTTTCAGGTGTACTTTTAAATTACTATTATGAGATTGCTCCAATTTTTTTGTGAAGGCACTTAGTGCTATGAACTTCCCTCTTAACACTCATTTCATTGTGCCCCATAAGTCTGGGTAGGTTGTGCCTTTGTTTTAATTGAATTCTAGAAGGTCTTTAATTTCTATATTTTTTCATTGACCCAATAATCATTGAGTAAAGAGCTGTTCGGTTTCCATGAGTTTGTAGGCTTTCTGATGTTTCTATTGTTGTTGAGTTCCAGCTTTAATCCATGGTGGTTCTTTTAGATACAAGGAGTTTTTTGTTTTTGTTTTTTTTTCAGATTTCTTTATCTATTGAGGTTTGCTTTGTGACTGACTATATATTTAATTTTGGAGACAGTTTCATGGGGTGCTGAAAAGCATATGTATTCTTTCGGGTTTCAGTGAAATTTTCTGTAGATATCTGTTGTCATTTTGATTCATAACACCAGTTAGTTTCACTATTTCTCTGTTTAGTTTCCCTCTTGATGACCGGTCCATTGGTGAGAACTGGGTATAACATCCCCCTATTAATGTGTGGGTTTCAATGTGCAATATAAGCTTTAGTCATGTTTCTTTTATAAATCTGTGGGCCTTTGCATGAGCTGTTTTTATTATTCTTATTAAATTTATTTGTGTGTATGAGTGTTTGCCTGTGTGAACTTATGTGTTCCACATGCGTGTAGGAGCCCAAGGGGGCCTGAAGAAGGTATTAGATCCGCTGAAACTGGAGTTATAGATGGTTGTGAGCTGCAATGTGGATGCTGAGAAACAAGCCCTGGTCTTATGCAAGAGCTGCAAGTGCTCTTATTTGCCAAATCATCTCACCAGTATCATAAGTTGATTTTGTAACTGCTGAGATATGTGATTGTTTTTGTCTTGATATAAATTATTTGAATATGTCACTGAATTCAATTCGGTTAAAAATTTTCGGTATATACCATGATGGTAGTGACCTATACTTACTTTCATTCTACACTCTTTGATATTGTTAATGTAATTCTATCACAAAATAAGACTAGATCTATCCTTTTCTTTTTTCTGAAACAAACTATGCAAGATTGCCATTTGTTTTGTAAGGATTTTATAGAATTCTCCAATGAAACCATCCACATATGGAATTGATTTGCAAGCCTTTTACAAACTCAGTTTCTTTAATGCTTATGATACTAGCCACATGGTCTAATTCTATTTAGTTGAGATTTTGTAGTTTATAGCTTTGAATGAATTGATTTATTAATAAATGTAGATTTTCTTATACTAGCCTTTTCATAAACACCATTTTCATATTTTCAAGAGCTTTTTGTTTTCTGATGTTCAATTGCATTAGTTTTTGGGGTGTTTTTTTTCTTTTTTTCATTATATTTAGTTGATTTCATTCTCATGATGTAAACTCTTACAAAGCTTTAAGGTTTGTTTTAACCCTACAAAGTTTGGTCTATGTTGGGAAATGTTTTGTGAGAACTGGAAAAATATGTATTTAATTTTTGTTGAATAGAGTGTTCCATAAATAACAATTATGTCATCTTAGTTGCTTATGATGATCAGGTTTTCTACACAACATCTTTGCTATCTGCCTCAAAGGTTTATGAATTTCTAATAGAAGACTGCTGCATTTCCTAACTACAAGTCAAGTTTGACTCTTGTAGAAATGTAACATATATATAATATATATAATCTTTACATATACATATAATCTTTACATACATAATCTTAATGCAAATAGCACATAAAGTTTTCACAATTTTTCTTAGAATGACAAAGTTTCTTTTCCCTTCTGTGCTAGAGGATTGTTTTCCTTAAGTATGTCGTAAAGTAATGATTTACAAAGTTGTGAATGGAGCCTGGATAATGTAAATTTTACATTCTTTCTTAGGACCACTGACTTGTCATACATAAACTTACTTTTACTATCTCATTATTACTGCTTCTATCAAATTAAATGTGAAGAGACTACTTACTTTGGATCTTTTTTAAAACAAGGACAGCTTGAGGAATAATTTAGGGAATATTCCTCCTAATGGTGCTATATTATCTAATGAAGCATGGTTGATTTTTGTTGGCTAAGTAGTCTCAAAAAAGTTTTATAATGTGTCCAAGATTCAATAACTGCTGAATCAGTACATCTTTATGTAACAGAAAAATAAGAAAGCTCTGCAGCCTGTTGAACACAGTTTTAATTAAAAACAGTTCTACAGCTGGCAGCTGGCTTGCCTGTGTTTTTAAGTTCTTTTAAAAAAATTCTTCTAAATATTCAAAAACAAAATCTACCCTTTTTTATGATAAATATTTCAATTCTTCTGATGGATATATACAAGAATCATTTTACTCATATAATTAAGATGATAATGCCTTTAATTATATATTATAGTCAGCCAACAAAGGGGGTGTGAGGCCTAAAATCCTGCTCCCTTTTCCCTGAAGTGTGAGCTCAACTTTGGGATGAAAATAAAAACAGTTATGTAAGAGATTAGTTCCTGCTGTTTATTCAATTCAGTCCACATAATGTGCTGTTTTCCAAAAATCAAGACCCAAGTTTGCTCTTTCAGTCAATGCCTTAACGTGAACATAGTGTGTCACAGTCTTTGAAACGGTCTAAACCATAAATCTTATTAGCAGTTTCTAACTCCATTTCCATTATATCTGACAATATTTTTCTCTTTCATCCTAAATTATTGCTGCTATGGCAAGTGGGATCTTCCTGTAAAAAAAACAGACTAATCAAAAAAAAGCCTGCAGCTTTTTCAATTTCCAAAAAAGAGAACACTAAGTTTGAAATTTTATAAACTGTGCTGAAATGTCTCCAGAACTCAGATAACTTTGATAAACTGCTTTGAAGAAGTTTTGTTATAAAGAAACAAATCCCCAGGATCCAGAATCCTCTTATTGCCTCATATCTTTATTTTCACATGATTGCCCTGGGAGCCCGTGGGAACATCTGGGAGGGTTCTGATTACAGAATCTAGCTGTTGGGAAACCAGAGGCCATTTTAATCCCAAGTTTCTTCAGTGAGGAATCTTATGTTCTCATCATTTTGTCTCCGTTCAGATCAATACACCATGCGCTGAAACTTGTAAATGCATTTAGTAAACTCCTGTTCCGTGTAACTGGGTTTCCAAATCATTTATGGGAATTTGATACAGCAATTTTCACTACCCTGCAGCTGACAGTCTTGGGAAATATAATATAGAGACAGACAAGGAATACGCTTTAGGAATCATGGTCTTCAAAGACTTTTTGTTTTTTGTTTGTGTCACTGTTAGTTAATACACCAAGAATGAGGTTTCCTCCTGGCATTTTTACTTATTGTTTGCTTAGGTTCATTCTTTTCTCCACTAACCTCTCTCTTTCCCTTGTCTACAACCCTGTTTGTGCCCTCCAACTCCAGCAGGACCCTCTTTGCTTTCATATCTAATATAGTCCATTTACTTATTTACTCCAATTTCATAAAACTATTCCCTCCCCTGTCACAATTGCCTTTCTAGGTGTATGATCTACACCAGTACTCACACTACATAAATACACATGTATGAAACGCAGAAGCTGACATTTGTATAGGAGTCATAACATGCGACATTTGAGTCTTTATTGTTTCTCACTTTGTTACTTGTATGCTCTCACATTAATAATACATAAGATCCACTCACTTAATAAACCTTTAGATATATAAACATTGTTCTCAACCGTGGCCACAAATGCACCACGTCTTTAGAACTTTGTAATCCTTTCTAACCTACCTTTTATGCTGATTGTTTACTTTCAATTTACCCTACCTCACCCAGCTTACAACCACAAATGCACTCCTTAGTTCATATAATTGTCTCCTTTAGAATCTTCATGTCATTGCAATCAGGTAATACTTGTTTCTCTTAGCTTGTGTTACCATCTCAATAGATTGCACCTCTGTACTGAAATATACAGTGTTACTATTTCAATTCTCCATGTATGTGTTTAAATTATTTAATTAAAAATCTTAAAATAAACTCTGAGTTGAAGTACCCTGTCATTGCATAGATGTATCAGCTACTTGTGCTATTGCAAAATTTTGACCAAAGCAACCTAAGACAGGAAGAGTTTATGTCATCTCACACCCATATCACACACTGCCCATCACAGTGAGAAAACCATGGCATCTGCTGGTCACACATCATCTGCAATAAGAAACGAGTGATGAACTTCTTTTTATGGTCTGTGACATCATCTCTGTTCTTAGAATCCTTTCATTATCTCCATAATTCTCTTCTACAGAGTATTACATACACACACACATACACACACATACACACACACACACACACACACACACATATATATGTGTGTGTGTGTGTGTGTGTGTATTTTACACACCTTATATCATGGCTCAGCTTATTCTGTGGCATGGATGGCATGGAGACAAAATGATGAGTACATAAGATTCCTCACTGAAGAAACTCAAACATCCTGTATTTTCAGAATATCATCAAATTTTTTCCAAGATGAATCTTTGTATATTAGAAACTCTTGGGTGGCTGTGTAAAATGGTTTCCGAAAGTTATTGCATTTACATGGAAGCTATACAATCTCAGGCTCTGTAGCCACATTCTGCTGATGCCTCTGTCTAAGTTTGAGTTCAGAATTTTCCTACTCCCTCACGTATAGCCTGAGACTAGATCAGTTAATTTTTAGTTTAATGATGATCTAATTATTTTCTGTTTCCAATAAAGATGAAAGTAAATGTAGAATTTAATTTAGAAACAATTTATTTAACATATCACACTTGGAAAACACCGTACAGGATAAAAAATAAGATGAAAGTCTTTTCTTTAAAATGGTATCCAAGGGCCAGAGAAATGGCTCTATGGGTAAAGGTACTTGGTGTCATGCCTAGGACCCACACTGGGAAAAGAAAGAATCTATTCCTACAAGCCACTGTCCACATTCCCTTCATGGGTGGCATGGGTGCACACACAGACATAAAATAATTAAATGTGATGTTCTTCCCAAAGGACATATACTAACAGATAGAAAAGAAGTGTTTGATAATTTTGACATGAAGTATGTAATGTATGTCATAAGAGAAAGAATATCTTTCATGAATACACCTAAGGATACAACCATTAGGTACAGAGTAGAGACTTTATTTTTTCTACTAGATCTCAAACTGAGAGTCAGAACCTTCTACAGAGCTCATCAATACTCAGATTACTCAGCCACATCTCCAGAATGCCTGATTCAGTAAGAATTCAGCTTCAAAATTACATTTGCTACAAGTTCGAAGTTAGGCTAAGAAGAAAGACAACTCTTGCATCTGCTTAACAACAACCATGACCTAGTTCATGTATTATCCTTTAATATATGAGAATATGGATCAGAGAAAGGAGAAAACGTACTAAAATGGTGAGAGCGTCTTAGTGGTAGAACTGCAGCTAGGTTCCCAGCTGCCGTTTACACTTATTTTCATTTTCTTACTATTTGTCTTATTGAGCAATTTTAAACACGACTATCATCTTTTTGGCCTTATTTATTCTTTGTTGTTGTTGCTGTTGAAAGATGGAGTCTAGATTTATAGCCTGCATGTTCTTGAACTCAAGGTCCTCCTGCTTCATCTTCCTGGATACTCAGACATTCATTAATAACACTTCGATATCCAAAAACAAGTGAATGCTGATTGTTCCACATTACCAAAATTTAAAATAGCCAATAATATGAAATAAAAATCTTTTTAAAAATTTACTTCAAACTTTTTAATTAATGATCTAAAATAGATACAAATTACATTGATGTTTCTGACTTCTCATAGCCACTTTAATAAATTATCCAAAAGATAAGAAAATTCAATTAAAAATAACTTAAAAAGTCACACGACAGAAATTTTATTTCCTTCTACAGGTTTAAGGGTTTAAACTTCACAAATAGTTTCTAATGAACATATAAATCTTCAAGTTAAGGCTTTGGCAAAAACTACACAAAAGATTTTGTTTGAGGGGAAATTAAATATTTTGCTCAAGAATTTAATTTCCTCAGTCTTATTTTTATTCATTATGTTTACCCACTAAAGGCCATCATAAGATTTCAGAATGAGACTCATCTGGCCTTATTTTCTAATAGAAAAACTATTAACTACAAAGTCATTACGTAACTAAAGGCTGTCCTGTTCCTGTGCTGGACTTAACTTTATGCCTGTGGCTGATACCGGAGGGTCACATCTTGTATTTCAGAGAAGGCGAGCAATTAGAGGGCATCATGGTGTTGGAATAAAATTGCTTTAAACATTCTGCAAAATGAGTCCTACAGTGTTCAGTTGCTCCCTAGATTAATGCTGATCTACCATTTGCCATTTCAGCCAGCTCCGGTCTTCTAGGTAGAGGACTCATGAACCATTAGACATGTAAGGTGCGTGGCCTTGCTGCTGCTGCTTTGAGGTGAGCATGTGTGATGACAACGTTTCAAGAGATGGGAGAAAGGTGGAAAAGCACCCAGCCTCCAGGACAGGTACCCGAATATCTTGGCCATGCTGGGAGAAGGGAACAAGGCACGGACGCTTCATTAGAAAGCCTCGAATGACAGAGAAGTGACCTGTCACCTGTCATTCCTGTCTCTGACGTGCTCCATCGCTGTCATGGTCAGGAGGCACTGCAGTCTTGGCATAATCGTTCTGATTGGGTACTTCATCCTAGCCCCGCAGGAAAAGACAGTGCTTTCTCTTCCATGATGCAGCCCTTGCGGGTGCTCACGGAGATGGTTAACACACCTGCACATACAGGCAACAGGTGGACACAGTGGGTTTTAAAAATGAGACAAAAAATGTTAATAAGAAGAATAGGAGAAGAATTTGAAGCTCTGGAATGGGACAGATTTGATAATAACACATGATATGCGTATATGAAATGATTAAACAATAAGTTATTTTTAAAAGTGTACCCACTGAGGTTAGCAACTGTGCTTCTCATACCAGGCTCATCACCTCCAGAGCTGCCCCCATACCTGCCATTGCACAGAAACTCTGGTTTGCAAAAGAGCCGGGGAGAAGTATGCTCTGTGTTCTCTCTCTCTCTCTTTTTCTCTCACTCTGCCTATCTCTCTTTCTCAAAGGTTGTTGAAATGTTCTATAAAATCCATTGTTGTGGAGACTGAGAACTTCTATAAGCCATGTTTCCACCATAAAGGAGGCTAGCTGTGGGTTTGTCTCATCCAAGTCTTTGCTTGAAGCTAATGAAAATACGCGCTATCAACACATGTCCACAAGGCATACAAACAATAGAAGTATAGGTTGGACGATGTAGATTTTACTTCAGTAGTTCAGAATTCCAAGAAAAGGAGATGCAGGGGTAGAGAGAGTAATAGGGTCAAAATCTATCAGAACAAAGCAGAAAGTGAGAACTGCAACCCGTGCTCAGGCATGAAGAGTCCTCTTTGCTCCCACTCAGGGCATGGAGAATATCAGCTGTCAAGGAGTCTTGAAGAGGGAAAGGAGAAAATCTTAAGATACCCATAGAAAGGAAAAATTGAATAAATTAAGAAAAAGACAAAAATCAAGGACCATGATTTATTTAAACTTCTGTGATGCATAAATATGAGAAAAGGACATAAAGAGTGATAGAAAAGCTTATAATAACTGGTAAAACGAATATTTTACTTAGTCATCCTTGATACTCCTTTTTTTCCCTAATTAATATTCTACATGCATACTACATCCTCCCAATCTATGAGATTTTTATCTCTTTGTTTCATCTAACATAGAAACATGATGCCATTGAACACCAAAAATTCAAAAATCATGTGTCCTCCCACAAGAATCTCTTCTATCCTCCTCCAACATTTTAACAAAGAATCTATACTATTTCTCACCATTTCTTTAAATCTTGGTTTATCAAATTTCTTTCAGACATTTTTATTTTTAGTGTAGTTATATTCTCATCTCCACCTTTCAAGAATCTATCCAATGCATTCTTTCTCACTAGTGTTTCCAAAAGGAAAGCTCTGTCTTCTACTCAGTATTACCAAAGCAGAATTTTCAGAGGCTATAAATGATCTGATAGGTAAATCTAAGTGATCTTCAATACTAAAGGCATTTTTTTCTATTCTCTTCTTTTTATAAAATATTTTAAGCTTCTTTTCTTAAATGTGTTATTTGCTGGAAATTCTGTCTGCCTTTTGAATGTCTATATTTCTGAATTTGGCTCTTTTTTATTCAGTCTATGCCGTCTTCCTTGGCCAGTGACTTTCAACTCCATAGCTCACCTACACATGTTTTATAAATTACCTAACATCTAAAACTATTCCCTTCCTGGCATCTTTAATAAAATAGTTTCCTGGAAATTGTGATTTTCTTCACTTCTACTGAATTTTTGCCTTTCCTTTCTGTTCTGGAGAGAGCCACATGATCTCCCAAATAAGAGACTTGAGAACCAAATCAACCTCTGCTCCTCACTGACTTTTTTCAGTTAGTTAGTATCTCTTGCATGTCTTACTGGTTTTCTTATAGTTATATCCTCATGCATGCTCTCCTGTACATGCTGCCAAGAGAGCTTTCTCTAGTAAAGAAAAAAAATATGTCTAATCATGCCATTTCCCATTAAAAACTCCCCAGAAGTTTCCCTTCATCTTCAAGATTAAAGCTAAATTACCACTACATCTGCAGCAGGCATATATGAACCTGCATGCTTTGGTCCCTGCATATTTGGGCTACCCCACCCAGCCTATTAAGTAAACTGCTTAAAAGTCCTCTAACAATTAAGGTTGCTGAAAGCTCTTGAACTTTTGTTCACCATGTTTCATCTAGACGAACTCACATTTTTATTTTTTTTCAACCCTTGAAAACACCTGTACATCATTTGAAGCCCATGAAAACATCATATATTCAATGATATGTGATGCCAGTCCAGTCTCCACTGAATAATTATATCCTAAACATAATCTCACACTTGCATTTATTATAAAATTGTTATTTTTTTACTGTCTTTCTTGCTTGTTATCCCATGTTTTTCTTAAAAATAAATATTGTCTTCATATTATTTCAATTCTCAGGACTAGAAAAAGTGTTCATTTTTTCTCCACAAATATTTATTTAAATGAATTTAACTTCAATATATTTAATATTTTAGAAGAAGATACATTATGTCAAACACATTCCATTTAATAAAGGAATAACAAATTCCCCAGTATAGAGTTATGTAAAGGTCTTGATGGTATGAATTCTGTACCCACGCGCCAGAGCATACATTCATGTAAGTTTCAGAGGACAGAAGAACATGCATTTGTTTTGAAGGCTATGTATTGCCAGAGGATGATTTCTTCTACATGACATGAACAAGCCCCTGTTCTTCATTTTCACTAATGAAATAGTAGTGAAAGCACAGGTGGAATTATTTCTGGAAGTAACAACAGTTTTAGGAAACATCCAGCTACATCCAGCATCTCATATTGGGAGTAAATATACAAAAGACTGTTGTATTGAAGAGAAGAAAAGACATATACAGAAATATTACTTTTTCTTTGATCTACAAAAAATTTAGGGGAAGTGGAACTAAACAAGAAATACTATAGACATAGATGAGAAATTGTACATAAGGTAAGCTATGTATTACAGATTGTGTATGACAGAGTTTAATTCCTATGACAGATTGCCTTTGAGAGAGAATCAGAATTGAAATAATAAGTCTGAAAATACTCAGATTGTATGTGTTATGGTGAATGGTAATTAAGAACATTTTTATTCCTCAGCATGGAAAAGGTAAGAATTTGTATAGCAGAAAAGATAAACATTTTGAAAGATGAAATTAAAAATAACACTCATTAAAACATTTATTCTGTACACCCAGCCTTTAAAGCCTCTTCCTATTTTAGTAGCTTCTCTGTGTGCTGAATCTTGGTTGTGAGGCAAAGATTGTTTGATAAAAATTTAAAACTTAATTTCCACCCTCTCTCAAAGTGATAACATAATCTCTTCACAAGCTATGTACTGAGTATATCCAGTCTTAACTTAAAGGTATTTAAAGCAAAGCAGGATTGTTGAACAATCCATTCTGGCAAGAGGGTAGGAAAGATTACCAGTGTAATATGATGCCAGCGTGAAGACTTGGTGAAGAAGGGCACCAGCTGCCAAGCGTGCCATCCTTAGCTCGGTCTCAGGAACGCACATGATAGAAGAACAGAACTAGATCCTGCAAGTCCTAGGAAGGACAGTGGCTGTGACTATGCCAATCTAGTCTACTTCCAGTATCCATAATTCCATGTTGCAACATATAGATTATCTAGTACTGGCTCCACGGGATCCTTACAGGACAAATACATCAATAAAATTTTCTATTTTGTCCATGGTGATGTAACTACTAAGCATAGGTAGTAAATATGTACAGGAAAAGTAATTTTTGACAAAGTTTCTGTTGCTCTGTTGCCTAACACAGAGAGTCCTGACTTTTCATGTGTCTTTCTAATAAATGCAAAACCGAAATCTCTTATTTACTTTGTGTCAAATACTATACTACAGGAAGTTATAAAGACTAGGAATGAAGGTGGTTCTAAATGATGAGGCACTCATCTGTGATCAAAAGCATGTAGCATGAAGCAGGAGCAAACCGAAGCAGATAGTTTTACTACTAAATTGAGGACAAGGCATGTAATTCACAGTAAAATTTGTTTCTGAGTGATGGTGTCAATCAGGAAGTTTTAAAGAAGAGATAGATTTTTAATATACACACACACCAGGGTCACATTTCATTGTTAAGTATTGGAATTTTGTGTGCCTCCATCACAGAATAAAAGAAATGGTAAATAAGTAGATTTTTTTTTCCTTTGGTTACATAAAGTGTACCTTATTTTGTTCACAAAGATAAAAAGCTGTGTAAATAGCTAAATTAAGTTAAGCTTTAGATTTTTAGGAAGGTCAGGAGAGAGAAGCAGGATCTTTGATCTTTGACTGGAGTCAAGGAAATTGAGACTTCCACTGACTATTGTTAGACTTATAGACAGAAGAGCTAGATGAGAAGAAGAAAGAAGCAAAAAGAGTAAAGGATCTCTCTATTTCTCTTTCTCTCTCCCTCCACCCCTCTTTCTCTCCCTTTCTTCATCCTCTATCCTACCCTTTCCATTTCTACTTTTCTTGCCTCTCTCTCCCTCCACTCTCTCCCTTCCTCCCCCTCTCTTCTTTTATATTTTTTGAGCAGTGGCTTCAGGAAGCCAAGGACAACATGAAACTGTATAGCTCAGGCTGATCAATGATTCATTGGATTCCCCAAATGCTGAGATTACAGGCATGCACTGCCATTTCTATCTGTGGTTAGCTCATTTAGCTCACCTTCAATGAAGTATGGAGGAGTATGGTCCATTTTAAAGGCAATGGATGTGCCTGAGATTCTCCTAGAATCTTGATGTAAATGATCCATCTGGAATATAAATTAACATTTTAGTTTGGTCTCGATCCACTCAGGTACTTAGCAGCTAAACTCACTCCAGGTTCATCCTTGTCTTATGATTTACAAGCTGGGGTTCAAACAATACAATAGTGTTGAACTTTGGGTGGGGATGGAAATGACTTTGTCAAAATAAATAGTATAAGCCACTTTTGAGGAGAACTGATAGACTAAGATCAGAAAGGAGAGGAGAACCTCCCCTATCAGTGGACTTGGGGAGGGGCATGCATGCAGAAACGGGAGGGAGGGTGGGATTGGGAGGGGAGGAGGGAGGGGCTTATGGGGGGATACAAAATAAATAAAGTTTAATTATTTAAAAATAAAAAAATGAAAAAAAATTCAATATCTGAAACAGATCAAGACAATGTTTTCTAGTACGAAGCAAGGCAGAGGAACTCACAGCCTTGGTCTCTACACCCAATCTTCACCAAAGTTGTCATGCCTTTGTGGGAGTTCTAAGAATTTGGAGAACCAAAGTTTGTACATCACTAGGTTGTTAAGAACTAAGACTCTATGCCAAAATGACACATTACCCCAAGAACACTCAAAGCAGAGGAAGTCATCTCTTTTGGTTTCTAAGCACTGAAAAGCCATGTTGTTGGTGCTACCTCATCTATATTTTGCTGTAAAGAGGTACAGATTATCAAATAAGCTCAATATATAAAGTCTTTATAAAACTTCATAAAAATTAAGAAATAAATGGGAAATGAATCTTATAATTAGGAGGATAAAACTTTTTTATAAGGAAACACTAATTTCATTGGTATCACTCTAGAGGTAAAGCAAAAAATACTGTATTATTTAGCTTAGTGTTTACAAATACAAGATACAACTTTTGTTTTCAATTAGTTAAATATAAAAAAGAAAATAGCATAAAATTTTTCTTCTGTCTCTAATTCTCTGTCTGGAAAATTATATCTGAAAAGTGCCCTTTAACCATAAGGGAACCTTGCTTTCCTTAGTGTGTTATGTAAAATAAACTGAACTTTTTTTCAGTTTAAAAATAAACTTTATTATTATTAGTGGGGGGGAAACACATGCCATGGTATGTGTATGAGTCAGAGACAAGTTTGTAGACTCAGTTTCCCTTTAGACGCAATCCAACTTCTCTATCCAGGTGTCACAGAGCTGTAGGCCCTGGCATGGGACACAGGCTGATAAGCAAGGGAGGCTAGCACAGCAGAGGAAGCCACACCATGAGGCTGTCTTCTGGAAAGGAAACACAGACAAAACATGGCTTGGAATATTTTTTAACTACAGGTACATACATAAAATACTCAAAGAAAATGTAAACCACAAAAGTGACATGTAGGCAGTCGCTTTGTTTTGATGACAGTGTCCTTTGCTTTACAGAAGCTTTTCAATTTCATGAGGTCCCATTTATTGATTGTTGCTCTTAGAGCCTGTGCTGTTGGTGTTCTGTTCAGGAAGTTTTCTCCTGTACCAATGAGTTCTAGGGTATTCCCCACTTTTTTTTCTAGCCGATTTAATGTGTCTGGTTTTATGTTGAGGTCTTTGATCCACTTGGACTTCAGTTTTGTGCAGGGTGATAACTATGGATCTATTTTCATTTTTCTACATGTAGACATCCAGTTGGACCAGCACCATTTGCTGAAGATCCTATCTTTTTTCCATTGTATGGTTTTGGCATCTTTGTCAAAAATCAGGTGTCCGTAAGTGTGTGGGTTTATTTCTGGGTCTTCTGTTCGATTCCATTGATCCACCATTCTGTTTCTATGCCAGTACCATGAAGTTTTTATAACTGTTGCTCTATAGTACAGAATCATCACCAACCCTTTATCTGACAGAGGACTCATATCCAATATATATAAAGAACTAAACAAGCTGAAAAGCAAGAAACCAAGTAATCCACTTAAAAAATGGGGAACAGAGCTAAAGAGAGAATTCTCTGTAGAGGAATATCGAATGGCAGAGAAGCACTTAAAGAAATGCTCAACCTCATTAGCCATTAGGGAAATGCAAATCAAAACAACCCTGAGATTTCACCTTACACCCATCAGAATGGCCAAGATGAAAAACTCAAGGGACAACACATGCTGGAGAGGTTGTGGAGAAAGGGGAACCCTTCTCCACTGCTGGTGGGAATGTAAACTTGTACAACCACTCTGGAAATCAATCTGGCGCTTTCTCAGACAACTAGGAATAGTGCTTCCTCAAGATCCAGCCATACCCCTCCTAGGCATATACCCAAAAGAGGCTCAAGTACACAAAAAGGACATTTGCTCAACCATGTTTGTAACAGCTTTATTTGTAATAGCCAGAAGCTGGAAACAACCCAGATGCCCCTCAACTGAAGAATGGATGCAGAAACTGTGGTACATCTATACAATGGAGTATTACTCAGCAAAGAAAAATAAGGAAATCATGAAATTTGCAGGTAAATGTTGGGACCTGGAAAGGATCATCCTGAGTGAGTTGTCCCAGAAGCAAAAAGACACGCATGGTATATACTCACTCATATAAACATACAACATAGAATAAACACACTAAAATCTGTACATCTAAACAAATTAAGCAAAAGAGAGGACCCTAACTAAAATGTTCAATCCCCATCCTGAAAGGCAAAGAGGATGGACATCAGAAGAAAAAGAAAATAGGAAACAACCTCGGAACCTGCTACAGAGGGCCTCTGAAAGCCAGAAGAAAACAGGAAACAACCTTGAAACCTGCCACAGAGGGCCTCTGAAAGCCTCTGCAGTATAGACTGTCAAAGCAGATGCTGAGCCTGATGGCCAACTGATGGGCAGAGTAAATGGAATTTTATGTAAGAAGTGGGAAATAGTAAAAGCTGGAGGGGACGGGAACTCTACAAGCAGAGCAACAGAACAAGATAATTTGAACACAGGGCACTTCCCAGAGACTCATACTCCAACCAAGGACTATTCGTGGAGATAACCTAGAACCCCTGCACAGATGTAGCCCATGGCAGTTCAGTGTCCAAGTGAGTTACCTAGTAATGGGAAGAGGGACTGCCTCTGACATATCTGATTGGCCTGCTCTTTGATCACCTCCCCCTGAGGGGGGAGCAGCCCTACCAGGCCACAGAAGAAGACAATGCAGCCACTTTTGATGAGAACTGATAGACTAAGATCAGAAAGGAGAGGAGAACCTCCCCTATCAGTGGACTTGGGGAGTGGCATGCATGCAGAAAGGGGAGGGAGGGTGGGATCAGGAGGGAAGGAGGGAGGGGCTTATGGGGGGATACAAAATGAATAAAGTGTAATTAATAAAAAATTTAAAAAAAAGTGACGTGTAAGTCATTTCAAACAACCATAAAAACTTGCTCTGCTCCTTAGAAAATTGCCTGTGCTAGGGACTGGCATACAATCCTTTCAGCACTCTCCCTGTGGCCCTTTCTTTGTTTAGGGAGAAGGGCCACCTCACCTACTGGCTTGTGTCCAGAACCTTATCTTGCTGTCCTAAACTGCTTCTCTATCTGTTGTCTCTGAGGATGGGAGAGGGGTTCAGCCTCAGTAGGCACTGGGGAACCTACCAGAGGGGGTTGCATGGGCCAAGCCAGGCCTCACCCTCCTTCTACCTGTTTCATCACAGCTTGCTGTGAGCACAGCTTGCTGTGTCCCCCAGTTTGCCCAAAGTGAGACATTTACAAAATAAAAATAAACTGAACTATTAACACGAGAGATTTAGTCGCAAACCATGCAGGTACTAATTAGATTCAGCAGTGTCTGTGTTAATAGAGTACATTTTTCAAGAGAAAAGCTTGAGAGCATACTACTCTCTTGTCCTGAAGGCTAGAAAGAGTCCAAGCAAGTTTGCTCCTTCTTTTATGCTCAACCAAACACAGCAAAATATTTCTAAATTTCCTCTAAAGCAACAACTACAAGTGTCATGTTGGTGAAAAGCCACTAGGAAAGAGTGATGCAGAGTTCTAGAATGACGGTGGGAAACTACATAAAGCTCTGGGTCAGCTCACGTTTTCTCTTGATGCACGATGTCTCAGGTTTAAGTTTTCCCTTTGTTTGTTTAGTTCTCTCAGAAAGCAATTAAAGCAAACTAACTAACTAACTAACTAACTAACTCACTATCTAACTAAGAAAGCCAAGGACTTGTCTTCAGTGATAGAGTAGGTTTCTCATAATAATATAATTGTTGAAGTTTTGTGCATTTGTTTTTTTTTTTTTGTTTTTAGTGTTTTGTGTGTGTGTGTGTGTGTGTGTGTGTTTATTTTGAGAAAGGAGCTCACTATGTAGCTCAGGCTGGCCTGAAACTCACTTTGTAGACCATACTGGCTCCACTTGATCTTGCCTCCAAAATAGTGGGATTAAAGACAATTGTCAATATTAGATATTTTTTATACTATGTGCTTATTTATATACTTAATGCACCCAAAATATTACTTAGCCAGCTCGTCTTTGTTTTGTTTCCTTTTTGTTTGTTTTTATTAGTTCTTTGATTTTCATGTCTTCTTTATATTCACTCCAACTCTCCCCAGATCCACCCACCCCTCCTTTCTTTATTCTATATTTTGTCTCTTTTTATTTTCTTTCAAGATCAATCTTTGTTACACCAAATATCCTAAGATGTGTCTGATGACCACTAGAGAGTGGTCTAACTTAACACTTTTGGAGAAATATTTTTCTCTTTCTCCTAGCAAATAACAGTAATCCATAGCTCCATGTACAGGGATAGGATTTTGTGCCTAATTCCCTCTCTATGTTGGAACTTTGTCTTGGGCCTGCACGGCTGTACATGCTGTCTTAACTGCTATTCTCTGCACTGTGTGCCATGTTTTACTTCTAGCAAAGGTTTCCACCTTCTAGTGGCCCGGAGCAGCCAGTCACTGAAGAAAGAAGAAGCTTTCATAGCGTAAGCATTGTAGAAAAAAGGTCAAATAATAATATTTGGAAATGAGCTTTTTCTTTTTTAATATTTTAGTTGTTGGTTTACATTATTTTATTATGAAGGGTGTTGGATTTGATTATTTAAAACTAGCACTTTTAAAAACTTGTAGCTGAGAAAGGTGGGTCACATGAAAGCCCAAAATTAGTTCAGATGTAGAATCAGTACCTATCAAGATTTGGGTAACAAGGGGATTGGGAATGCAGTAAGGCAGGTAAAGTTGCAGTGGGAGAGAATGATGACCGTCAGAGGTGGCAAGTATAGAAGTGACTTAGCCTGCCTGACACTGTCAAAGAACCCTTTAGTTGCTACATCAGGAATCCCATGCTGGGACAAAAGAGAGGTTTATGCTGGAGATACAGTGAGAGGGGATGTTGGTTTGGATGGGAGCCACCAAGAAAATTAAGAAGGACATTCCAGAAATCCTTTGAAAATGAGCATCATGGACTCCCTGAACAGCTTACATGTGGCAAACTGGATGGGACTATCAAGCAGGATAAAATGAAAGCTCAAGAATGACTGGGAATGTTGACATCTTTTACTGACATTACAAAAAGTATGGAAGAAAAAAGTGTTGTGAAAGAAATATGTGTTCTTTGTTCAGGCTAATATTAGGTATGGTGAAATAGTTACTTAACCACACAAAGGAACCCAGAGACAGCTCCCCAGAAATAGAACTTTTGTAGAATGTCCTGTAAAGACTTGGGATGTGTTTGATACCGTTCAGCTGTGGTTTGAGTCCAAATTGTAAGCCATCAGGCTCAACTTTGTCCAAGTCTAAAGTCTATTATAGTCTTTATAAACATTAGATTTCCTCTCTCTTAAGCTTTTTATCTATAATGCTAAGCTTATTTCCATAGTGTCCAATTGGAGAGATTTTTTTATTAATCACCCTTCACCTCAGGTGGCCTGCCTGCTGTTATTTTCAAAAAAATAACCCTGGGAATTATATTGCGTAATGTTCCTCTTTATTTGACCTGAACCATTCTTTCTCTCTTGACAGACAGGATGTGGCCTAAGAGAAAGGGTTCACAAAGCCCCAGTGCTAGTACAGCTGTTGCTCATTGCTGCCAAGAGATTGGGAAAAACGGTTGTCTCCAGCCCCAGCGGCTGAGGAGGGAAGTAGGGTTCCTTGGGACCAGCCTCTGGTTGGGCCCTTTTGTGGGTGGCATGTTTATTTTTCTCCTTGAAAAACAAAAGGTTAACTAGGAACACATGTTTCTATAGCAACAGAAATTCACAGGGGATGCTAACTCTCAGCCGATGTGGACTCTGAAGAAGAGGAAGAGCAGGGTCCACCCCCTTTGAGAGGAAGTGAGTTGGTAGCAAAATGAGTCTTTATTTCAACTTAATTCCCACCTGAATTTAAATGTGATACAAGACTTCAGCGGAGAAAATATGGGGGAAAATTGAATATTTCACTAAGGAGCCATGCCAGAATGATACTTAGAATGGATGCTTTAATTTATTTGAGAAAAACTGGTGGTCTCCTGTCAGTCAGAGATACTATCAGTTTCAGAATGCACCATTTATTTCCACTGGGAGTGACTTAATATAGACTGTCTTCTGCCCTTATGAAAATGCCACATTTTAAAACACAAGACCAAGGGAAAAATGTATTTGTTCTTAGCTTCAAGTCATCTTTTCCTTCTGTGGCCCCTGAGAGGATACATAATCTTCAGAAACTCATTAATTGATGACCATCTCTAACTGATCCAGGAGTCCTAAACCTTGTGAGATTCCTGTGTCCCACAGGATTTCTGTTAAATAAGAACAGGCAGACATATTGTCCCCTTCCATAAGGATAAATCCAAATGCTCTTGCCAAGTGTGTATGCTGAGGAATGCTGTCTACTCCACAGAATTTAGAATAATATAAAGCATAAGTTGTAAAATGTCTGTCTGGTCATATTTCAGTCTTCAGACTCTGGAGTATGTGCCTTTTCCTATGCAGCAATAAACTCAACCTTCTGCATAATACTCTGTGAACATCCTCTAAACTCCTAGGGTGGAAGTCAAAGGGACAGAGAGGGGTGGGGAGGCTAAGAGGAGATCTTGGTGACACCACTGTTTTCAATCTATAGCGAGAAAGGAAAGATCCCTTGCAGAATTCATGGGATTATAGAGTAGTCTTTTATAGTGAACTCATTTTCTACATGAGTGGAAAAATTATCAATGTAATATTTCTTTTTATTTCAAATCGCTTAATCTGGCGACACTCTTCCAGATAACAGTAAGTAGTAGCTGCTGTCCTTGAAGGCCAGCCAGCTGGTCTGGCCTAGTTCTGAGGTATAAGAGAATGCTGCCTGATTGTCCTGTGTCCACTCTCACTCATTAGAGACTCTGTGTTCTGCTTCCCTTTAACAGCCTTGAGAAAGATGGGAGTTCCTTTCTCTCTATAAATCCCAGTGTTAGAATCTCCTCTTTTACATGGGGATGATGTTTGGGTAGGTTGGGGAGGGAAGGAGGGATTCTTAACACCGAGAAAGCAAAAACAAAGGGAAATTTAGAAAATTTTGTTCACTAACTTGATTTCTTAGCCCCCACTATAGTATATTTGCCCAGAAGTGAAACAGTACAAGATGAGTAGGCAATCTCATGTCCTCTAATTCCAGGTAAGGATCAGGTCTTGCCCTTAGATTTCTGAACACTTTTATGTAAATGAAGGTTGCAGTTTGTAGGATAGAATTACAATGGAGAATAATATAGACCAACATAGTCAATGGTCAACAGAACATGGGGCTAGTTTTAAAGGAGAAGAAAAGAGATTTGAGAAGTGACATTGAAAAACCATTTTTCTTTATTTTTTTTATGGCTTCTTACAAATATACAGTTTGTTGTGATTGTGATTGTATTAAGCCCATTGCACTTTGTGGCCTGTCCATCTCAATCTTTCTTTCTCCTTCCATAATCCCCACTGGCTACAACCCTATAGAAAATGATGCCTCATATCCCATGACCACTAATAGTAATTAGTTCTTCAGAAAGAGATGAGGCCTCATGGTCACCTCCTCTATGCCTGGTGGAAAGTCAGAGCCGGACCCTGTGCAGGTGTCATACAGCTCCTGCGTTCATGGTGGCTCTACCTGGATGACAGCATGTCATGACACTCTTCTCATTTTCTGGCTTTTACATTCTTTCTGCCATTTCTTCTGAGATGGTCCCTGTGTTTCAGAAGGAAAAAGAGTGTACCTGTCTCCCACTTAAATGTCAATATTTAGCCCTTGACCATTACAGGACACAGAAATCAGGCTAGTGTTCATGTCGCTAATCTGTGTTCATGTCAATCTCAAGGTTTCAAATGTCCCAGGAAGAATCCTCCAGTACAAAATAACTCTGACATGTTTACATTGCTGTTCTTCTCTGTATTATAGGAGAGTCTCTTTGTTCTATATGCTGCCCATTATAATGAAGAAGCCTGCTGAGAAAATACGAATGTGGTCTCAGCCAACTGTAGACTATGCCTGCTATAATACCAAGCTTCACAGCGAGTTATGTCCAGTGGCACAACCATTTGGAGAACATCAACTGCTTTTAGATGGGATTTGAGAGCTGTTCCCAGGAGGGAATACACATCTGGCAATATAAACCCAGCCAAAAGCGTTTGGCTGAGAGGGTCATGGGTCAAAAAGGAACACACTAAATGAACATGTTGTGAAACTGTCCTCTAAATATTTATGTTTATGCCCATAAACCAATGTCATTCTCGGCCTGGAGCAGTCAAGCTCCACTTTGCAGAGGTTGACAGTTAATGCAGAGACTCCTATCTGGCCAAAGCAACTTCTTTTGGGTCATATTTTCAAATGAGAAACATTCTGTGAAGATGTTTATGTGAAGTTTTCCTGGGTCTTGAGAATGTATTTCTCACCTAATCATTTTTGACAGTTTCAAGAACTGCAGGGAAGGTGCACATTGCTTTTAACTGCTTAGTTCGAAACCATGTCTGTTTGGAAAAGATATTGGCACTAGACCACCGAAGACATAGTTTTTATGTATACTACCCCTGAAGGTGAAAATTCGCCCTTGAGGGATGCATTCATCACCTATTTTTAAAAAGTCATTGCTCTTCAAGATTGGAATGTTTCCTTTCTTTTTGAATATGGTGTAAGCCTGCCTGGAGCATGTTTTAGCCTAGGCCAGTCATGAGTTTGCAGTATTCTTTCTACCCACCAAGTTCCAGGATGATAAACAGGGGTCACTGCACCTAGCTTGCAGTGTTTTTTATCAAGCTGCATTAGAAAACAAAAGAAATTGCAGCAAGGCAAAAAGAAGAGCATGAACACTCACATGTTCATTTTTAATTAAATTTTTAATTTTTACATTAATTACAGTCTTTTCGTTTGGTATACCAGCTGTATCCCCCTCTCTCATTCCCTCCCAATCCCATTCCCTCTCCCTCATCACCTGCCATGCCCCTCTCCAAGTCCACTGATAGGGGAGGTCTCCTCCCCTTCTATCTGATCCTAGCCTGTCAGGTTTCATCAGGACTGGCTGCATTATCTTCCTCTGTGGCCTGGCAAGGCTGCTCCCCCATTAGGGGGAGGTGATCAAAGAGCCAGCCACTGAGTTCATATCAGAGATAGTTCCTATACCCCTTACTAGGGAGCCCACTTGGATACTGAGCTGTTATGGGCTACATCTGAGCAAGAGTTCTAGGTTATATCCATGAATGGTCCAAGGTTGGAGTATCAATCTTAGGAAAGACCCCTGTGCCAAGAATGTTTTGGTTCTGTTGTTCTCCTTGTGGAGCTCCTGTCCATTCCAGGTCTTGTTCTCTCCCCCTTCTTTCATAAGATTCCCTGCACTCTGCCCAAAGAGTTTGGTTATGAGTCTCAGCATTTGCTTTGATTCCCTGCTGGGTAGAGTCTTTCAGAAGCTCAGTAGGCATGTTCATTTTTGTTTATTTCTTAAAAAATATTTCCCTTTCACCCTCTTAAGATTTACTTATTATTGGAAATCACTCATGTAGTTAAAAATTAAAAATGCTTACATTTGCAATTTAATTAAGTTTTGGAATGCCTCCTAACCATAATGTGCAATAAATAAGGGGACATGAGATATATTCTACCTTCAGTAAGGGGATTTTATGAAAATTGACTAACACACATCATATAAGATGAAGTAGGGAAAAATGCTGTTTTATACATGCGCACACACGCACACACACACACACACACACACACACAAATATAAGTCTACACAAAAAAGAACACCCTCCTCTCTAAATCTGGTTTCACCTCCACTACTGTCCTAAAAGTAGAAAGCAAGACATTTCTCTCAGCCTGAGGCTTAACAGTCATCTTTAGTTAATTAAAGTTGCTGAAAAGTATGAACCATTTTCTCTAAAGTCACATGAGCACGCTAGAAGTCTTTACTATCCCAGAAATTCAACAATATTCAAGTTTCATCATGTCTCCTATAATAACACTCTGGACTTTAGAATCAGGTAGAAATTATCCAAGATCCACTTAATGGTATTTCTTACCTTATCTACACAGATATCCTTGATGGCATTTTTTTTATATCTTTCTATTCAGAGAAATTTAATAAGTTGTTTTTTATTCATTCCTATAGCCCCTGTCCAAAATAATAAAATTAAATTAGCCATGAAAGGATGCCTAGTTACTCTGTAATTGAGCCAGAGCAAAGCTTGGTGTTTTCTCTTCAGATTAGTTATGAAAGACTGTCATCACTGAGTCTTTACCACTGCATCTGAACATACATGATAACATTTTCTATAGATGGATTTAAGAAATGTAAACTCTCCAGGTTAAAGAGCAACTTTTCCTTATGAAGCAGCAAGCCTATTGGGTGTTTGGTAACTGTTCACTGTCTGTCATCATCAAGACTCCCCTCCCGACAGGGACTGTCTCTGACATGAACTGATTGGCCTGCCCTTTGATCACCTCCCCCTGAAGGGGGAACAGCCTTACCAGGCCACAGAGGAAGACAATACAGCCACTCCTGATGATACCTGATAGACTAGGGTCAGAGGAACGTGGAGGAGGACTGCCCTTTTCAGTGGACTGGGAAAGGGGCACAGGTGAGGAAGGGGAAGGGTAGGATTGGGAGGGAAGAGGGGAGGGAGTTACAGGGGGGATACAAAGTGAATAAACTGTAATTAATAAAAATAAAGATAATTTAAAAAGAAATAAGATGTAATATCTCAAAAAAAAAAAAAAGAATAAATCATGAAAGAATACTCCCAAAAAAACAAAAAAAGACTCCTGCCCCCTTTGACTGACTTTCTGACTTAATTTTTGGTTCTGTGGTTGAATGTTTTCTATATTCATATTATACCCTTACTCTGAAACTTATAAAGTTGGAATATTTTTCTTGACACTTCCCTCAGAACTCTTCCTCTGACTTTTTTTTTAACTTCTTGAACACTCCTCAGCTAACTCTCTGCTCCACCATAACTACGCATTTAGGGCCACACTCCCTTGCTCCTCAAACAAATACTTGCTCTTGAAAGTCATTTTTTAGTAGACTATATGGGATTTTTGTTGTTCCCATCTACTCCTTCATCACCAATCAGTACAACTGAGAAATTTATTTATTGGCTCAGCTATTTTTTCCAACATTGTTCACTTGGTGATTCCGTAATTCGTGGTGATTTCGACAGCCATAAATGCAGTTGCAATTTTCGAACTCTTTGACTCTCCATAGCTCAGTTTACATTCTCTTTCATGCTGGCTCAACAGATTACTGGCAAGTTCGTACTCACAATTGCTCCTCAATTATTCCCCCGAACAGTCCCCTCATCTCAGAGTCTTTGCTCTTCCTCTGGATATCAGATAACTACACTTTTACCAAATTCCAGTTTGATGTGAATTATCAGAATCCTCCCTCACATTCTTTCTTATCCAGACACCCTCCTCCCATGTTCCTGGATCTTCCTGTTTTGACCTCACTGTGTCAGCTTACATCATTTTCATACCACCCAGGGGCCTAAGACATATATGATTTATTTATGGGTTTACCAATTTCTTCACCCCTACTTGAATGAAATTGAGAGAAGCAGAGTTGTTTGTGTTACTCCCTGCTGTGTTTAGCAACTGAGTTATATAACATGTCTTTATATAGGTACACACACGTAACTATAGATATTACTGCAATATAATGGATATTAAGTATATTTAATGAGCAAAAAATCCCTCTTTTAAAAGTATAATATAATAAATATCATAATTAATTTTTTAATACACTGGGTAAATTCAAAGTGCTATTTTATCTACAATCTGAAGCTGGTGTCATATGTAGACAATGATTTTATAATTTTTCCCAAGAAGCCTGTTGAAGAAATAATCAAAATTAGGCCATTTTTTAGTTTCTGTCAAGATATCATTTTCTATATAAGTCTGACATTCTGAGTTCAATCTCCAGAACACACAATAGACAGAGTTAATTGACTTCTCCAAGTTCTGTGACCTCTACATACATGTATACATGTATACACACATATCCACACACAACACACACAAATAAAATTAATTTTAAAGAAATGTCATCTCAGAAGAATGCTAAGTACCTCTCAGAGGTAATGCCCAACATTTTCAAGGTTTCGTGTCCAGTTTGCATCTGACAGAAATTGTGGCACAAAGTAGATTAAACAATCAGAGTGAACTATCAGCTGAGGTCAAGAGAAAAACTAGTAAGGTGGGTGTTAACCCTAGTTAAATTCAAAATTTTTATGTTGTCCAGAAAAAATAGTAATAATTCTTACCCCTAGTATTGCTTTCGCACTTTCTTTCCACCTTTGTGGGTTTTTTTCCTTTGATCTGCTTTCCTTCCTTTTCTTCTATACTTTATTTATCATTAATACTTTGAGGAAATTCTTACTAGTCCCTTATTATACATAAGGCTTCTAGGAAATGTCTCCTAGCAAGGTAAACTGATTCAATCCTTCTTGAAACTTAGGGTATGGGGGTTATACATAGCCAGGAGACTGAAGTAAACATTGAGCTTTCTGACTTTACAGTAGGGAAGGATCATGGATAAATGATGTCACAAGAGATAGGCCAATCAATGAGTGTGCACACTGCTGTACTTGCTACAGAAAGATGGCAAGCTTTTAAGAAAGTGACAATATGGGCACAAGAAGATTGTTATTGGTCGTGATGGAAGTGGATCAGCAGAAGTAAACTAATCAGAAACATGTGGTCAAAGTTCTTGTTGATACAACCATCACATACATTACCTCATCCAGCTATGGACTTACCTTCTGTGCATTTCAATCTAATTCTAGAAATGTACCTAAGATGTTTTTACCTTTCAGACTTTCCTATCCTCAATTCACCTTCCTGGATATGGTTTTCATTCCTCTTTGCCACTAAAATAGTTTTTAAGATGGACTCAAATAGCCACAGCAATGCTAAAAATCACTAGACATTTTCCATTCGAGTGCCGAGCATCATAAGAACTGCCTCTCTCCAGAGCACTACATTCTGCTGACTTCCATGGCACTGGATTCTTTGACCACTTCTGTGACCATTTTTTTCTTTTTTTTTTATGCCAGTTTGGCTCACACTTATCAGCCTGTCTTTTAAATACTGAAACCAGTTGTGGCTCAATCCTAAATCCACTCCTTTTCTGACAATAAATAATGATTCCTTGCTGTTTTGTCCAGGGTGCTGTTTCTTATGTTCTTACCTCCATTGCTTTTAACTCTAACAGTTCTAGGCTCAAGTATCATGATGTCTGTTAGATCTTTCTTGTAATTGTTCACAGACAACTCAAGCATTGTTTTCCTATTTAGGGAAGATTCAAGAAGGGTGAGCATGTTTGAAGATGCCAATAACTGATACAGAACAAAAGAAATCATCTGTGGATATAATAAGATAAAAAGGGGGACTAGGAGTAAAATCTATTTTCGCTGAGAATGGTGAGATTACTTTTTAAAACTTAATGAATTCAGAGCTGAACAAGTCTTTAAGTGAGATACAAGGCCTTTCATTATTTTAAAATATAAATCATAAGTATAGCTGATAATATTAAAATAATAAAGCAGAAATGTATAAAATAAGCAAAAGACAAAAACTAAAAGGTTGAAAAAGTATTGGCCACTTAAAACCTATAACATCTCCAAAGTGGTTGTACCAGTTCACATTCCCACCAGCAACAGAGGAGGGTTCCCCTTTCTCCATAATCTCTCCAGCATGTGTTGTAATTTGAGTTTTTGATTTTACCAATTTTGATGGGTGTAAGGTAAAATCTCAGGGTCGTTTTGATTTGCATCTCTCTGATGGCTAAGGATATTGAGCATCTTTTAAGTATTTCTCTGCCATTCTATATTCCTCTACAGAGAATCCTCTGTTTAGCTCCGTACCCCATTTTTTAATTGGATTGCTTGATTTATTGCTTTTTTAACTTCTTTAGTTCTTTACATATTCTGGATATCAGCCCTCTGTGAGATATAGGGTTGGTGAAGATCCTTTCTCATTTTGGAAATCAATCTGGTGCTTTCTCAGACAATTAGGAATAAGCGCTTCCCCAAGACCCAGCTATACCACTCCTAGGCATATATCCAAAAGTTGCTCAAGTACACAACAAGGACATTTGCTCAACCACGTTTGTAGCAGCTTTATTTGTAATAGCCAGAACCCGGAAACAACCCAGATGTCCATCAGTGGAGGAACAGATACAGAAAATGTGGTATTTTTACACAATGGAATACTACTCAGCAATTAAAAATGAGAAAATCATGAAATTTGCAGACAAATGGTGGGATCTAGAAAAGATCATTCTGAGTAAGGTATCCCAGAAGGAGAAAGACACACATGATATATACTCACTTATTTAGACTTATAAGATATGATAAACAATGAAATACACCTAAAGAAGATAAACAAGAAAGAAGTGATCAATCCTCACTTGGAAAAACAAATGGGATAGACATTGGATGTAGGAGAAAACAAGTAACAGGACAGGAGCCTACCACAGAGGGTCTCTGAAAGATTCTACCTAACAGTGTATCAAAGCAGATGCTGAGACTCATAACCAAACCTTCAGCAGAGTGCAGGGAATCATATGAAAGAAGGGGGAGTTAATATGACCTGGAGAGGATAAGAGTTCCACAAGGACCAAATATATCTGGACAAAGGGGTCTTATATGAGACTGTTTCTCTAACCAAGGACCATGTATGGATATAACCTAGAACCTCTGCTCGGATGTACCACATGGTAGCTCAGTAACCAAGTGGATTTTCCTAGAAAGGGGAACAGGGACTATTTTTGACATAAAATCAATGGCTGGCTTTTTGAACACCCCACCCCCCAAGAGAGGAGCAGTCCTGTTAGGCCACAGAGGAGGACTTTGTAGCTAGTCCTGAAGATAACTGATAAAACAGAGTCAGATGAAAGGGGAGGTCCTCCCCAATCAGTGGACTTGGAAAGGGGCAGGGAGGAGATCAGGGAGAGAGGGTGGGATTGGGAGGGGATTAGGAAGCAGGATACAGCTGGGATACAGAGTTAATAAAATGAAAATAATAATAAAAATAAATAAAACCTATAACATTACTGAACCTCAACTGCTTCCCTAGCATCCCTGTCTTCAAATGTAACTGCATTAGGGATTTGAGGGTTTCTTCTAGGAAACAAGTTTTAATAGCAGCAGCAATAATATATATATATATATATATATATATATATATATATATATATATATATATTAATGTCTGCTACGTGAAATCCCGCAAGCCACGGGAAAGAGCAGACAACAGTCTCTATTAAGGAAGAGAAAATGATATTTTGTAACTCCTTTCATGAGTCCATGAGAAATGATAACAAAGCTTAGCTACATTAAGAGAAAATAATATTGTGTAATGTTCTTATAGGACTATCATAACAATTTTCCCATTTTTTAAAAAAAAGGTATAATGTATTTAAATGTATTCATATATATATATATATATATATGAATACATTTAAATACATGGTTCACATAGGTCCTTAATAAAAATGCGAGATTTGTTAACATTTATAAACATTTAGTAATTTTCCTAATGGACAGACTAAAACATATTATCAAAAGATAGAGCAAAAGCATATTAAGTAGTCCACACACATTTATGATGAAAATCAGAAAATTACAAACAGAAAGAAATGCTCTGGTAATGGCTACATAGTTAGTGGAGGGATGGTGGGTATTTTCATTTGAAACTGGAGCACTTTTTTTTTTAAATCCGAGTGCTACATTGGACATTTTGCTGAATGCAAATAGAAAAGAAAATAAAAAGCACAGTGACCATAAAAGAAAAAGATTACCATTACTGATGGAGGAAGTGGAAAGTGATCTTGTCTTCAAAATACCCAGACAATGTTGAAAACAACTTCCACATAATTACGTGAATTTGTGAACACCTTGGGTACATCAAAAATATATTGAATAAAGCAAATAGAAAAATCAATAAAACTTATACTTACAGAAAAATGGAAGAGATCTTTTGGGGAAGTCAAAAACACCTAGGAAAGAGGCAGCATGGAAGAGGAGCATAAAAATCAAGTAAGTTTGTGTTGCTTGAAGGTTACTGGAGACTTACTAACATGCTCAAAGATGGAAAAGCTTTGTGGTGTTATTCTGTCAATCTCCCAAGTTAATTTGTAGATCCAGCTCAATCCCAGTTTTGTTTACTAAGGTAGAGGAACAATTTCCATGTGGACTGTAAAGGCCAAGACAAAACTACATGTAGATGAGAAGAAAGCTAGGAAAACCTGGACCTTCAGCTGCTGCAGTTAATAATGCACATTGCAGCAAAGCATGGCAAACGGACTAAAGAAAAATAATAGAGAATTTAGAAATGGATGTATTAATCATATTCACTCTTCCAGTTTAACAGAGGTACTCATCACATATATGTAGGTTCTATACATATGTATCACAGAAATGAACACACAAACATATAGTTACACATATATAAAATATATAGATGTGCAGACATGTGGTTATGTCTGTTTTAAAGTAAATTTGTTTTATTGGACAGGACAGATTACTACATGAATAATCAATGCAACAGTAATCTTCTATTCAGGATTCGAAGCCACTTTAAAATAGTAAATTTAATATGAAAACTCATGTTTAGTTTCTGACTGATGATTTATGTTCATCTCTGCTTACTTTGCAATAATTACTGAACCCCTCTACATATGGGTTGTTCTATTAACGTGCATATTTTCTTCAACAAAATTATTTTCAATGCAATTCTTTAAAATGGAGAACCAAGCTAATCTCAACAGATTTTTGGGTCATAGAAAATTTAAAGACTATACAGATAACAACATTAGAAAACAAAATGAATTTACACAGATTATTATTACAAGTTCAATATATAAACATCTATTTCTAAAGATTCACCCTCATCACAGTAACATCAAGTTCTCAGTATCTAGAAAAATGCAACAAAGATGATCATAATGTTTTATCTTTTCTAAAAAAGAGAAAAACAAAAATAAAAAAAATAAAACAAGGAACAATCTTGACATATGGTACAAGCTGTCCTTGAACTCATTGTGGAGCAGAGGTTAGACTCATACTTGTAGTAATTAACCATGATCTTCACATAATACACACACACACACACACACACACACACACACACACACACACACATAACATTATTGAGATAAATTGCAAGAAAACAAAATAAAATGAGAAGAAATAGTCTGGTGCTATCATTTAGAGTTCTCTGAACTCTTGGTCTGAACCTACTGACATGACAACAGAACCTCTAAAAACATTAGCCTTTTATTTTATCTTCTTGCCATTGCTTACAATTACAAAAACTGGGAACACTATGAGTGACTGGATCTGTGTGACAATCTTTTATCTGTTCCTGTGAAGGGTTGGCGGAACCACACAGAGGAGTGAAAAAAGAAAGTTGCAGGAAAAAAAGGTCTTATCTCAGTTCTGTAAAAATATTGCCATGCAACCAAATAATCTGGTTTGAAAAAAACATTGTTAATCTATTACTGTCTGAAAGATGTACATGACTAAAAATGGCTGGGTCAAGTGGAAAAACATTTAAAATTTTTATTTTCCTCTGACTTTTATGATTCCATTTGTTGAAGTGGGCATGCTTTTGAAACCTAAAAATGTTTTAAAAGAAAATTATTTCCTTCATGGATCATCAAATCCACAGTACCTTTCTTTTTCTTTCCCTTGTGTAATCTCATACACTTAAATTTGCCCATGGCCACCTCCCAACACCAGTTGTTTCTTGTCTACTTTCATTAAGGGCTCTTAAAATGGGCAAGCTCTGCCAGCCTCTCTTTTGGTACTTGTTATTATATTCTACAAGCCTTAACATTGTGTTAAGATGACTCTGCAGGCCAAGTTTCAAGGGAGATTCTGGTAAATCCTCCACTTATACCACGTTTATCTATGAGTTCATTGCAGCTCTTTGCTGCACCTTTGTTTATATACAGATTCCATCTAGGTTCTTTATGTATTGCCAGAACCCAAAGGCACAGTTTTCTCTTAATGCATTCCAGTTTCCATAGTACTGTAGGATTTGTTGGCTTGAGTTTTGTAAGAGACAGCCAGTCCTTTTACTGAATTACAAAGACTCAAGATTTAACCCACGATAAATGTTGGATGTTGCTTGTGGTCCTGGCAAGCATTAGACTTTGGTTGAAAGAGTGCACCTACCTCTAAGTTAAAAGCAGCCTTCTTGAACCTCCAAGTATACATTCCACTTCCGAGTGCTTGGTCACCACAGGCTCTGACTAACGTTGACAATCGGAGCACTCTTCTTGCTTGAGTTGTTTCTTCCCTCTGGGAACTAAAAAAGACTACAGACTCTAAGATCACTGCCCCCCTTTCTCCCTCCAATATGCTTATTTTATGTTCTAGACTTTGATAGCCACTATGGCTTCAGAATGTCCTGACAACAACTTATAAGTTCCCTGTATGGGACTCTAATTACGACTGAAATAGTTTAAGCTAGTAAGCGTGTAGCTAAAACAATCAAACCTGACTACTTGTGCAAACAAATCTGCCTCAAGTGGCCTTCTGTCACAGCCAATGGTGAGAAGCAAACCATACAACTTCATAGTCTAAACTTTCTGCAATTTCTTCTTCACAACCACTCACTCGCTTTTTTTTTAATGTCTATTTGTTAAGAAATAATGTTTTTGTTCTTTGAGAACTTGATTTAGCTTCCTCTCCAAACTTTTTCCAGATCCTCTTCCTCCCCCATCCACTAAATGTCATTCTTTCTCTTTCCTTCTCTCTCTGTCTCAACCAAAGCAAAACAAAACAAACTAATAACAATAACAAAACAAAAGCAAGCAAACAAAAACTAAAACCATGGAGTCCAGTTTGTGTTGGCTGACTTCTCCTGAGCATGAGACTAAGCTTGGAGTGCAGTACTCATAGCAGATGTAAGTATGTTGAAGAAAACAACTGACTTTCCTTCCCCCAGAAGTAAACAAATGTCAGTATGTCCTTAGCTAAAATTAGGACTTTGTACACACCTCCCCTCCTCAGTGCTGGGATTTTTTCTGGTTTGAGCTTGAATAGGTCATACATACAACATACTAACCTTCTGGTAAAGTTTTTACCTTTTGTCTTTTTTGTTTGTTTGTTTGTTTGTTTGCTTTTTCAGTCTGTTATGTTTATTATTTTTACCTCTGCATCTGTGTTTGCATTTGTGTATGTGCATGTGACTGCAGTCCTTAGAAAGGCCAAAGGCATAGGATTCCTCTCAAACTGTAGTTACATATGGTTTTGAACAACCAAATATATGTTGGAAACCCAACATGGGTCCTCTGCCAGAGCAGTACATGCTCTTAACTGCTGACTCATTGTTTTTAACTATCTAATTTTTTCTATTTGACTTCTTCTGTCTGCTCTACTTTTAAAGATCTAGAGATTGTGTATGAATACGTTTGTGTAATTATATGCACATTAATGTGTTCAAGCACATGTTTCTGTGTGTGTGAAAAGATTTCAAAATGGAAGCAGCTATCCACATCTATCTTTTTAAAGGTCTTTCTTTGAACTTGAGATTTGCCTTTTGTTGGCTAGCCTGGATACCAGCAACCTTCAATGATCCCTCTTTATACTTTCAGCCTTGAGAACTGACATTACAGGCATTCTCTTGACACCCTGTGTGTTAAGCTGACAGGAGCTTGACCCTCATAATTGTACAGGAAGCACCGTTAAAGGCATTTTCCAGTCCCTACCATATACTTCTCAACAGTAAAAACCGAAAGTTTTAATTTTTTTTTCTTTAAAGAGCTTTGAAGTAGAACTGGAGAGGAAGCTCAGAGGTTAAAAGACCTCATGACTCCTCTAGAATTCAGTTCTAAGCATTCACCTCTGGTGGCTCTGTTAGAAGAAAAAGTGGGCAAGAGTCTTGAACTCATTGGCACAGGAGACAACTTCCTGAACAGAACACCAACACTTCAAACTCTAAGATTAACAATCAATAAATGGGACTTCATGAAACTTAAAAGCTTCTGTAAAGAAAAGGACACTGTCAACAGAACAAAAGAACATCCTACAGACTGGGATCTTCACCAACCCTATATCTGACAAATGACTAATATCCAGAATATATAAAGAACTCAAGAAGGGAGTCCAAGATGGTGACAACCAGCACACATCATATTTGAGGGGCACAGGATCTGAAACTCTGAAATGGGTGAGTGGAGGGACAGCTAAAGCCAGAACATGCATATTGAGGCTTCCTAGGTAAGAGGGGACAACCAGTGAGCTGGGACAGTTTGGATTCAGGTCACTCTTGGACATCTCCAGGGACTGAGAGTGCACTCCTCCCTGCTGCAAGCACGGGCCTCCCTGCTAGGCAGAGGCAGCAGTGCTTGCCCCAAGCACAAGCCTCCATGCTCTGTGACTGAGATGGCAGAGGCAGAGACATTATGGACCTCCCAGGTCTGCTGCTGCAGAGGGCAGATGTACAGGCCTCTGAGGTCTCTTGTTCCTGCAGGCCCAAATCTGAGAGTAGAGAACAAGGGAGAACCCATGTGCTTTACGATTAGGCCTTCAAGCAAGTGAGTGTGCCTTCAAGTGAGTGCATACAGAGCCCCAGGGTCCTTCTACGCTAGCAGCCAGACATCAGATCCCACACCCCCACTGTGGGCAATGTAGGGATTTTCTGGACAACTTTCTCAATATTGAAGCCCCTGTTCTGTGGGGGTATCAGGGGAGTCCAGGCAGACAATTCCTGGAGCCCAGAAAAATCTGAATACAAGGAGAACAGTACGAAAGGCCAGAAGGCCACTGAGGTATGCAGGGCACCTGTGCATGCAAATTGTGCCCACAAACAGCACCAGTACCCCCTCTGTACTTAAGGAATCTACATGCTCTAACACTCTGTCCTTCAAGGCACACTTACACACACACACCCATGATTGCACACATGTGCCTGGGACCTTCCTCCCTTAGCTGCAGCTGAAATACCAACATCCACTCTCAAACCAGTGAACCCCTCTCATTTTCCTGAAGAATACTCCAGACATCAGAGAGAGATGGACTCAGTCTGAAGTACAGACTCCAGGAAAAAACAGCAAAGGTTATAGACAAGCAGGTGACTAGAGGTCAGAGTAAGAACCCATCCAACAAAAATTAGGACATTATGGATTTACCAGCAACCCCCAAAATCAATGAATATTCTAATTCATTGTAAATACAAGAAAATGATCTGAAATCTATGCTTATCCAGTTATTAGAGGCAAATAAAAAGGAAATGAGCAAGGCTCTCAAAGAAATACAGGCAACTACAGCCAAACAAATAGAGTCACAAGTAGAGGCACAATTAGTGGCATATAGAGAGGAAACAAACAAAAAAATAGATGCCATCGTGGAAAGATAGGAATCCACATTCAAACAGATGAAGGAAATGGTACAAGACATGAAAATAGAATTAGAATCAATAAAGTAAAAAAACAAACAGAAAATACTAGAGCTGGAGAACAGAGAGAAAAGATCAGAAAACACAAAAGTATCACCAACAGGATACAAAAGATGGAAGAGAGAATCTCAGGGCACTGAAAATATAATTGCAGAAATTTATACATCTTTCAACAAAAAAGTAAAATTGGAAAAGTTCCAAACACAAAACATCCAACAAATCAAGAACACCATGAAAAGACAAAATCTAAGAGTAATGTGAATAGTGAAAAAGATCACAAGAGCCAAGGTCCAGAAAATATTTTCAAGAAAATCATAGAAGAAAATTTTCCCAACTTAAAGAAAGAGATGTCTATAAACATACAAGAGGCCTACAGAACACCAAATAGACTAGACCAGAAAAGAAACACCTCAAGTCACATCATAGTCAAAACACTACATCTACAGAACAAAAACAAAAAAAAAAAAAAGATATTAAAAGCAGCAAGGGAGAAAGAAAAGAAAACAAGCATAGAAACACAGTAACAACACCAATTCCTCAATAAAAGAAACTAACATTCATAGGTCACTTTTATCTATCAACATCAACCTACTCAACTCTCCAATAAAAGACACAGACTAACAGAATGGCTGCGGAAACAAGATCCAGATCATCTAAGAAACACACCTTTGCAACAAAGATAAACACTTCCTCAGAGTAAGGGCTAAAAAAATGTTTTACAAGCAACCAGACCCAGAAAACAAGCTGGAGTAGTTGTTCTGATATTTAATAAAATAGACTTTCAACTAAAATTAATCAGAAAAGATGAGGAGGAACACTTTATTCTCACCAAAGGAAAAATCCTCCAGGAGAACATGACAATCCTGAACATCTATATCCCTTATAGAAATAGAAGCAGTCATCAAAAGTCTCCTTTCTAAAAAAAAAAAAAAAAAAAAAAAAGCCCAAGGGCAGAGGGTTTCATCAAAGAATTTTACCAGACCTTCAGAGAAGAGCCAACTGCAATTCTCTTCAAGCCATTCCACAAAATAGAAACAGAAGGAATATTACCAAACCCATTCTATAAAGCCACAGTCACCTTGATACCTAAACCACACAAAGACCCAACAAAAAAAGAGAACTTCAGACCTATCTCTCTTATGAACATTAAGCAAAAATAAACAAACCAAATTCAAGAACATGTAAAAGATATCATCCACTATGATCCCAGGCATGCAGGGGTGGTTCAATATATGGAAATCCAGCAATGTAATCTGCCATATAAACAAACTGAAGGAGAAAAACCACATGATCATCTCCTTAGATGCTGAAAAAGCATATGACAAATCCAACACCCATTCATGTTTAAAGTCCTTGAGGTCAGGGAGACAGGGCACATACCTAAACATAGCGAAGGCAATATACAGCAAGCATATAGCCAACCTCAAACTAAATGGAGAGAAACTTAAATCCATCCCATTGAAATCAGGGACAAGGCAAGGCTGCCTACTCTCTCCATATCTCTTCAACATAGTACTTGAAGTCCTAGTTAGAGCATAAGAAACTAACAGAGCTCAAGGGAATACAAATTGGAAAGGAAGAAGTCAAAATATCACTATTTTGCAAATGATATGATGATATATATGAGTGACCCCAAAAATTCAACCAGATAACTTTTTCAGTTGATAAACACCTTCAGCAAAGTAGCTGGATACAAAATTAACTAAAAAAAAAAAAAAATCAGTAGCCTTCCTGTATACAAAAGACAAAAGGGCTAAGAAAAAAATTAGGGAAACCACACCCTTCACAATAGCCACGAATGACATTAAGTACCCTGGTGTGATCTAACGAAGCAAGTGAAAGGCCTGTTTAAAAATAACTTTAGTCTCTACATCACAATCTTGAACATCAATGCCCCAAATACAAGGGCATCTACATTTGTAAAACAGACATTGATAAAACTTAAGTCACACATAGATCCCCACACATTAATAGTGGGAGACTTCAACACCCCATTCTCAACAAAGGGCAGGTCAATAAGACAGAAATTAAACAAAGAAACAATGTCTCTAACAGAGGTCATGAATCAAATCGACCTGACAGACATTTACAGAACCTTACACCCAAACACAAAAGAATTTACCTTCTTCTCAGCACCTCATGGAACCTTCTCCAAAATAGACCATACAGTTGGTCACAAAGCAAGCCTCAAAAGATACAAGAAGGTTGAAATAATCCCCTGTATCTTTCTGATCACCATGGTATAAAGCTGGACCTCAACAACAGAAATAGAAAAAAGCCTACGCACACATGGAAACTGAACAACTTGCTACTAAATGACAGCTGGGTTAGGGAAGAAATAAAGATAGAAATTAAAGTCTTCCTAGAACTCAATGAAAATGAAGACACAACATACCCAAACTTACAGGACACAATGAAAGCATTGCTAAGAGGAAAGTTCATAGCACTAAGTGCCTTCAAGAAGAAATTCGAGACAACTCATTCAAGCAACTTAATGGCTCACCTAAAAACCCTAGAAAAAGAAGAAGCAGACACACCAAAAAAGAGTAGACAGCTGGAAATAATCAAACTTAGGGCTGAATTCAATCAATTAGAAACAAATAAAACAATTCAAAGAATCAATGAAACCAAAAGCTGGTTCTTTGAGAAAATCAACAAGATAGACAAGCCCTTAGCCAAGCTAACTAAAAGGCAAAGAGACACCATCCAAATCAACAAAATCAGAAATGAAAAGGGGGACATAACTACAGATACTGAGGAAATCCAAACAATCATTAGGACTTACTTCAAAAGTCTATAATCCACAACACTTGAAAACCTAAATGAAATGGACAATTTTCTTGATTTATTCCAAAGCTGAATCAGGACCAGGTAAATGAATTAAATAGTCCTATATCCCCGAAGGAAATAGAAACAGTAATCGAAAGTCTCCCATCCAAAAAATCCCAGGACCAGATGGTTTCAGTGCAGAATTCTACCAGACCTTCAAAGAAGAGCTAACTCCAATTCTCTTCAAACTATTCCACAAAATAGAAACAGAAGGACCATTACCAAACTCATTCTATGAAGCCACAATCACCTTGGTAGCTAAACCACACAAAGACTCAACAAAGATAGAGAATTTCAGGCCAATCTCCCTTATGAACATTGATGCAAAAATATTCAACAAAATACTTACAAACTGAATACAAGAACACATCAAAGATATCATCCACTATGACCAAGTAGGCTTCATCCCAGGTATGCAGGGGTGGTTCAATATACGGAAATCCATCAATGTGATCCACCATATTAACAAACTGAAAGAAAAAACCACATGATAATCTCTCTAGATGCTGAAAAAGCATTTGACAAAATCCAACATCCATCCATATTTAAAGTATTGGAGAGATTAGGGATACAAGGCACATATCTAAACATAGTAAAGGCGATATACAGCAAGCCTATAGCCAACACCAAACTGAAGGGAGAGAAACTTAAAGCAATCCCACTGAAATCAGGGACAAGACAAGGCTGCCCACTCTCTCCATATCTCTTCAACATAGTTCTGGAAGTCCTTGCTAGAGCAATAAGACAGTTGAAGGAGATCAAGGGGACACAAATTGGAAAGGAAGAAGTCAAATTATCACTATTTGCAGATGATATGATAGGATATGTGAGTGACCCCAAACACTCTACCAGGGAACTCCTACAGCTGATAAACATCTTCAGCAAAGTGGCCGGATACAAAATTAACTCAAAAAAATCAGTAGCCCTCCTGTATACAAAAGACAAAAGGGCTGAGAGAGAAATTAGGGAAAAAAACACCCTTCACAATAGCCACAAATGTCATAAAGTACCTTGGAGTAACCCTAACCAAGCAAGTCAAAGACTTGTATGAAAAAAAATTCAAGTCTCTGAAGAAAGAATTAGAAGAAGATATCAGAAGATGGAAAGATCTCCCATGCTCATGGCTTGGCAGGATTAATATAGCAAAAAATGGCCATCTTACCAAAAGCAATCTACAGATTCGATGCAATTCCCATTAAAAATTACCAACACAATTCTTTACAGACCTAGAAAGAAAAATTCTCAACTTCATATGGAATAACAAGAAACCCAGAATTGCTAAAACAATCTTCTACAATAAAAGATCTTCTGGAGGTATCTCCATCCCTGATCTTAAGCTGTACTATAGAACAACAGTAATAAAAACTGCATGGTACTGACATAGAAACAGAATGGTGGATCAATGGAACCGAACAGAGGACCCAGAGATAAACCCACACACTTATGGACACCTGATCTTTGACAAAGATGCCAAAACCATATAATGGAGAAAAGACAGCATCTTCAACAAATGGTGCTGGTCCAACTGGATGTCTATATGTAGAAAAGTGAAAATAGATCCATACTTATCACTCTGCACAAAACTAAAGTCCAAGTGGATCAAAGACCTCAACATAAAACCAGATACTCTAAATCTGTTAGAAGAAAAAGTGAGGAACAGCCTAGAACTCATTGGCACAGGAGACAACTTCCTGAACAGAACACCAACAGCACAGGTTCTAAGAGCAACAATCAATAAATGGGACGTCAGGAAGTTGAAAAGCTTCTGTAAAGCAAAGGACACCGTCATCAAAACAAAATGACTGCCTACAGATTGGGAAAGAATCTTCACCAACCCTCTATCTGATAGAGGACTAATATCCAGTATCTATAAAGAACTAAAGAAGCTGAAAAGCAGCAAACCAAGTAATCCAATTAAAAAATGGGGAACAGAGCTAAACAGAGAATTCTCTGTAGAGAAATAACGAATGGCAGAGAAGCACTTAAAGAAATGCTCATCCTCATTAGACATCAGGGAAATGCAAATCAAAACAACCCTGAGATTTCACCTTTCACCCATCAGAATGGCCAAGATGAAAAACTCAAGTGACAATACTTGCTGGAGAGGCTGTGGAGAAAGGGGAACCCTTCTCCACTGCTGGTGGGAATGTAAACTTGTACAACCACTATGGTGCTTCCTAAAGGCCCAGCCATACCACTCCTTGGCATATATCCAAAAGAGGCTCAAGTACACAATAAGGAAATTTGTTCAACCATGTTTGTAGCAGCTTTATTTGTAATAGCCAGAAGCTGGAAACAGCCCAGATGCCCCTCAACTGAAGAATGGATGCAGAAATTGTGGTACATCTACACAATGGAATATTACTCAGCAATGAAAAATAAGGAAATTATGAAATTTGCAGGTAAATGATGGGACCTAGAAAGGCTCATACTGAATGAGCTGTCCCAGAAGCAGAAAGACACACATGGTATATACTCACTTATATAGACATAACATAGGATAAACCTACTAAAAATTGAACATCTGAAGAAACTAAGGAAGACCCTGACCAAAATGCTCAATCCCCATCCTGAAAGGCAAAGAGGTTGGACATCAGAAGAAGAAGAAAACAGGAAACAAACTAGGAACCTGCCACAGAGGGCCTCTGAAAGCCTCTGCCCTGCAGACTATCAAAGCAGACCCTGAGACTTATGGCCAACTGTTGGGCAGAGTGCATGGAATCTCATGTAAAAAGTGGGAAATAGAAAGAGCTGGAGAGGAAGGGAAACAAACAAGAAGAGCAACAGAACAAGAAAATTTGAACACAGGGAACTTCCCAGAGACTCATACTCCAACCAAGGACTATTCATAGAGATAACCTAGAACCCCTGCACAGATGTAGCACCTGACAGTTTAGTGTCCAAGTGGGTTACATAGTAATGTGAAGAGGGACTGCCTCTGAAATAATCTAATTGGCCTGCTCTTTGATCACCTCCCCCTGAGGGGGGAGCAGCCTTACCAGGCCACAGAAGACAACAAAGCAGCCACTCCTGATGTGATCTGATAGACTAAGATCAGAAGGAAGGAGAAGAGGATCTCCCCTATCAGTAGACTTGGGGAGGGGCATGCATGAAGAAGAGGGAGGGAGGGTTGGATCTGGAGGGGAGGAGAGGGGGCTTATGGGGGGATACAAAATGAATAAATTGTAATTAATAGTAAAAAATAAAAAAGAAAATAACTTCAGTCTCTGAAGAAAGAAACTGATGATATCAGAAGATGGAAAGATCTCTCATGCTTAAGGATCGTTAGGATTGAAATAGTGATAATAGCCATCCTGCCATATGCAATGTACAGATTCAGTGCAATTCTCAACAAAATACCAACACAATTCTTTACAGAACTTGAAAAAATAATTCTCAACTTCATATGGTAAAACAAACAAACAAACAAAAAAAAGGATTGCTAAAAAAACAATCCTGTAAAAAAAACAGATCAACTAGACCTATCTCCATCCCTGATCTCAAGCTGTACTATAGAGCAATATTAATAAAAAACTGTATGGTACTGGCATAGAAACAAAATAGTGGATCAATGAAATTGAATAGAAGACCCAGAAAGAAACCCACTTGATTTTTGACAGAGAAGCTAAAAACATACAATGGAAAAAATACAGTATCTTCAACAAATGGTACTGGTATAACTGAATGTCTACATGTATAAAAATGCACAGATCCATATTTATCACCCTCCACCAAACTAAAGTCCAAGTGGATCAAAGACCTCAACAAAAAAACCAGACACACTAAATCTGTTAGAAGAAAAATGGAGAAGAGGCTTGAACTCATTGGCACAGGAGACAACTTCCTGAAAAGAACACCAACAACACAGGCTCTAAGAGCAACAATCAATAAATGGGATCTCATGAAACTGCAAAGCTTCTGTAAAGCAAAGGACAGTGTGGTCAGAACAAAACGACAGACTACAGACTGGGGAAGAATCTTCACCAACCTTATATAACAGAGGACTAATATCCAGAATATATTAAAACCTCCAGAAGTTAAAAAGAAACAAGTCAAGTAATCCAATTTAAAAATGAAGTACAGATGTAAACAGAGAATTCTCAATAGAGGAATATAGAATGGCAGAGAAACACTTAAAGAAATGTTCAACATCCTTAGTTATCAGGGAAATGCAAATCAAAACAACACTGAGATTTCACTTTACACCCGTCAGAATGACTAAGATCAAAAACTCAAGTGACAATACATGCTGGAGAGGATGTGGAGAAAGGGGAACTCTACTCCAATGGAAACATATAAGCACTTTGGAAGTCAATCTGGTGCTTTCTCAGACAATTAGGAATAGTGCTACCTCAAGACCCAACTATGTCACTTCTAGGCATATATTCAAAAGAAGCTCAAGTATACAACAAGGACATTTTCTCAAACATGTTCATAGCAGCTTTATTAGTAATAGCCAGAAACTGGAAACAACCCAGATGTCCCTAAACTGAGGAATGGATACAGAAATTGTGGTACATTTACACAATGGAATACTACTCAGCTATTAAAAAAACAAGGAAATCATGAAATTTACAGGTAAATGGTGGGAACTAGAAAAGATCATTCTGAGTGAGCTATCCCAGAAGCAGAAAGATACACATGGTATATACTCATTTTATAAGTGGATAGTAAACGTATAAGATAAACATACTAAAATCTGTACACCTAAAGAAGCTAAGCAAGAAAGAGGACCCTGGCTAAGATGATCAATCCTCATTCAGAAAGGCAAATGGCTCAGACATCAGAACAGGGAGAATACAGGAAACAGGACAAGAGCTTACCACAGAGGGCCTCTGAAACATCTACTCAACAGGGTATCAAAGCAGATGCTTAGACTCATAGTCAAACTTTGGGGAGAGTAGAGGGAACCTTATGAAAGGGGAGATAGAAAGACCTGGAAGGGAAGGAGCTCCCCAAGGAGAGCAACAGAACCAAAAAATCTGGGCAGAGAGGGGTCATTTCTGAGACTGATACTCGGACCATGCATAGAGATAACATAGAATCCCTGCACAGATGTAGCCCATGGCAGCTGAGTACCCAAGTGCGCGCCCTGTAATGGGAACAGAAACTGTCTCTGACATGAACTCAGTGGCTGGCTCTTTGATCACCTCCCCTGAGTGAGGAGCAGCCTTACCAGGCCACAGAGGAAGACAATGATGGCAGTCCTGATGAGACCTGATAAGTTAGGGTCAGAGGGAAAGGGAGGAGACCTCCCTTATCAGTTGACTTGGGGAGAGGCATGGGAAGAGTAGAGAGAGGGAGGGTAGGATTTAGAGGGGAAGAGTAAGGGGGGCTATAGCTGGGATACAAAGTGAATAAACTGTAATAAAATATATTTTAAAAAAAGAATAATATAGAAGTCAAGAGATTGAACACCAACAAACCAAATAATCCAATTAAAAATGGGGTACAGAGCTAAACTGAGAATTCTCAACAGAGGAATATTGAATGGTGGAGAAACACTTAAAGAAATGCTCAAAATCCTTAGTCTTAAGGGAAATGGAAATCAAAATGACTCTGGGATTCCATTTTATACCCATCAGAATGGCTAAAATAAAAAACTCAGGGACAACACATACTGGAGAGGATGTGGAGAAAGGGAAACCTCCTCCATTGCTGGTGGGAATGTAAACTTGTACAACCACTTTGGAAATCAATCTGTTTCTTTCTCAGAAAATTGGGAATAGTGCTACCTCACAATCCAGCTATACCACTCCAGGGAGTATATCTGAAAGATCTTCAACCATCCAACAAGGCTCATAAATTCTTAAAGCTACACATCCAAGGGATACAATGCCCTCTTCTGGCTCATTGGGTACTTACATACCCTCAGCATACATTCACACACACACACACACACACACACACACATACACACACACACACACACACACAGACATAGACAAAGCCTTCTTTTATTCCAGACTCATTTGCCCTCTCTGGTTATTTTTTGTTTGTGGTGATGGTTGGTTGGTTGGTTGGTTGGTTGGTTGGTTGGTTGGTTGGTTGG
>NW_026596091.1:14269222-14270208 GCF_907164565.1 Psammomys obesus | reverse complement strand
TGGTTGGTTGGTTGGTTGGTTGGTTGGTTGGTTGGTTGGTTGGTTGGTTGGTCGGTCTGTCGGTCTGCTGTTTGGCTGGTTCGTTGGTTGGCTCGGCTCTAGATAGTTAGGCTTTTTTTCTGAGTGTTTGAACATGTACATGGTGAATGTCATTTGTGCTAGCAAGGTTGGACTCCAAATATGAAAGGCTACAGCAAGATTTCTTACGCTTACATCTGTTGTGTCTTTGTGGGATTGGCTTTTGTGACAGTTCTGCTTGGCAGATTTTAAGTCATCCTTTAATACTCTGCTCACGTGTTGCAGATTCTGAAGGCTTTTCTAAATTCTTTGGGAAAACTTGTTCTTCACTTAACTCTTCATAGTTGTGTTTGAGTTCATGCAATGTGTGTGTCATATGATATTTTAACCATTAAATTATTCAACAAAAATTACAAATTCCTTCTGGGCCAGGACAATAAACTCATACCCTGAACTCAGGATTCTTTCTTGACAAGGCAAAGTCTAGTACTGAACTTATTTCAAGATCGCAGGAAGTGTCTGAGTGGAGTTCTTCCATGGGGCTCATGGAATTCCAGAAGGCATCTGTGAACCATGACTGAGACTAGGAAATGAATCACAAAGATGTCTTTGTTATTTTGTTTAAGAAACATCCTTCCTTGAACCTCCCTGGAATTCGGTGGAAAATGACATCAATTTCCTCACTGCAATTGTAGACTAAATTGTTATTACCAAACTGTCTGACCCAGAACACTGTAAATTTCATTTCCAGACTGTGAAATATTACAAACTCTTGACTCTTTTCACCATTACGATGTCAGGTTTCATTTTGTTTTCCACTCAAAATTTGTACTTATTCCAAAAATTCTTTAGTAAGTTTGTGTATCAAAGTACAAATTCTACTGTACAATATGCCTTGCATTTCTTCCTGCTATTAATATGATACATACATACATACATACATACATACATACATACATACATACATA
>NW_026596091.1:14242761-14269212 GCF_907164565.1 Psammomys obesus | reverse complement strand
ATACATACATACATACATACATACATACATACATACATACATACATATTTGTGATGAATCCTTCTGGAACATTACCATGAAGAACTATACATATATGTGACAAAAAATATAAGTCTGATATCATATTTATAAATCTTTTATAAGAGTACTGGATGCTTAGAAAGCTAAACTCAGTTAGTAGATAACCCTCACTGTTTGCCTAAAATGAAGGAGATTCTCTAAATACAGAATTTTTTATTTTAAAACCATGAAATTTATACTTGGCTTAATGATGAAGAGCATGCTGACAGAACACTCAATTCTTAACACTCACCTGGTGACCTAGCACCTGTAACTCCAGCTCCCGGGGATACAACACCCTCTTCTGACCTCTGTGGATTCCAGGCACACATGTGGTACACATTAAAACATGCAGGTAAAACACTCCTACAAGTAACTAATCCTAAAAGAGTTGTTTTAAAAAACATGAAAGTCCAGGGAAAATCAGAAAGAATGGGTTATTTTATCATTTATCCGAGGTCACAAGATAAGAGATAGATATAATCTAAATCTGGCCTACATATGTCCCCCAACTTTGTATTCAACCCACATGTTAACTCTTTGGTATGTATTTTATCCGTGGTATTTCTTCCCGTATTGTACTTTATACAATACAAATAAAAAAATCTCCACCAGCAGTAAGAATGTTCCGCAACGCATTTTAAATGAGTTTTAAATTATGAATTAGTAGCACAATTTGCGTTTTAGCAACCAATGTTCATCTTTTAACTACAGGCCTAAATTACCAACCAATTGATTAATATTTTACACAGTGCTAAATTATAAAACATTCAATTATTTATACAATAACAACTAAGGTTCTTCAATTAGACTCCTGCACTACTTTCATTATTAAAAAATGTTATCCTTTATGTTTTGTAAATGTTCATGAAGTTTTTAAGGGCTTTAGAAGGGCCTCTATTTTCCTCCTAAATCATGCCGCTCCAAACCTAATTTTATAAACACTTACAATGATTAGTAAGCAATCAAGACAAATTACATTTGCACTAATTTGCAGAGATCAACAGAACGCTGATGAGAGAGCTACAGGACAGAGTATAAGAACAAATGGAATAAAGAGATAAGAGTGCAGGCCAATAAGTACTTCTCGTAGTATTCTCCAAAGGATGCTCTGGAATTAAGGAATAATTTTCCTTCATTTTCTTCACCTCACATGTATGTTCATAAGTAAACATTCTACTAGTACTTCTTTGCATATAGTTTCTAAAGATTCAGTTTCTCTTGATTCCTTTCTTTCAAGCCATGGTTGAAAAATTTATACAGATATGAGTGTGCTTCCAATGAGTAATGCCAATTTGAAAATCAAGTCTTAGTGTTAAAAACGAAAGATGACGACATTAACAGAGACCTAAACTCAAATGCTCAGTGAAGTATCCAGTATTCAGTAGGTCTGCTGTGGAGAAGCATGTGTTTCAACATTCGATCTCTAGCTAGTACACTGATTTCAAAAGTTGTGGTAACCTTATTCTTGCAATTAAAATCTATCTTGTGTGTGTTTTAAAAAAAAAAAAAAACGATTGGCATAAATGTGCTGTTTGTAGCAATCAATCTATGTTCACTCCATAGACAGCAATATGAAAACATATCACATTTTGGAAGCAAGTTAGGTTATTTTATCACACATTGTCATTCTACTTTGATTAGCAAGATGGTCCTAAGGAAATCTTGTAAGATTATGAAAAAGAGAGAATTTTACCTTGTTTATGAACATGGACATAGCTTACCTATGTGAGCACAATGCATGCTGGGAAAGAAATTGGGTAACTTTGAATAAGAAAGTGGATTGTAGAAACTAATACTTTACATAGTTTTATATATAGCTATTTCAAGAGAATACTCTGAAATCATGTTACATTGAGAGCTTGTTAAAGCGAAAATTAAAACCCAGAAATTCTGTATTTATGTGAGCATTTTGATTTTTCATTTTTTTTCTAATTTTATTCATTACAATTTATTCACTTTGTATCCCAGTTGTAGCCTCCTCCCTCCTCCCCTCCCAATCTTGTCCTCCCTCCCATGTCCCTTCCCCAGCTCACTGATAGAGGAGGTCCTCATCCCCTTCCCTCTGACCCTAGCCTATCAGATCTCATCAGGACTATCTGCTTTGTCTTCCTCTGTGGCCTAGTAAGGTTGCCCCGCCCACCAGGCAGAGATGATCAGAGCCAGCCACTGAGTTCATGTCAGAGACAACACCTGCTTCCCTTACTAGGGTACCCACTTGGACACTGAGCTCCCATGGGCTACATCTGTGTCGGGGTTCCAGGTTATCACCACGCATGGTCCTTGGTTAGAATATCAGTCTCAGAAAAGACACCTGTGCCCAGATTTTTGGGTTCTGTTGCTCTCCTATGGAGCTCCTGTCCCCTCCAGGTCTTTCTATCTCCCCCTTCTTTCATAAGATTCCCTGCACTCTGCCCAAAGTTTGGCTATGAGTTTCAGCATCTGCTTTAATACCCTGCTGGGTAGAATCTTTCAGAAGCCCTTTGTGGTAGGCTTCTATCCTGTTTCCTGTTTTCTTCTTCCAATGTCCACCCTTTTTGCTTTTCTGAATGAGGATTGAGCATCTTACCCAGGGTCCTCCTTCTTGCATAGCTTCTTTAGGTGTACAGATTTCAGTATGATTATCCTATATTATATGTCTAATATCCTTTACATATATGTCTAATATATGTATATACCCTGTATGTCTTTCTGCTTCTGAGTTTTTAACATGCTTCCCAGTAATGTCACAAAGATATCATGAGACCATAGCTAGAACTTCAAGATACTGGGGCCTGCAATGGCTAAAGGGCTAATAAATGTTCCACTGCTACAGATCATCATGACATGCTAGTTCTTACTATAAGACACTGGTTTCTAATTGACGCAATAACTGTCAGAGTACATTCTAATTGCTATGACAATGTCTCAACCTGGAAAATGTACAAATACTCAGAATTTTTATTATAGGGTGGAGAATAGAAGCTTGAAGATGAAGAAGACAGAAGGTTGACTGTCTTGTGAGGTTTTTCTTTCTGTTTCACAGATGGCGCCTTTCTTGCATCTCCCATGGTAGAAAGAAGGGTGTTCTGGGGGATTTCTTTTAAAGACATTTATCCCATTATTGGGTGTTCTGTCCTGTGAACCAATCACCTAAACACCCTCCTTCCTAAAAGTATCACTTTGAGAGTTAAAATTGCAACACATGGATCTGAGGGAAAAACACAAATATTTAGACCGTTACATGAGAAAAGTAACTTCACATAGCACTGTGACAGGGAACAAAAAAGGAAAATTAGTGTAGAGAACAAATTGGAAAAAGGTTCAGGTAATTCATAGTTGAGAAAAAAAATTAGGATACATGGAGTGCAGAGGAGTGTTCTTAAAATAAAATATCTTGAATTTCAATGCATACAGTATACAATTAGTTGTGTGGAGAAAACTTTTGTGCGAACTCCTCAATAAGAAGCCAGGATGAGGAGAGGCAGCTGCAGGTGGGCCTGGTCCAAAGGAGTCATCATGGAAGGGGGATTCTAGAAACTGAGAGGCAACATCTACATAATGAAATGATAACCCAAAAAGTATCATCGGTGGAAAGGGACAGTACATAGATAGGGATGAGGACTTTTCCAGCTGTTGGAAAAACAGAACATGGCAAAGACAAACAGTCATTATGAGAGTTCACATTACTGATTTAGAGAAAGGAACTCTTACAAAATGAGATGAGACCGAAGAAGAGATCTCAGCAGAATCCACTGGAAAGGAAAGAAGAAATGGGAAGAGTGACCTAAAGGAGCATTCACAAAGAGGAACACTTACAGAGAAGTTCCCACGAACATTCACAGCAGGGCACTATGGAAAACTGAGTTCATGTTTTCTCAGCTTGGTTTGAACTAAAGCGACCAAAGAAGCCTAAGTATGAATGGGGAAAGTCCAGGGCTTGATTCCATGAGTCCACATGAGGAAGTGCAAAAGGAGAAGGATGTCCAAAGGATAGGAAAAAAAAAGTACTCCAAGGGTGTCTTTACAGATTGAAATCAGCCAGTTTTATGAATCACTATTAAGAAGGAATTGGGTGACATCATTTACAATTTTGGCAATTCCCAATAAATTGGTATTACAGACTTATGGGAAGGGATTGCATCACAAAACCAAGGACTATTTTTTTAGAGCTGGAAAAAGCAACCTAAATAAAAATAATGGTCAAATAAAGTGACAGAGAAAACAATTAAATCCAATGAGTAATGCCTTGGGAGGCATGAGACAGGAAGTAAAACCAAGGTAGTGGAGTCTGAAGAAGTGGGCCTGGTTATTTCGGGAAAGTTGGGAAGTTTCCACTCATTTACATCCCAGACACACTGGAGAAAGCCCACCACTCACCCTTGCAGGAGCACATGCTTCCTTTGTCATTGATCCCTTTCCTGCCCTCTCATTCTAATTCATTCATCAATAGTTTTAAAGGTTATTCTTCATTTTCATTTGACAAGTAATAATTGTACAAAACTTCCTGGTACTCTGTGATTATTTGATGTGCATGTACAATGGGCATTGATTAAATTGGGGTAATAAAACCAAGCATGATAGAACACACCTGAAAACATATTATTCAGGCTAAGGGTGGAGAATCACTGTGAATTTGAAGCCAACCTGTTCTACACAAACATTTCTATATGCACCAACGTACGTAACAGGGTAATTGTAATGTCCATCTCAAATTTTAGCATTTACCTGTGTTGAGACACTTCAGTTCTTCTCTTTGCGTTCTTTACAGAACATTTACTAAGTTTTTTAAACAGTTGCCATCTTAAAATGCTATAAAATACTAGAACTTTCTCTTATCTAACTGTATTTTTAACCTATTTACCAACCTCCCATTGTCTGTCCTCACTTCCAACTTCCCTCCCTACCCTCTACACATGAATGTCTTTTGTCCATAGCTACCACACTGCTCATGTTTTGCTGAGAATGGCTTCTTTCATTTACTACTGCTTTCAAAATTATTTGTATCACATCACATTCATTCTAATGGCAAACTTTTATCCTTTTGTGGATGAACATTTACATGTAGTGCAAACCTTTCTTTATTCATTTCCCCATATTTGGATAACTAAGTTGATTCACTTTTGTGCCTAAAGGTTTATTCAACAAACTGATTTCACTTAACCCTTTTTCTGTCACATCTCCCTTTCATTCCTCTCAGGACTCCTCCTCCCAAGTCTGTTTCCCACATCCATGTCTTTCATTTTGTTTTGCTTTGTGGTGTACTGTGTGACCACTGATGTGGAAATGTCCACTGGAGTCTGCTAGGCTTTTCGATAGGTATACAATGGTAGTGAATTGGTAACTTCTGGATTGTATTTTCGGTGTCTTTAAAATCAGTGATGAGACCTTTCCATACTTGATGGCTCTTTGTGTGTCTGCTTTCTATCCATATAAATGTAGGCCTTTTGTCTATTTTTAATTTTGATTATTTTTGTTAATAATGCTAATCTGTTAAAATGCTCATAAATTCTAGATATGAATCCTTTATTGAGCAGTTTGCAAATAATTTCTCTTATTCTGTTAATTTTTCCTTAACTTATATCAAACTTCTTAGTTTGATATAATCCTATTTAAATAGTGTGGTTTTTAGTGTTGTGTTTTTGAAGTATTACTCAAAAAATATTATATATACCAGTCAATCTTACTTATTAGCACTAAATTATTGGAACTAAATTCAAAGTATTCAAAGTATATTTGAAGACATTAAAATAAACAGAAACAGTGCTATATTACAGCTAAATAGTTAAAGCAAATCTTGTTCCAGAATCATTAAAATAGGAAAAAGAAACCTCAGTATCAAACTGGGATCAACTATGAATGTAACAAAAAAATAGTCAGGAATTATAATAAAGAAGTAGGTTGAGGCTGTTGAAAAGTGTTGACAAATGAAAAGTTATTACTAGGAGACATCACAGATTAAGAAAATTATGGCTAAAAAGACATCAAAGATAAGAATTCTGGATAAACTCTCTTTACATCATTCTTGCTGAAGACAGGTCAGAGCTATCAAATATACTTGAGGTATAAAGGGAGATAGACCTTTGATCAGACAATAGTGTCTGGATAGTTCATTAATTCACTTAGAAATATATATGCTAGCTATGTCTATCTGGGGAAAACCCCCTTTACAACACCCAAGGATGACATCTAGTCAAGAAGATGGCATAAGGAGCCAGGTTAGAACTGATCAAGGAGAGCATCTTTATCAGATGCTGCAAAGTACTCAGACTCTGCTTGGAGTCTCCCAGCCTCCCCAGTGTCTGCCCGGACACTCCTCCAAGGTCTTCTCTTACTGCATCATTGCCAGGAAATTACTGAAGTCTTTCTCTTCTTTTTGTCTGTTTATCCCAGTTATGTGGATCATTGAACAGCCTCATAAACAAACTTGAGTTATGAAAGTGATGCTTAATAGCACTTTCTATCTCATTTCTTCCACATATGTTTGTAAAACCAATCAATGTTTATTTGCAAGTCATAATACCCAAGTGATATTTACCAGGTCACACAGGGGACAGCAACATGGAATGCGCTGGGAAGAAAATAAATCCCAGGCGATAGGAAGAACTGGAATATTTAAACTTTTAATCGGATTTGGTCCTTGTCCAATTCTGCCAATACTCAATGTTCTAAAACCCTCCAGAGTTTATCATTGAACAAAGAGACAATGTGTCTCAAAAGTGAATGACCCTTGACTCATAACTGGTTCTGATGTACATCATTAGAGAAACCTTGGAGAAATGTAGAGATCAGACAAATGTATAATTTTGATTATATTGTTAAAATGTGAAATAAAAGGATCAAGCATTGGATATAAGTTAAAAATCATTTCAGCAGAAATACACATAAAAATATCTAGTAACTTGGTCATCTTAGGGTGGTCATATATGTTGTTATTTCCCAAGACATTTACAAGAAAGATAGATATTCCTGGATGTTTTCATTAGGATTAGTTTTTAAGCCACATAAGAAAAATCACTATTATAAAGTTTTGATTGTCTACATATTTGGATATTTCTACCACAATAATTGTGTTTTTAATTAAAAAACAATAATTCATGTTCCTGTATAGTTTTTGAGAGTATAGATGAAAGGAACAACTTAGAACATTGGAATAAAATCCTTAAAGTTTTCAATTTGATTTGCTTATTTCATTATAGTCCTGCTTTCTATTGTAAGGAGTTTTAAAGCAAAAAGAAAAATAAAATTCGATTCATGATTTATTTGGAATAAACATGATAATGTATTCCCTGTGTGACTTCTCTAGGCACGGGAGAAAAATGCTTCTGTAAATGATTAACTTAGGACACTATATTACTGCACTTACCATTGTCAAAGCAGCAAATTATGTGTTAAATTGCCTTCCTGGCAATTTTAGATACTTGTTGTTCAAAGTGAAAATCACTACATGTTTTTCTTCCAGCATGGACAAGATGAAACCCTTGTATTGGTTTTCGCTCTGCTCAGCATTAGCAATGTTTGTATTCCTTCCTCTCCATGCAGAACAAAAGGCACTTGATGTGAACCAATTTTTTTTGTAATAGGAGTATTGATCATAGTTTATCATAAACTATTTAATTACAAATCCCCTAACCTGAAGCAAGTTCAAGTTATTTTTTAAAAAGTATATTTATTGCACACACATCTTTTAAATATTCCCAGTAAACATCCCCCAGCCTTGCATTTTTTCGTAGCTAAGAATTCTTTAGTAATTTGGGAGAAGTAGTCCAAGACAAACAGCCAGCAAAACTGCACACAGAACGGCTGTTTTTGCCTTCCAACTAAAACCAGAATCCACCTAATACCCAGCCCTGGAAAAGAAGCTCCCATTTTTTGAAAGAGAAAAAGCACAAACTTCGTGTATAATTTGGCAAGTTATCCACCCTAGTTTTCAGCAGAGAGCTGTGTTGTTTGGGATTTAAAGACCTGGTACCGGGTCACTGCGTCCCCACTGGCCAGTGCGATGACCTTAAAGACACTGCCTACTTTGATTCCTGCTGCTTTTTTTTAAATTTACTTAAAATGTAATTACATCCTTTCTCCTTACCACTTTTCTCCCCCACCCCTTTCAGTGTGCCTTCCTTTCACCCCTTCCCACATCTTCCTACCTCTCTCTCAAATTCACTGGGCCTTTTTGATAATTATTGTTACATATGTGTGCACAAATATATGAATAAAACCCTCTGAGTGAATTTATGGTTGTATATATGTTTCAGAACAGCTGACTTGGCATTGGATCATCAGTTAGGGTTTCATCCTTGGGAAAGATTAGTTTCTGTACTCTCGGCATTTCTTAGTTGCCTGTAGTTCTTCGTCTAGATGGAGAAGAGCCCCTGTGAGAGTCTCCCCTTCCATGTTACCAGGATTACTGATGCTGTCCTTCTTCAGGTCTTGTTTAGGCCACCATATGTTGAAGTATGATGGGTGAAGTTTTCCTGCCATTTCCAAAATACACAACTTACAGTGGACTCCAACAGCACTACTTCCATCAAACTCTCACTTAGAAAAATGTTAAATGGAATATTGCCCATGGCAGTGCTCTGGCTAACACGTTATAAATGAGAAAATTTAAGAGGCTTAATGTGTGTGTGTTAAGGCATCTGTATTTCCTGTACACACACACACACACGCAGTTACCGTGACTCATAACTACTGAAAACCTACTTCTGCACCCCTCCCTGTAAGAAAGTAAAATCAAATGTCACCCCCTGCTTCCATGTCCATTTTTTAAGAATAACATGAATGACAACTTGGAAAGGTTGTTAGAATAACTAAGCATTCCTAATAAAGTGTTCATTTATTCCCCAGAAACTAGCTTAAGGAAGATCTGAGTGTCATTTTAAGGAATGTTCATAGTGTCTTGTACTGGGAAACCAATAACCAGGGATTAACTACAAGAGTAGGATGATATGGTTAAACATATTATTTTGCCTGCTCATGTACAAATCACTGAAGAAAACCAAAACTGAGAGGGCAGGACCAGTTAGGGAATTAACACTGTAATGGAGGCAAGAGATGAAAGTAGTGAGTATGAAGACTCAGGTGGATGGGAATGTGTTCTGAATATAGACTTGACAAGTTACTGGCAATGTGATATTTGTTAAAGGCTACTGTAAGTATTCCAGAACATTTTTCTCAACTTTTGACTTTCGCCAATGTGGAAAACAGACAAAACAGGTTTCATTAAAATAAATGGAGATGGAAGATAGAAAAGCAATTTGAAGAAAAACGAAATAAGGCATTTCTTGGGATGATAAGTTTAAGATATTTATTAGACACCTAATGGAAGTTGTCAAGAAATTAAATGAGGGCACAGGTATTACAATTAAGAGAAGGAAAATGTTGAAATAAAATGCCAGCCTTCTGCAAATGTTTGAATTTTTAGAACTTCTCGATTAAATGAGTACAAAGAGAAAAAAGTAGAATCAAGAAGGAAGTATAAAACACTCAGTTTAGATGAGGGATACATATGAAAGTAGACAAAAAAAAAGTAGAGCCCAAAGAGTAAATACCACACCCTCATTCTGTTCCCCATTTCTCATGGTTCCTGGTAACCACTATTCTTACTTAGACGAATAAGATCATGTGTTGTTAATCTTTCTATAGCGGGTCTAGTCCACCTAATAGAATGTCCTCCGTGCTTAAAACAATTTTCAAAAATGATAAATAAAAATGATTTTATTTAAAGCTGGGTAGCATTTCATTGGGTAAGCACTGCATTTCCTAATGGACTCACCTGCTGATTGATGACTTACGTTCTCTCTATTTGGAGTATGTTGTGACCAGTACTGTGTAGTAAGTACAGAAGCATACATGTCTCCTGACAAACCTTTTTTACTGCCTCTTGCTGCATGGTTTGGAAGTATTTTCAAAATAAAAATGATTCTCCCACTCTTCATCTTTTCTCATGCTGACTGCAGAACCACAGGATACACTGCCTGCTTCTAAGCTCTGCTCTGCACTATGTGGCCATCAAGATGTATGCTGTTGCCTTTTTTTTTTTTTTTTTGCTTTGAACTTCACACAGAGAGAGAAAGAGAGAGATATACGCTAGTGAAGACGTTTATAAATTATGAAAATTGTATGATTCAAATCCTTTTGGAACATAAACCAAAAATTTTGTTTGCTTCCAAAATCTGGCTAGAATGCTAGATTTGACTGCATCTCAAAAGAATGCCTTCATTACTGGCCTTAACTGGAAATGTCTAAACTGTTGACACCATGAATTTTAAAAAACAAACAGATGGGCATGCCTCCATGACTTTGGTTGCTCTTGGACATATACATATTCAGAAATAAAAGACAATGTCTTTTTCAGTGTTTGTAAATAAAAAGAATTTGCCTATGTTGTTTTATCCACCAATGCTTTGCTTAGTTTGTGGGCCACTAAATATGACTATAGCTGTGGTAGGTGGAAAACTGTGCAACCATTATCATAAATATGTTAAACATTTTTTTTTCTTTAAAAAGCAAAAGAGAAACAGAAAACCACTCAAAAAGTTTTAAAAGAACAAAACAGGCTATCAGGACAAGTGATTTAAAAATATGAGAGTGGTAAAGCATTTTAGTTGTCAAGGAGAAATAAATTAAATACTTTCAATGAAACTAATTTTTAATAAAAATTTATTTTTCATCTTACCAAAAAAATAGCATTTGGCATAGAAATGCACTGGACTTCAGCCATTGAAGAATTGGTTCAGACCTTTGTCTCTATTTTAATCTGGGAAAGTTCAAGCAAAATAACAATTTCCTAGCCACTCTTTAATCTCCAATTTTTGTTGAGAAGGACCTCAGAAAACAATGATTGCATAACTTCTAAATTTGAGGCAAGAAAAGTTAGAAATCACTGCTACTTAATAATACTGCTGCAGGGCATCCACAGAGATCACTTCTTGAACATAGGTTTAAGCATGCAGAAAACGTTATTAGCCAGCTGGCAAATGCACTGGGTGTTCGGGATCCCAGTGAAGCCTGGAGCCTTTCTCAGTGTGATCTTTTACACACAAAAACCATATTCTGGGTCAACATACTTTAGGTAACAAGATCAGATTCTAGCCAGAGCAGAATTATAGAAGCCCATAAGCAAGGTTAGTACATTTCAATACTTTCCAAGGCAAGGTAAGTGGTGCTACCTACCTGTTGAGATTTATGGCCTGAATGCTACTTCCATGATGGAGTCAGTTGTGCTTAAGTTTGGGGGCCTACTAAGGTCTGGGGCCCTGTTATGACCTCAGAAAAACAGATTACTTCCTTGTGCAGTATTTGAGATTAAGAGATTATATATATAGGTATAATTTTTTTTTCTATTTCCTCAATTGAAGTCACTTTAATAACAAAATCACTTCGTTTCCAAATGATATCAGGCCTTAACTGTTCCTTTTTAAATTGTTGGTTGATGCGTTAAAAAAAAATACATATTCATGGAACACTGTAATATTTTCATACTAATATGGATGTCAGAATGTTTACATCAGGTTAACTTTACCTCATTCCTCATTCTTATCATTTTCTCAGGGTAAGCTTTTTGAAATCTTTCTTCTAGCTATGGGACACACAGAGCACAGTATTTCTGTCTATTGTCACCATAATGTGCAACAGATAAAAGGGAGTCTTACTCGAAGCTCTTTAGTGTCTGTTTAGCTTCGTTTTACTATAACTTAACTATCACACATTACTTGAAAAAAAAAAAAAAACTGCGTTTGACAGATATGGTGCCAGAAGTAGGACTTTCATGATCCCTTAATAAATGTTTTTACATACTGAGTGCAAACTTGTGTGTGGGCTTCAGTATATTCAAGTCAGACCTTGTGGCCAACTCTGTAATCCCATTAATTAAAGAGACCTTGCCTCAAAAATATAAACACAAAGCAGTCAGTAGGGTTTAATAGTAGAGCATTTACCTAGCATATGTGAATCCCAGGGGTCTTTTCTCAGACTGATACTCCAACCAAGGACCATGCATGGAGATAACCTAGAACCCCTGAACAGATGTAGCCCACGGCAGCTCAGTTTCCAGGTAGGTTCCCTTGTAAGGGGAACAGGTGCTGTCTCTGACATGAACTCAGTGGCTGGATCTTTGATCATCTCCCCCTGACTGAGGTGAGGTGGGGCAGCCTTATCAAGCCACAGAGGAGGACAATGTAGTCAGTCCTGATGAGACCACATAGGCTAGGGTCAGATGGAAGGGGAGGAGGACCGCCCCTATTAGTGGAGTAGGGGAGGGGCATGGGAGGAGAAGAGGTGGAGTAGTTTGGGATTTGGGAGGGACAAGGGAGACGGCAACAGCTGGGATACAAAGTAATAAATTGTAATAAATAAAAAATAAATTTAAAAAATATCTCAGCTTTAGAATCACACAAAGGCACACAAAATCTTTGAGTACTAAGAAAGACATATTGTAGTGCCATGAAGGTACATAAAGTATATTCCTCTTAAAACATTCAGAGATGGATAGGTAAAATGTATTTTGTGGCTTTGACAGGTGTTGGGGGGACAGATGTGTGAGTTAGAGGCTTGGTCTGGAGAATGTTGCTTCTGCATTCCTTTACTTTGTTGAAATGTCCAAGTCAGAGCAAACACTCAGGCCTCTGGCTGAAATGAAATGCTACTTCAGTTAGGCATACAGTTCTCAGAATAGTCTAGACTATTTAGGCTATTCTAGCATATGGAGGAGGTATCTATCATGAGGGTTTGCATACCTGGCTGTATTACAGATCCGCTGTCCAGCTGAACAGATGGGATTTCCCCTCATTTTTTGTAGCTGTTAGAAAAACTGATTTTGCAAAATGTCCAACTCTAAATGTCTAAGCAAGGAGTCATGCAAATCCACAAGAGAAAAATACATTTCATTATTGACCAGAATATTTTTCTTTTCCAAAATCTCCACTTGTAGTAGCATCTTTCAAAAAAAAAAAAAAAACTTTGAATTGTGATCTGACAGGCAATTTAAGGCGAAACGAAGGTCCAGGCTTCCATACTTAAGAGCGTCTTATAACGCAGGAAAGTAGGGAGGCGACAGAATGACAACAATGGCCTTTTCTACCAGCTTTGCAAATGAGAGCATCAGAGACCAGTGTGATAAAGCCTCTGCCCTTTGTGCAGCTATGGAGCCTTCTCCTCTATATGAAAAGCAGTGTTTTTTCACTCGACTCGCTGCTTCTCATATACTGCTCAGAGAAGGAACAGACTTTTGTCAGGGAGGAACAGCATATTTCAAATATGTGAACTCTACAACAGTAGGAAAGAGTTTTTGAGGAAGGACTAGCTGAGGCACAGACACACAGGGGAAGGCTTTACAAATTAAAACTGACGAACCAGAAGCAGGGTTTTGCTTATTTATTTATTTATTTATTTATTTATTTATTTATTTATTTTTTCTTTTTAGTTACATTTTGTTAACTCTGTGTCCCAGCTGTATCCCGCTCCCTCATTCCCTCCCCAACCCCACACTCCCTCCCTGGTCTCCTCCCTGCCCCTTTCCCAGTCCACTCATAGGGGAGGACCTCCTCCCCTTTCATCTGACCCTGTTTTATCAGGTATCTTCAGGGCTGGCTTTACTTAGCTCTGGAAGGTGTTGGCAGAAGCCGAGGAGGAAATACAAAGGATTCTGGGAGTAGGAGTGATCCATGAAGACCCAGACAAAGTTCGAAAACAGTCTCCATAGATGAAGTCCTATCTGGTGAATTTGATGGTTGTGATAAGAAATACTGCATCATTGCTGGGACCTTCTCTTGGGGCTGTTTTCTGAAAGCAAATACCATACCATCTCGTTTTAGAACAGTCTGTGACCAAAAGAGTAACAAGTAGACATGGTATCTGAAAGCCCTCAGTGTTGGTTAATCCAATGTTGATAACAGCTGCAGCTGTTATAAACAGAATCACCCATAAGCTCTAGAGCTAGGATAACATCTAGATATAAGCATAGCTAAATGAATCATGCCTCTATGCAGAAAGGCAAAAGTGTCCAAACCAAAAAGATGTATATCTGTGATCCTACACTGATTTCCCATAAAAAGTATGATCCCATTCATCTGCAGATGTATGTGAGATTCAGCTTGCATTTATGATATATAAACACCTAAGGATTCAAGTGTTGCTGAAGCTTCAAGCACAGATCAGATCTGTACAGAGGCCCTCTGTACTTAAAGATTCAAGCAAGCTTACATTAAACTACAAATATTATTCTTTATTTACAGAAGGGATGTCTAGTAACAGGAATTGCAAAGACTATTGATGTATTCCAGACACAGCTTGTATGATGGCTCCTTAGCAAACATCTAAAGTAATAAGGAAGTCAACACAAACTAGTCTACTCAGGGATTAGTAACAGAGGACAAAAATGCTCAACACTTGAAGTCACAAGCATGGATTCCAGTCTGGGGAAAACTTTGAAAAGTTCTCTTTAGTATTTTGGAAAAAGCATTTAATGCCCTCGACTTCACTTCCTTGTCTTGATAATACAACTATGCTGATCACCCTTTCCCTCGCTACTTCAAGTGGCTTCTGGAGTGCATTACTTTTGTTGACAGAGCTCTGGAAATGTGTGCTTGGGCCAGCCAGATTACTCATTGTTCCTCAGCTTCATGGCCTCAGAGCTGCCTATAGTCATACCTGAGGCACATCAGACATGCAACAGAAGCTTTGAAATGAAACTGATTGATGCACACAAGAGAAAAGAAATGAGGCATCTGCAGAGACTCACTCAACACTGAAAGGCAAAACCATCTTAGAGAAAGCCAAAAGAGACAAGTACCTGGAAGCAGAGGCCATAAAGAGACATTGAATTGTATATGATTGTAAATTTGCTTCTGAACCTACGTAAACTATAAAACAAATACACTTAATGATTTCCGGTTGACTTGAATGTCACAATGCAGTTGACTTTGTGCGTCCTCTCTCAGTGACCCCCACAGTTTTGTTATCTACAGCAAGGCTTTCAGGGAAACTTTTTGCAATGATAGCAAAGGCTATCTTACTTTGGAGGCTCTCACAGCACCTCGAGTAACATGAAATCCAGTCCTTAGGGAGGAGGTGCTCAGGTCAGGTCCAGCTCAGGGGCTCTGAGTCCTGGTCCTGAAGAGCATGGCACCTCTAGCTTTCTGGGACTGTGTTTCTTCCTCTGTAAAAGGAAGCTGTTAGATTTACATAATGGGTGGGAGGATGTATGTGTTTGCTTTTAGGAATCCTCTGTTAGTTTCTGTCTCACACGAATCCTGCTTTCCTCTTGCTTCTTCTGTCTGTTTGTATTTCAAAGAAGTTCTCCTGTTTGAAAGATGTGTTCTTCTGAAAGATATGTTTATAAAAATCCTACACATGCCTGTATGTGCCTTACATATTTTTCGTAAAAGGAAACTGCAAATATATCAAGATAACCTTAACACAACAACAAAAAGACATTAGCTAAAGATCTAAATGAAGAAAGATCATTGTAAACTTCACAAAGAATTGAAATATTAAAACCAATCTAAATGAAAAAAAAATGGATTTATGTAGAGTGTAAATCAGCTGCCGTTGCAGAAATGCAGATTATTGACATGGCCAACTAGAGTTAAAGAAAAATAATTCTGGAAACACTCTGGTCCCTCTGGCTCCCCTGGTTCCCTGCTCCCTGATAAAAAAGAAGATTACACAAGCCCCACCTACTGGACAACATGGGAATAGCATCCAAGAGTCCAGGTTTTAAGTCTGTTAACTGACTCTCAAAAGAAAAACATCAATCTTAGTATACTGTTTAGAAGTTACATCCTATGAATATTTAAAAGTTATTTCCTTTAAAATTACAGGTAAAGTCTTAATTAATAACTGGGGTCTGGCTTTCCTGGTTTTAGGAAATGTATAACTGTGTCAGCTCTTGTCTTAACATTTTGCTTTTGACATAACAAAATTACAAAGTTCTAAGCCACATCTTGATATCTTCTTTTAGGTTTGGGTATAAATACAGTTATTTTACTAATATAATTTAATTCCATTTAGGCCTTAGAGTAATGCTTGGTAAACAACCCTTAATTCAACAAGTGTCCTGTTTTAATATTTATGGAAATGTGGAGCAGTATATCCTTTAATTTTGCTCAAGAAAAAAGTTATATTTTCATCCAGAATCAGGAAAGAGTGTTCATGCTAAGATATTTCGGGCATGGAAAGCAGAATCAAAGTTTTCAGATATCATAAAGTTTAGTAGAAAGTTTACTTCAAAGGATAACTATGAATAGATCAAGATAACCTTAAAACAGCAACAACAAAAAGACATTAGCCAAAGAGCTAAACAGAGGAAAGATCATTGTAAACTTAATAAAGAGTTGCGATATTAAAGTTAGTCCAAATGAAACTACTGGCTGAAATGTGGGAACACCATTAAGGCATGACGTCATGCCCTCCACTGTTACCGTATCCACGAAACAAAAACTCTGCACCCGCACAGTAAATATCAGTGACCTTTGAAAAACTTCAGGGATGGAGTTGGAGAGTTATCTGAATTGATTTTTCAAGCCATACGTAAATATCCATATATCCGACATAGAGGAAGTTTTCACTGGGTTGACAGATTGAAGACACAGTCATTAGACAGCCCTTTTTGTTTAAGGCTATCCATGGCCAAGAAGAATTTAGGTGTAACAGTCTGAAAGCCTGCAAGAATCTATGATGAGTAGCTTCCATGATTCTCTGAGTTCATTCTCTCAGCGCCTTGTGTTCATGCAAGCCGCCACATATGAAAGAGTTAAATGGTCATTAGTATTTTATTCAATTTATACAATATAGATAGTATCTTCGTTATCTTCCGGTAAGCTATAAAACAATTGTAGCGATTTGGAAGAAGAGCAGGAAAGTTGCCCTCGTAAATTCCACTGAAGTCTTAGCAGTGCGCTGCTGTCCTACTGACTGACACATACTGCATGACCTTCTCCACTCTGTGAGTTTAAGAAAGTTATTTGCCTTTAAGTAACGGAATGATCACTAAAGCAGAATTCTGTGCTCCATGCTCTACCAAATAGGAAGATGAGAAAGCTGGAGTTAAAATTCCTCAGCATACCCCGCTGCGGCTGTCACTCTCCTAGCTCTCCCTTTCCAAAACCCCCAAAACAACGTAGAATGCCGCACACCATATGTGCTACAATAATCAGGCTCACTATGGCGTTTCTGTTGGACAATCCCTGTGGAAGAGACAAATTCAGCATTTTGCAGTTTTCCTGCTTTTCTTTTTGAGTGTTTTAAAGACTGTAACTATAATATCACTTGACAACTTGGCAGGCTCAGGACTGAATAACGGGCACTGTGGGGTATGCAGTTTTCTGTGGGTTTTTTTGTTGTCATCTTTTTGAGACATCTGTTGGGATTTGGAAATCAATCTACAGTTCTTGAATTACGAAAGTTAAGTAAACGAAGAGATTTAAAGGTTTAATTTAAAATGTAATTTTATAAGATATATTTTGCAACTTTAGACACAAAATAACGACAAAACACTCCACTAGTTATAAAGTTTTGGGTGAGTTTTGAAAATCTCAAAGACAGTCTATTATTTTATTAATTAGCATTCCTCTATCGGGTGCAGAGAAGCTCTATGTTGGCTACACACCTGCTCTTGTAAATTACACTTTACCACATTCAATAACTTGACTGATTCATAGGACGTACACCTAGATACCACCGTACTATTAGCATAATACAGCTCAATGAGCAGAAGTGAAGAAAGAAAGGAAGATGTCAACGTTTGTGGAATAAGTTAAGGATGGCTTAAATCTACTCATTGTTTTTCTTGTCGTTTGTTTATTTTTATTTTTTTTTAATTTTATTTTTCTTTTTAGTTACATTTTGTTAACTCTGTGTCCCAGCTGTATCCCGCTCCCCCATTCCCTCCCCAACCCCACACTCCCTCCCTGCCCCTTTCCAAGTCCACTGATAGGGGAGGACCTCCTCCCCTTTCATTTGACCCTGTTTTATCAGGTATCTTCAGGGCTGGCTGCAAAGTCCTCCTCTGTGGCCTAACAAACTGCTCCTCCCCTGGGGGGGTTGGGGGGGTTCAAACAGCCTGCCCTTGAGATCCTGTTAGAAATAGTCCGTGTTCCCCTTACTTTGGAAAACTACTTGGTTACTGAGCTACCACAGGCCACATCCGAGCAGAAGTTCTAGGTTATATCCATAGATGGTCCTTGGTTGAGTGTCAGGCGAAGGTGATTAATCCTCATTTAGAAAGACAAATGGGATGTGCATTGAACTTATGACAGGAGTCTACCACAAAAGGCATCTGAAAGACTCTACCTAGCAGTGTTTCAAAGCAGACACTAAGACTCATAACCAAACCCTCGGCAGAGTGCAGGGAATCATATGAAAGAAGGGAAGTTAGTATGATATGGAAAGGATAGGAGCTCTACAAGGACCAAATATTTTTATTTTTTAGGGACAGGAAAAAGTGTCAGGTCTTAAAATCACCTCTCCAAACCTTTAGACGGATACACAGAGAGAAATACACGTATGAATGTACATACACACCCACATACACCCATATATGCACACGTACACACACACACACAAACATAGAGAGAGAGAGAGAGAAAACAAACATGTCTACAATAGAATCCTTCAGGAATGCAGACAATAAAATGGATTCTTATAATCAAGTAATAAACTTAGTAATCTGATCTGTAAAATTTCCCAAGTCCTTGTTCTCTTCTGATACATTTAGTTAAAACGTAGATAAACATGAAAATCAAGAATAAGCAGGCACTGAACACGGAGCCTGAGGACCCAGCATGCTTCTGGCTGTTTTCAATGGTTTATAGACTGCCCAGTGTTTGAGCTAACTATTACTCACTGTACTCTGCATGTTTATGTGTTGAGGGAAGGAACTATCTAAACATGGAGCTTAAATTTTCTACAGCTTTTTTTTTCCAAAAAAAGGAGATATGTGTATATGTATAAATGCACACATGATCATTTTTACGTTTGCATGCCAATGTGTGTGTGCTTGTGAGTGTGTGTGTGTGTGTGTGTGTGTGTGTGTGAGAGAGAGAGAGAGAGAGAGAGAGAGAGGTTTGGGGCCTTCACCCATTGCCACACCATGTAGTGATAATTTGGGATTTAGATACTATTGTAGCCATTACTAGGAAATACATACTCAGCAAAAATTATTAAAAGTCAGTGCATATAATTAAAATTGTTCATATCCTCAAACAAAAATTATTACCAAGCAAAGGTTCTTTATTCACCCACACTTAAAAAATAAAAAAAAACACATTTCACTCCTTAAATTAAGATAGCAGAACAATATGGCTGTAAAATCATGGGCTTTCGCCCTTAACTCTTCTTTTTAATATGATACAGTATTAAAAATACAAGAGCCTGTGATTTTGAGATGTTATTAAACCTCCTGAAGCCAGAGACTTTTATGCTTTTCATGAATATTTAGTTCTTCCTGAGACAGTTTTACAGAAAGGCATTTATTCTGGAAGGTCTCTTTCAGATAAATTCCACACATCTCAATCACATTAATAATACCAATGTACAGTGAAAGGTTGATGTCTTCAAGAGGAGTATTTTCAAGGTGTCCCCTGCTGCGATGTGTTAGGGAGGTCCATGGTGGACCTTCCTTTCATTCACCCATCATTCATTTATTCTTTCATTCATCCATCCATCCTTTCATTCATCCATCCACTCATTCATCTGTTTTACAAACACTCCTTACACTACAAGTGAAGGAGCATGGGATTCTTCTAGAGCAGAGTTTTCAACCTTCCTAATGCTGTGACCCTTTAATACAGTTCCACATGTTGTGGTGACTCCCAAACATAAATTATTTTTTCCTTTTTTTAAGAATTTTATTATTGGTTACATTTTATTAACTCTGTATCCCAGCTGTATCCCACTTTCTCATTCCCTCCCAATTCCATCCTCCCTCCCTCATCTCCTCCCTGCCCCTTTCCAAGTCCACTGAGAACTGCTACCCTAGAGAAGCTAGAACATGGTGAAAGCTGCCAGCGTCCATAGTTGCCCTAAGGAGAATGTAGACATCTCCGCCAGGTTCCTCCACACATCTCCCACCGTGGAATACATCCAGGTCATCAGAGGTGAGAGCATTGACTCTCACCACTATACAAAGCTCAACTGTTTATGGGGAATCTTTAGCTTATTTGATGTTGGTAGGTCCGTGAGGACACTGTTCTCAACTCATGGTTGCTCAGAAATGTTGATGTTGGACACTGATGCAGCTGCCGTCAGGTTTGCCCCTCAGAAGTTGTCCTGTTCTGAAGGAACTCTGTCTCATTTTGTATTTACAATGCTTCCATTTTACACTGAGAGACGCAATGTTTATAGCTTCTGCTTTTCAAAAATCTGGTTTTCCCACTAGACCTAAGCCGTTTCTTCACAGTTTTGTTTATTATTTCCCTGCATAAAAAAAGCTGTTGCTTTTTGCAGAAGACTTTCAAATAGCAAAACTAGAGGTTCTCAACTAGATTCCATCTAACAGTTTTGGGAGAGATTCTGAAAAATATGATTCTCAAGTTCCTATCCTGAAGCATTTGTGTTTCAATTGTTTTCTTGGCAGCCCTCAAAACACATATGAATGGAGCCAGTGACATGGTTCACAGATGAGTCTGATTGCCACCAAGCCTGAAACCTGGGTCCACATAGTAGATGAAGAGACTTGACCTCATCAGTTGTCTTCTGACCTCCAGAGTTGTGCACACAAACACACATAAACACACATACAATAATCGAATAATTTGTTAGAAAAGAATATGTTTATTTACATGTATACACACATGTACATGTGCATTCACTCCAGGAGAGCCTGGAAGACTTTGCTTCATACATTGAGCATCAAATAAACAAAATTTGTAATTAAAAGTAATCTTTTCTAAAATATATTTTTCAGCTAGCATGCTAAGCAATCGGTTTAAATATGACATCGCCGCACAGGACTATGGCTATATGTTTACCCTATTACTCCGCAATACTCTCTGTTGCCTCTCCTCCTTCCTCCTGCAGGTCTAGGCCCTTCTTTCAAACAGTTCTGTTTTTCATATTTAAATCTATGTGCCACTTAAGAGAGAAACATGAAATATGTTTCTTTGTTTCCATTTCATTGTTCTCTTCCTCTCTCCCCTCCTCTGAGGTCCCTTTCTCTTCCAGCACACAGTACTTCTTCTGCTCTCATACCATATATTTACATATAAATATTTAAACAGTATTTAAATATTCTAACACATTCAAATATTTAAATATATTCAAATATTAAATGACCGAACATATAAATTATTTAACGTATTTAGATAATTATGCATCCTGCATTTAAATACATTGAATCTAGATTCTGCACATAAAAGAAATATGTGATATTTGTTTTTCTGAATCTGGCTTATTTCACATAACCTGATCTTCTCCAGTGCCATTTATTTTCTGAAATGGCCTAATTTTCTTTACAGGTGGGTAAAAGTCACTGTGTGTGTGTGTGTGTGTGTGTGTGTGTGTGTGTGTGTGTGTGTGTTGGTGTGAGTGTCACATTCTCATTATCCATTCATCTACTGATGGGCAGCTAAGATAATTCCAAAATTTAGCTGTTGAGAATAATGCTGCCATAAGCAGCAATGTGCAAAGAATCTCTGGGTCATGTTGCCTTTGACTCATTGATGAAGAGGGAGTTCCTGGACAGCATGGCAACTCAGAAACCTTGTCTTAAAAACAAATGAAGAAACAAAAACAAAACCAAATTAGATATTACTTAAAAGAGTGTGTGGTGATTTGAATAAAGATGGCCTCCATAGGCTCATAAATATGAATGCTTGGTCATCAGACAGTGGTGCTACTTGAGAAGAATCAGGAGGGATGGCCTTGTTGGAGTAGGTGTGGCCTTGCTGGAAGAAGTCTGCCCTTAAGGGTGGGCTTTAGAATTTCAAATGCTGTGCTAGGCCCAGCGTTTCTCTCTTCCCGCTGTCTGTTAATCAGGTTGTAGAACTCTTTGCTACCATTCTTCCTGCCATGAAGACAGGGGACTAAACCTTTGAACTATAAGCCAGCCCCAAGTAAATGCTTTTATTTATGAGAGTTGTTGTGGTCATGGTGTCTTTTCACAGCAATAGAACACTAACAATGACAGAGTGAGAAAGCTTTAGTTTTCAGCCCATTCTTTCACTAAATGACCAAACATTAGTCACCACTTTTTAATATTATTTTATGATAACATTTGTAGGATATAGTTATATACACATTTTATTCATGTTTTAATTAGATCATTAAAAAAGCATTTTTAAAATCACTTAATCAATTGTATAAAGTTGTGAATTGTTTAATTTCTTAGGTGGCATGTGTTTTATCCACATTATTGAATGACTTAGGTGGCATGTGTTTTATTTATACATAATCATTTCCTTCCTTTGAGAGGTTTGTTATGGTGTAATGTCCTTCAGATAATGTTAATGCCTCCTCTACTTATGTAAAGCCAAATCATAATAAGATAACATGCATGGTCCTGAAAGTGGAGAGCATACTGCATCTTATTTTCACCAACACAGCAGCATCTCTGATAAAATACTAAAACCTCACAGCATAACTCAGCACCACCACCTGCTGATGTAAAAATGAAAATTCAATGTAGTATTTTTTCAGCCCTGGAAATGAGTGCTCAAAGCTAGTCACTTAAAATCATTGTAAGGATAAACACCACAGTCATGGTGACTACTCAGATTTGAAGTCTTAACTAGTTTATTTTTTGAGCATGTGTGCTGATTTTATAGTCACTCTACTGAGGCAGAGCAGCCAATGAGAAAGAAGCAAGGAGAGCCATGTGCTATGACTTTGACTTGAGCACTGCCCTGCCCCTTAGTAAAGAGGACCCAGTCCTCTGCTACGGCCTCCCTATTGTGTCCCTCTCCAAGGTCTTGGCTATACATATTTCTTGCCCTGGATTTATTCCTGATAAATGCTTGTCATGAAATAGACAGGTAATAAAGGCTTTTCACTCTGGGTTTGAATTCCAACAATTTCACTGGCTCACTTTGCCATCAGCCCAATCACTTCTCCAAGTCCCAGGCCATACATTTTCTAAACTGCATAGACCTTGTGGGGCTTCAAAAGACCTTGAAATAGTGACTGTAAAGCACCCTGTGTAGACTTTAGACACTGAAAAGGGTGGCTTCTCCAACTATACTACTTTTCTCTTTTAATTCACAAATTTTAGAAAAACAGTTGAAGCCTATTGTTCTGATTGGTGATACCCACATAGTCTGGAATGTGTGGCTTTTCACTGGAGCATGGTAGTTAAGAGGGGGTGCACTCCTAAGAAAGCTAATTCACCTTCTATCAGCAGGAAAAAGAAAAAATAAGGACATAAAGTAGGCTGGGTATGGATGGGGGGATATGTATGGGAGAATGGAGGAAGGGTGAGTATGAAGCCTAAGCCACTTCTTCTCTTCAAAGTGGGTATTTATGAGCATTCCTGTTTTTGCATTGTGTTAAAATGACTAATCTGAATTCATTTTTGACCCTACTTCAGAGTCCATCATATGTACCCTGGTTAGGTTAATAGAAAGCTGTCACTCAAATGGCATGTTTGACAAGTTCAGACAAATCTCAGGGGGATCACAAAACAGAAGAAATCCTACCTACCTTTTAAATACATGTGAAGACTGTGACTTCAGTGTAAAATTAAACATTTTTAAATACCTGCCCTTGCTCTCAAATGATGACACAGCGACCTATTATTAATAAGTTTCAAGCACTATTGTTGGGCAGATATTGAGCTATTCTAACCTGTGTAAGCTGGTCTGGACTAGTTTCCAGCCACGTGCCCCATCACCTGCCATCTTAGTTTTACCCTGTCTGACCTCCCTCAACTTTCTGCCCACTACAGTCTGTTCAGCTCTTTATTTACCAATCAGGGGTGTTGGAGAACAATTATTATACAACATTGAGACAGGAGATGCTTCATAGAAATGACAGTGCTAACAGCCAACTGCAACCAGATCTCAGTACAGAAATCAGCATTTCGATACACAGTGTACAAAACCATTGACTAAAACTTCAGTCAGACACAGAGAACATCTTAAAGTCCGTCCATAGTAGAGAACTATAGCTTTGGTCTGTAGAAGGTGGAGCAATTTACAAAGCAGATTCTCTCTCATTAACATACCCTTAAGAACAGGTTTTTACCTCTCTCCCACCCTTTTTCTTTCTGGTGAAACTCAGTCACCAAACGGACTGAAAAAAGTAATTTCCAAAATTTCTTAGTATTTTTACTTTATATATAAAGTATATATACTTTATATATATATATATTTATATGTATATATAAATATATATGTATATATAAATGTATATGTATATGTACATATATGTATATATATGTATATATAAATATATACATATATATATACATATATATGGTATTGAGAAAAAACTGTAAGAGCAGGCTCACCAACCACTGCAAATCTTCGGTTAAAATTTAAGTGAAAAAATCAAATTCACCTATACAATGGACCTCCTCAGTACTACATAAAATGGTATAATGAGTAATAAGAAATCAGATGGGTACAATGATTTATAGTTATTCAAATGAATGACTGGAGCTCAAAAGTTTATCAAGACAGAAAATACATCCCTTATAATAAAATTTCAATTAACAAAGATAGCAGAGAGGATAGAAAGAAATGAACACTATTTAAAACCTAGTCTAGTAATATTTTTTTAGTCAAGAATTATCAATATGCTCTAAGTCAAAAGAAAGTATAGTGATGAACAGGGTGACTACATATCCTCATAAAATCTCGCAATGAACTGCTAAATCCAAACGGAGAGAAAGATGAACTTTATAGTGTTAAAACTGGAGGATACTGCCTTACCCAGTGGACAAAGCTAAACTAGAGATTTACAGTGGAACACTATATACCATGAAAGACACATGATTCCTGCTGTACTCCTAAGACAATGTAGGTTTCTTTGCTTTTCTGTTGCTGTGATAAAGCATCTGAAAAAAAGCAATGTGGAGAGGAAAGGGTTTAATCTCACTTAATGGTTAGAGGCCACCATCAAAGAAGTCAGGACAGGACCTCAAGTCAAGAACCAGGAAGCAGGAACCAGGAGGCGGCCACTGAAGGAGAGAACACAAAGGAACACTGCTTACTGACTTGATCTGTCTGGCTTGCTAAGGTAGTTTTTAAATACAGTACAGACATACCTACCTACAACTGGTACTGCCCACAGTGGGCTAATTATATCAATTAGCAATCAAGAAAGTGCCCCACAGATCAACCTGATGGAGGCAATTCCTCTGTTGAGGTTCCCTTTTCCCAGGTATCAACCACTTCTAATTTTATCATCTCTTCCTCTCCTTTTCATCTCCATCTCTCACCTCTCCATAGACGTGACTATAGATATAGATATTGTTACACAAAAATATTAGCACATATGAAATGTAGTTGAAGAATTTAGGACCCTTAACATTAATTTTAAGTTATTTTGGACATCTGAATTTAACTAGTAGTTAAATATATAAGAGAGAAAAAGAAATATATGAGATATGTAAGAGAGGAGAGAAAGGCCAAGAAATATTATAATATTATATTAGTAACATAAACATGCATATGTGCTAAATAAGGATTGTTTAAGTAAGAATGGGAACAAAGTGGGAGTTTAGGATAAACGGTGTTTTTAATGGATGCATTTTCTGTACTGTAAGCCCCATGAAGGCAAGAAGCAAACTAGTTTGGGGCAATTATTCAGATAATGCCAGTATCATGTCTGACACACAAGAAATGCTTCATAACCACATTATTTCAATATTCTTTAGATAAAATAATTACATATAGTTAATGTGTAGAATAAGAAAGATTTGCCATAAACATATGTATGTGTGTAGGTATATTTTCATGTCTATGTATGTTGTACCACAATTAAAAAACTGAAAAACCATAGAATCTCCTACAGCTTGCTCATGCTTTTTAAATCTCTCTCTTGATCCTTTCTCTAGCTGTTATCAGAGTAGTTTCTTTCTTAATTTTTTATATTAATTACAGTTTATTCACTTTGTATCCCAGCTGTATTCCCCTCTCTCATTCCGTCCCAATCCCACCATCCCTCCCTTATATCCTCCTTGCCCCTCTCCAAGTCCACTGATCAGGGAGGTCCTTCTCTCCTTCCATCTGACCCTAGCCTATCGGTTGTCATCAGGACTGTTTTTCATAGTCTTCATCTGTAGCCTGATAAGGCTGCCCCCACTCCGGGAATGGAGGTGGTCAAAGAGCCAGCCACTGAATTCATGTCAGAGACAGTCCCTGTTCCCCTTACTAGGGTACCCACTTGGATACTGAGATGCCATGGGCTACATCTGTGCAGTAGAAAAAAGAAGAAGAAGAAGAAGAAGAAGAAGAAGAAGAAGAAGAAGAAGAA
>NW_026596091.1:14237312-14242751 GCF_907164565.1 Psammomys obesus | reverse complement strand
AAGAAGAAGAAGAAGAAGAAGAAGAAGAAGAAGAAGAAGAAGAAGAAGAAGAAGAAGAAGAAGAAGAAGAAGAAGAAGGAGGAGGCACACCCAATAGGAGTAAATGATTGGAAATAATCAAATTCAGAGCTGAAATCAATGAATTAGAAACAAACAAACAAAAAAACAATTCAAAGAATCAATGAGACCAAGAGCTGGTTCTTTGAGAAAATCAACAGAGTAGTTTCTATTGGCAGTGAAAAGTGATGATGAGAGATAGATGGCTGCTCATGGTGCTGAGAATAAGTGACTGTTAAGTATTCAGTCCCTTTATTTATTTATTTATTTATTTATTTATTTATTTATTTATTTATCTATTTATTCAGTTCACACTACCAATTACTGCAACCTCCCTTCTCTCCTCCCAGTCCCACCCTTTCAGTCTCTTCTCCCTTTCCCTCTCCCCTCCTCCTCAAAAAAGGTGAGTGTCCCCCACCAACCCACCCCAGCACATCAAGTCGTATCAGAACTAAAAACATCGTCTTGCACTAAGACCAGACAAGGCAGCTCTAGGGGAACATGATCTACAAGCAGGCAACAGAGTCCATGTCAGAGACAGACCCCATTTCACTTACTAGGGCACCCACATGAAGACAAAGCTTCTCATCAGCTAGATGTATGTGTGTGCAGGGACTGGGGAGTGGAGAGGGGCTAAGTCCAACCCATGCATGCTCTTTTATTGGTGCTTCAGTCTCTGTAAACCACCATGGGCCTACAATAGTTGACTTGATTTTGTGGAGTTCCTGTCCCCTATGGGTCCTTCTACCCTTCCTCCCATTCTTCCACAGGACTCCCTAAGCTCCACCTAATGTTTGGCTGTGGGTCTCACCATCTGTTTTTATCCACAGCTGGGAGTATTCAGTCTTTAACAACACAGCTGTGTCACCTCCTCTAAGGCTCAAGGAACCCCTAAAAATAATAGCACAAAAAACATTAAGAGCCAGGTGACAGGAAAGAGGACTGTGAAATTCTAGATTCTAGGCCTGATATGACCATTATAGCCATTAGGTTAAAGCAACTGCAGTTGCCTGAAGTAGGCAAGACTGGGCTGTAAAGAGTCATTTATGGATAAGAGAGGGAACAGTGAGACCTTATGCCTCCATGGAGAACTATGGACCACTGATGGATTTGGGGAGATGGGGAGTCACTGTCTTTGGCTGTGTAACTATTCTTACGCACCCTATGCTCCAGTAGATAATTATATACCCATGTTCATGCAGTGGATCTCAGTTAAACACGGAATGTTGTGAATGGCAGTTCATGGCTCCTGGTGAAGAAAAAAATCTGAGACCCGGGAAGGCCTTTAAACTATAAAAATGAAGATACCAACCTTTTAAATTTTCAAAATTTAATCCTTAACTGTGCAGAGTCTCAACTAGCTTATCTAAGTTAACCTACCCATCGTGCGTCATCCAGCCATGTAGACAGCTTTCCCCGTAGGCTCATGATCATCTTTGTTTTTGTCTGTGTCTCCTAGAAAAGGGACCTTTCTATCCTCCCTTTCCAGAGTTCTTTTCTCCCTACAAGGAAGTCCCACCTTCCATTGCCTGTGTTCCTGCCCATCCAATTGGGTAATCAGATCTTTATTGACAGCTGACACATCCATACAAGACATTCCTCCACAGTGGTAGGTTACAAAACCAAACAAAGTGAAGTGAATGTAGGAAAAGATCCTGAAGAGAGGTTGGGAGGGGATTGATGGTGGGAAGGAAGAAACAAAGTGGGTGACAGTAATCAGAATATATTGTGTACCTGTATAAAACTGCCAAATAATAAATTTTAAACATTGATATTACTCAGTCCTTAGAGTAGCAATATTGACTTTGATGCTACAAATAATTAAATGATGTGTTACTTTTGTCTTCCTAATTGGGATGCCTTCAGTTCATTTTTTTTTGCCCAACCTCTATTTTAATATTAAGGAAAATTAATCAGACTAGATATTTGTACCTTTTCCTTGATTTCTGGGTTAAGTATTCACTTTTTTGTCTTTAAATATGATAGTAGCTATATATCCTTATGCCCTCTACCAGCTTACATATGTATCTTTCATTCTGATTTTTCTGATTTTGCTAGCAGATATATCACTAGGAATGGATAGTAGCTTTAATCAAATGCATGACTTGAAATACCTGTTTGCTTTATCTAGTTTAATTTGTAATATGAGTTAAACTGATTCTTACATATTAATCCACTTTACATTTCTAAGATATACTTGGTCATGATAAATTAGCCGAATTAAAACATATACCTAAATCAAAGCCACAGCGTAAAATAACACCACATAGCAATAACTTTCTTAGGTATAGGTGAAAATTCTTAAACAAATTTTAACAGATTTAGTCCAGCAAGAGTTAATACACAAGACACATAAAGTACAAAAGTAATAGTGGAAAGAGAGAAAAATTGAGAAAGGACGTGAATAATTAAGTTTCTCTTTGCAAATAGCTTTGATATTGAACCATTTTCTGCACTGTAGTCATCATAAAACATGGTTGTTACTTGCTTTGGTGAAACTTCTTAGTCTTTATTAGCATTTGTTTTCAAAACTCCAGTAATTTAAAATTGTTAGAAAGTCTTTCTATATTTTGGAACTTCAAGTCCTACTGTAACATGATCACTTATCTCCTTCAGTGACTAGAATGCTTTAAATTTAGAGGTTTACAATTTCTCCCTGATGGTGTAATGTTTGCAATTCAATTTTTGTTGCTCTATATATTTAGAAACAATGTGGTGCCTTCAAGATAAATCCTGCTGCTTTGGGATTCCCTTGGCAAAAACAGGGAAATTCAAATGCTACATGACCACTGTCACGTATTCCAATGCATCAGCAGTTCCTAAGGACACTGGAGAAAATCCCCTATAAAAGTAATGAATTGCCCTTTTTCTGTATTCTTGATGACATATGCTTTGGATGCTTATGACTGTATATTGCTTGGGTAGTAGAAGAGTCTGAATTAAGCCAGTATTATTGGATGAATGCTTTTGTTCCCAGAAATCTATGAGTTGTAGTCATAACCCCAATATTATTGTATTTGAAGATAGGACATTTTTGACATAATTAAGTCATGATGTTAGAACAGCCATGAATGGAATCTAGGGCCCTATAAGAAGAGAATACATTCTTTGTATGAACACACACACACACACACACACACACACACACACACACACACACACTGCTATGTAAAAATGAGAATATGGATGTCTGTAAACCAGAAAGCTGAACTTAGCTACACTGTTGAGCAGCCAGTATCTTGATCCTTTCAAACATCCACAACAGTGTAAATGTTTTTGTTTTTTCCATTTTCTTTATGATAATTTATCATGGTAGCCTTAACCTACTAGGACAAATGATTATGAAAAGTACATTTATGAATAAACACTTCGTTCATTTAAACAATAAAAATGAACTCCATGTGAAGTACAAATACAGCCATTCTTGCCTTTTAGTGCAGAAAACTTCAAACATGACTTCCATTTTAAAATAAAAATTATTCTTCAAAATCATCATATTCCATTGAGCACACTGAGCAAGTATCATGTTAGTGTTAGAGATTTAATTAAAATATTTCATTAAATAATAGATAAAATTATATTGCTCATCTATTTAGCATGTAGCATATTACTTATCTAAATAGCCCTGTTGGGTGTATATATAGGTGTATATATATACACCTATATGTGTGTGTGTGTGTGTGTGTGTGTGTGTGTTTATGTATAATGCGATTGATGTTAAATGACATAAAACAATCAAAGCAAAGGTTCGGAAGCAGATTGAGGATTCACTCTTTAAGTAAAGGGTAGGTAAGTTATGCAATAAGATGACAATTGAAAACTCATCTACATAAAATAATGAGTAAAGTTATCTGAGAGAAGGTTGTTCTAGGAATGGACTTGTTCTAGCAAGTCTCAAATTTCAGTAGCAATTGTATGCCTGAGATTCATAAAATAGGAGCTTTAACTTCTGAAATTAAAATAAGTGTTTCTCATCATTTGATTTTTCACAAATACTTTACGAATTTCAAAATGTCTCTCGTGATATTATCTAATACCAAGGAAATTTTTTCTTTGTAATTTCCATAGGTTTTTGTTTTGTCTTGTTTTGTTTTTCTATTTTTATTCCTGATTTTGCTTTTCTTGTTAATGTCTGTGTGGGTATTTCTATCTGGGAGCATCAGCAGCAAGTACAGCTAAGAGAACTCAACTTCTCTTTCCAGAGTTCAGCCATAAACCTTCTAAAGCACTCTGACATTTCATATGGCTATCAGGCACTCAAGGGTATAAGACAGAGTAAAGAAACAGGATCTATCTTATTATGATACAGACCAGAATTGTGTTGAGAAAGCTTTCTGGGTTCCAGTTTAGAACCATTAACTCTACTTGTTACTGAATAAGGAAACAACAAATTCTGTTCAGTGCTGGCAACTACTGTATTTAAAGCCTAAGGGAGAAGAAATATTGATGAGAATGGTCTACTTGTAAGCTGTCCTCTGTTGGCTTGGTTCTGTCTACGAGAGCCATGATAACATTGTGCATGTAAAAAGGAAGCACATTTCACATATATTATACATTTTGGCTCTCTGAAGAGTATTGACTTATACAAAGAAACCAACACTCACAAAAATGATGCAAATATTTATAAACATGATTTTAGTAAAACTGAGTATTTTCCCAGAATGAGGAATTCTGTTTCTTCTGCTCTAAGTCTATTAGATATTTTGTAGCCATGGGTGAGACTCAGTTCATGTAGATCTCCTATCCTAAGTTGTAAATGTGTGCTTTCTGTTCAATCCCACGCAAAGTAATATGGATCTTTCTTCTTTTTCCAAAATAGATGGATGGGACTATCTTCTTCTTGTCTCTGAATTCTGAGAGATAGAGAAAAAAAGCAAGAACTTGAGAGAAGCCGAGGGGTGAAGGATACTGCAAGAAGACCTACAGAGTAAACGGACCTGAGCTCATGGGAGTTCACAGAGACAGAACCACCAACCAAAGAGCTTACATGGGGTGGACCTAGATCACCCCCCCCCACATATGTAGCAGATGTACACTTTGGACATCATGTGCGTTCCCTAACAATGGGCTTAGGGGCTGTCTCTGACTCTGTTGCCTTCCTTTAGATCCCTTTCCTCTGGCTGGGGTGCCTTGTCTGGCCTTTGTGGGAGAGGATGCACATATTCCTGCTGAGATGCCAGCATGAGTTGGTACCCGCTGGGGGCCTTCCTTTCTCTGAGAATGAGAAGCAAGAATGGGGATAGTGGGCGTGATAGTGGGACTGGTAGGAGAAAAGAAAGGTAACTGGGATCAGACTATAAAGTTATTAAATAAATAAATAAACAAACAGACAGACAGATAGATAGATAGATAGATAGATAGATAGATAGATAGATAGATAGA
>NW_026596091.1:14208455-14237302 GCF_907164565.1 Psammomys obesus | reverse complement strand
AGATAGATAGATAGATAGATAGATAGATAGATAGATAGATAGATAGATAAGTAAGTAAGTAAATAATTAAATAAATAAATAATAAGAGAGGAGCAATAGTCATGATGTCGTGATTAGGGAATCTAGTGAAGATTCCATTCAGCCAAATGAATAGGATACGATTAATTCCTTGGTGGCTTGAATGATTTCCATTGCTGATTTTCTGTGTGAAGAACTCCTACCTTCTGACACTCCTTCCTTTTGCACTTTTAGCAGAAAGCTTACTAAAGGTGCATTTGGGGATTAAAGTCATCCAACAACAATAGTAATGAGGTAACAACATGTAATGCTACTAGTGATTCGACCCAGGTAGTACAGGAGCAGATCTGTCGTAGAAATGGGTAAATTCTCTTAAGAGCCTCCGCCTTAGTTGCTGTTTTACATATTTGCTACAAGAATATTGTTCAGCCATAATTATAGTGGAACAGCAATGCACACAAATCTTAGGAGCCCCTTGCCTGCTGGTTGCCAAAATATCTAGGGAGTATTTACATTGACGAGTGAATATTTATACTGAATATAAGTACTGAATATAAATATGAACATTTATATTGATGAATGAAAGGGCCCTGTGCCAGTGAGAAGGCCCAGTGACAGAGTTTGTAAGAGAAACCAGAAAACCTAAGATAGATGCTAGAAACCACTGTAGGAGAGAAACAATGCCGAGAAGTTGTCCTTTGACTGTATGCATGTACAATGTCACACATCATATATACTCGCACACACACACACACACACACACCACATACCATCATCATTCTCATCATAAAAATTTAAATTTAAAGAGAGAATGTAAGTTCTCTCAATATTCACACTAACACCATAGCCATCATGCCAGCTCAGCACGAACCATTCTCATTGGCAAAAGTGAATGTTTAAATTAGATCCATTTTAAAAACATGTGGCTGATGACATGGACTCATGAGGCTTAGCACACAGTCTTAAAAATAAAGCCATATCAATCTTATCTTTAAATCAATGTAATTTTTAGGCTTCACCTACTCTGAACAAGAAATAAAGTGTACTGGATATTGTGACAATTTCTCAACCTTAGAATCACAAAGAGTGATGTGTGTCTCTTTGTAGAATTTATTTTAGATTCAGTGTACACAAGAACCTTCTTTGCCTTCTTATTGCATATAGTTCAGGTCTTCATGGAACTCGTGGGCCCACGCCATCAAACATTCTTTCCACATATTCTTTCCAGCATATTCCTATCACTAAATTTAACTCAGTGTCAATTTCTGCAGGATTCGTCCACTTCTACAAAATTCCCAATAAACACTGAAGTTGGAAATATTCATGGATATTTGAGATATTTTTCATAGTTAGTTGGCGAAAGCCACAAAAGTTTGAAACTTTCGTTAAAAATATTGATATTTAGTAGAGTTGTATTGAGCATCAATTTCTAGCTTGAGTACAGAGAGCTATTTTATTTTGTTGTTGTTGTTGTTTAAAAATGGCTAACTTTTTAAACAGATTATTTCTCTCAGTATTGAGGTATTTCTATTAAAGTGGAAGCAGGATTAAAATGTTGCCACATTTTTAATAACTCTTTTATTATTGCTATTTTCCTTATCTATAGCTTCTCCCAATATTTTCTAACTGCTTGACTAGGCTTATATCTATACACACACATATACATATATACATATATATGGATGTATCCATTCAATGTGTATCACTGTGTCCTTTTTTCCTATTCCTTGGCATTTTTAAGTGTTCTAGACTCTTATGTCTGACATAGTTGCTGTTGTCAGATGGTCTAGATCAGCCTTGCAATCCTCCTGTCTCAAGCTTCCCAAGTACTGAGAATATTACAGGGATGACAGACTATGATCAGCTCTTCTTCCTAAGATCTTATCACATCTTCAAATTGTCACATAAATGAGTTACATAAACTGTACTAAAAATCTGAGCTATGTGTTTTGGTCATCACAATATTTTCAATAGATGCCTCAATTTAGTAATAATTCATATAACTAACAAAGGTCTAGAAGACAGTGAACAGAGTAATAAATCTATGGAAAGTAGATCATAGTGAATTCTAGCTTGTGTTTGCAGGACAACTTGCCCTCAAGTGCTGTGAAACCCTTAGGAGTGCCAGGCATTTCACAAAAGTGGAAACACTCCCTCTGGAGTTGGGAATCCAACTCCATCAATTCCAACAATCATGGAAAATAGCTCAGTGATTCTAACTTAGAGGGCTCCAAGAGAGACTTGAGCAATCCTTAAAGGTGGCTTTTATTTTCTGCTGTCTTAAAAAAGAGCATCCATAATCTCAGCATAGCAAAAAACATTTCAGATTTCCACAACAGAAGAATTTAAACCCACAAATCATGTTCAGTGCTGGGAGAGATGCTGCGACAGAATTGAACATGAAGATATGAGCAAAAACTTAGAAAACAAAGGAAAAGGAATGTCACCCTAAGTAATTTTCGCCACCATGAGCATACTCCCATCCACATGCCTTCTGGAACATACCAATAATTTCAGGTGTAAATTTCAGAATTCAGCATGACATAACGATAACAGTCAGTAACTTTCGTAGGTTGAAGTGAAAGCCTTAGCCTTCCCCTCCATGACCCTCAAGGAGCCTTGAAGCAAACAGCACTCAGAAACTCATAACCTGGAAGGAGACATGATGAAAAGTCATGCATTGTGTCATCAATTTTTTTTTACAAAAACAGGAAAAACCCAGCTAGAGAGATGGCTCACTGTGTAAAAATACTTGCTATGCAAGTACGTGGATCTGGGTTTGAATCTCAGAATCACCGTAAAATGTCAAATGTGTCTATGTGTACCCGTATGCTCAGTGCTGTAGGAGGCAGAGCCGAGAATCTTGCTGCAATTTGCCTGCCAGCCTACTCCTAAGCTCAGTGAGAGACTGTGTCTCAAAGATAAGAGATAGAGAGTGATAGAGCAGTTATCCAGTGTCTTCCTCCAATCTCCATATATATGCAGACACAAGCCACATACACACACACACCACATAAACACACTTACAGAGATACACAAACATACAAAACACACACACACACCACACACATAAACGCAGGTACAGACACACACAAACACACATGCACACACACCTGACTATAGCGTGTTAATGTACATCGTATTTCCACACTCATATCTCTGTTATATAGAAATCCAGTGGTCCTGGAGTTCACTGCCCTGGTAGATTTCTTACTCCATAAGGTCTCCAGAATCAGATTTTGTAATTCTGAGCTTAATTAGAGGCAAGTTACTTAATAATATCCGTGGCCCTTTGTTTATTCTAAACATTATTTATTTGTTGACTAAAGAGTCACATGAGCCTCCATTTCATTATTCTAACAATGCTCAGATCCAGACAAATTTTAGAGGTATAAACTGGCTTCACACAGGGTATGGTTAGTACAGAGTATGATCACAAAAGGTATCGATCATATAAGTACATAATCAATTTTTCATTCTAGTCTAATGAAAAAGTAAGTACTTTCTTTACCAGTATTCTGGGTGCACAAATAAAGTGTCAGACCAAGATTATCATTTATTTTACAGCTCAGCACGTATGAGTTTTGACTCAGATTCTGTGTCTCTTCCCCAGGGTCCCCTACTGCACAATATTTTCTAGCTATCCCAGAAGAGACGGCCTGCAAGGAACTCAATAGGCCCTCTCTACTAAAAATGGCACCTACCCTAATATTGGAACTCTTAGTTTCTTATTAATTCCACTGTGTCAATAATATTTGGCCTATGGAGAAAATTGCAGAAACTTAAATTTCTTTTCAAAGAAAAATTAGAAAACAATCTTGGAAGATATCCTAAAAGGAAGACAAAGTTGATCTAATTAGAAAAGTGTGAAGCAAATAGCCAAAAGCAAACCATACGCCTTGTAATAGTCTAGAGGTAAACAAAGAAAATCTGTCTTGGTATTCTGAAATGAGAACATCATAATTGTACAAAAATTGGCTCCGAAATATTCACTCATGGAACAGACGCTTAGCTTAGGCTGGCTTGGAAAGGAGTTAGACAAGGACAAGGACATGGAGCACTGCTGAAGGATGATCACTGCTGGTTTAACAAACCAAATGGGTGAAAGCATTTCCATATCACAGCTAAGAAGGCAAAACAGAAGTTTCGGCCACCAGTGTGGGCCCTACTCCACGCCATCCCACAACATTTTCTCTAACTTTTTATTATTATTGTTATTATTCAACTTTTCTCCATATCGTGGATGCACACTTCTCACATGGCCTTGTGTATAAGAAAGAAATATTTGGCTGAAGTTGAGGATTTGAATATGTAGTGTGGTGGTGATGGTTTCTCCAAAGACCACCTGTACTCACAGCCTGGTACACCTAGAATATTACCTAGATTAATTCATTTATTTCTAATTTTAGGAACATGACAATCTCTACTCCCAGTTTAGCAATCCAAAACTGAGGAAAAGAGCACCATGTGGCATGGGAAGCAGAATTGAAATTCTATGCTATGTCAACTGAAATTCGATATTCTCTACTGTCTTCAATAAACCCCTCCCACCACTGAGAAAAAGAAAAGGCTCATCCTGTACCCAAAGAGTGAGTCATGTTACAACTAGCATACAAAGACTGCAAGATAGTTATGGGCCTCTTTATAGGATATAAGTGTTAGGTAAACACAAAAGGTGTGTCATCTATTCAGAGTTAGTATTCTTCTTAAAAACAGTACTTATGTCAGTAAAAGTAAAATAACCTGCTGCTACAGAGCCTTTGACTCCCAAATCACATGGCAGGGTGACTGGTGCTGTTCTATAAGAGTCTCAGGGGCAACTGGACCTAGAAAATGTCACTAAAGGATTGAAACCCCTTTTGTCCTTTGTCTAGGTTATGTGTTTCAGAAGGCTTTAATCCACAGGCATAAATTCAATGTGCTGACTAACATGGTAAAATAGAAGCACATGCTTATTTTTTTTAATTAATCAAACTCATACGGTAAATTGAATGAAATTTAGCATTTTCTCTATTTATTTCTAAAATTGTCTTATATCACAAAGCATCAATCTGCCACTTAAATTTGATCACAAGATTATTTAAAAACCCTTTAGGGTACCTCAGGCTTTGGATTGCAGGCTTGTACCAGCATGTTGGTTAAAACCATTAAGATGTGTTGTCCCTTGAGTTTTTCATTTTGGCCATTCTGATGGGTGTAAGGTGATATCTCAGGGTTGTTTTGATTTGCATTTCCCTTATGGCTAATGAGGATGAGCATTTCTTTAGGTGTTTCTCTGCCATTCGATATTCCTATGTCGAGAATTCTCTGTTTAGCTCTGTTCCCCATTTTTTAATTGGATTACTTGGTTTGCTGCTTTTCAGCTTCTTTAGTTCTTTGTATATACTCGATATTAGTCCTCTGTCAGATAAAGGGTTAGTGAAGATTCTTTCCCAATCTGTAGGCAGGCGTTTTGTTTTGATGACAGTGTCCTTTGAAAAACTCAAGGGACAACACATGCTGGAGAGGTTGTGGAGAAAGGGGAACCCTCCTCCACTGCTGGTGGAAATGTAAACTGGTACAACCACTCTGGAAATCTATCTGGCGCTTTCTAAGACAATTAGGAATAGTGCTTCCTCAAGACCCAGCTATACCACTGCTAGGTATATACCCAAAGTTTGCTCAAGTACACAAAAGGGATATTTGCTCAACCATGTTTATAGCAGCTTTATTTGTAATAGCCAGAACCTGGAAACAACCCAGATGTCCATCAACGGAGGAATGGATACAGAAATTGTGGTATTTTTACACAATGGAATACTACTCAGCAATCAAAAAGGAGGAAATCATGAAATTTGCAGGCAAATGGTGGGACCTAGAAAAGATCATCCTGAGTGAAATATCCCAGAAGGAGAAAGACAAACACGGTATATACTCACTTATATAGACCTATAAGATATAATAAACATAATGAAATCTGTACACCTATAAAAGATAATCAAGAGAGTGGACATGGGGTAAGATGATCAATCCTCGTTTAGAATGACAGATGGGATGTGCATTGAACATATGACAAGAGTCTACTGAGCGCATTGGAAAGACTCTAACTAGCAGTGTTTTCAAAGCAAAGACTCATGACCAAACCTTTGGCAGAGTACAGGGAATCATAAGAAAGAAGGGGAGTTAGTCTGATGAGGAAAGGATAGGAGCTCCACAAGGAACAAAGATATCTGGGCACAGGGTCTTTTCTGAGACTGACATGCAACCAAGGACCATGTATGAATGTAACCTAGAACCTCTGCTCAGATGTAGCCTGTGGTAGCTCAGTAACCAATTGGTTTCCCATAGTGAGGGGAACAAGGACTATTTCTAACAGGAACTCAATGACTGGCTCTTTGGCCTCCCCACCCCCCAAGGGAGGAGCAGTCCTGTTAGGCCACAGAGGAGAGCTTTGCAGCCAGTCCTGAAGATACCTGATAAAACAGGATCAGATGAATGGGGAGGAGGTCCCCCTATTAGTGGACTTGGCAAGGGGCACGGTGGAGATGAGGGAGGGAGGGAGGGACTGGGAGGGAATGAGGGATCGGGACACGGCTGGGATACAGAGTTAATAAAATGTAACTGATAAGAAAAAAATAAAATACAAAAAAAAAAAACATTAAGATGATCCCTCAAGACACATAATTCTACCTGTGATGATCTTTATAAATTTCTTAATTTAAATCTGCTCTTGGGATAAATATGTATTTTTATTTATTTAGAAAAAAAAGAAAATAATTTTCCTGAGTAGTTGTTTTAATAAAGCTGCTCTCAAAATAACCTTAAACAAACCTAACAAAAAGTTATTTTGAAAGACTGACTAGATTATCCAATTTAAAAATAAAAAAGAAAGAAAGAAAAAGAAAACCCCAGAGCTTGGCATATGTTAGAAACACTAATTGTCGACTTGGGTTTCTCAATGTTCCCTGAGAAGCAATATAACATTCTTTCCTTTGAAAGGATAAAATAATGATAATAACAGCTCATAGAGTAAGAAACTGGAATCAGAAAAAAAAGTGAGAAGGAATTCCAGGGTGAATGCCAAAATACCAAGATAAAATGCAAAGGATGATTGATCGTGGTTCCTCACCTTTCAGAGATGAGTTTTTCAGCTCTGCATGGAAAGAGCTGGCAAGGGAATGCCATTTGCAGAATGCTAGCTAGATTCTGCCACGTGTAAAGTTTGCTAAGGAGAGCAATTATACACTCTTTAATGGTAGTTATTCTTAAATGTTTACTCTTAAGTCTCATTCTTTAGCAACTCAAACTGGGGTCACAAGTGGCTGTCAGTTGCTAAAATCAAGGGTGTTCCTGTAAAATGCTATAAAATCTCAGGCCATTGGAATCCATGTAAATGGCACTCCTGGGAGACAGCCTTGACCTTCTTAGTAGAAACTGTTAGAAGTCTTTGGAAGGCTTTCAGAAGACAACTGAAAGTGTTTTCATGTCACTGCACTGGAGAATTTTACCTTCAGAGCCACTTGTACCTTGAAAATAGCCCCAACATAGTGTGAGCCTAATAAGTTGCATCTCTTGTATCCTATAACTATCTTCTTAGCAAATAGCGTTAAGAGGGTTGACAAAGATTGTGAGAACAAGTTGAAGCTCATTTAAAGGTTTTGTTTGTTTGTTTGTTTGTTTGTTTGTTTATGGAACAGGCAGGTCTGGTTGTCAGTGGCAAGGACAAAGGAGAAAAACTTCAATGGTGATCATTTCTCAGCACAGCTCTGTTTTCACAAGTGTAAGTCATATGTTACAGGACTGATGAGTATAAGCTAAGTCTAACTTTACTCATCAATATTATTCACGAAAAATACCCACGCCATTTGTTGCAGAATAATAATAGCTGTATTCAAGCTCGAGTTGCACTGGCTTTTCCAATGAGGAAGAGATAGAGCTCAACTTGGAAACAGAGTCAACATGGTGATGTACATCCAGGGGGCAAGTATGGGAGGAACATAGCAGAGGATTGACAAATATCTAGAGCAAACAGTAACAAGAAGGCATGGGGCGCTTACCTAATCAACACAGCAGGATTCTTACTGATGGTAATCCAAGGTCACCCAGTGTGGACTCACATCAGATGTGCACACTGATTACATACCAAAGGTGGGAAACTCAGGCTACACTTTGGTAAAATTGAACACAGAAAGATGAAAGCTCAGAAGTCATGATTTTATTGAAAACATACAGATTAGAGTCTGATCAAAAGGACAACCTCTCACTATCCCCAAAGATGTAGATTTTTATTATTTACTATATTCATGAAGAAGAAATCATTCATCTTATAGACAATGTGTAAGATTCTTATAAAATAACACTTTTGTTTGATGAAGTGGAACACTCCTCAAATTAGGGAACACATGCTGGATTTTTCTTGGGGTGGAGGGCAGGACATTTCTTTCTCTTCCACCTAAATGAGCAACGAACAAGAAGACTTCAATTCTGGATGAAGCAGGAAAATCTGGGCAGATCATTTCTTTTATCTTCAACTGTTTGCCCGGAGTTCGTTATGCTTTTTATAGGCACAATGTCTGGCACAAACTATCTTTGAGACCACCTTATGCATGTGTATTCAAGGCTTCAGTGTCTCTAAACTGCACAATTCTCGCAGCTTATCTGCATTTGTCTTCAGCCCTTTTGTCCATGGAAAAAAGAAGTGACATGAAAGTTTGGCACACACTTTGCAGTGCAGGGGCAAGGCTGCACTTAAAACTAAGGGCTTTTACTACTGAGAGGAATAAAGGAAAAAGAAATTGTCCTCATTAAGTTCAAATCCAATAAGCAAGTTAGAATGGAATGTTACAAACTTTGCAAGGTTTTCTTTTCTAACTGCTGGCTTTGAGTTATGCACAAATCCCTGTCCCTCAGCTTAGTGACCTATAGTTTAATGTAATTTAAAAACCACATTACTAGCAACAATCTTTGCTACAGGTATACCAAAAATGAATGTCACCTTTTTGTGGGGGTAGGTATTTTTTCCTTTTTATATTTTAAATTTATGATAAAATATAATTTTAACTTATGATTAACACTCAGAGCTCTGTTTCTGCTATCTATGCTTCACTGATTTTTACACTGTAATCCACAGGCATAAATACCTTTTTGTTTTCTTCTCTCCTACTCCTTAGAAATCCTTCCTTGATCTTAGATTCAATATCTTCCTGGTAGATGGCAGTAGCAGAAAAACAACAAAATTAATATGCATACACACACACCAAAATCAGAATGACTTCTCTTCCTATGCTCAGTCCCCTGGTCCACTGATAGGGGAGGACCTCCTCCCCTTCTGTTTGACTCTAGCCTATCAGGTCTCATCAGGGCTGGCTGCATTGGCTTGCTCTTTGGCTTGGCAAGGCTGCACCCGTGCAGGGAGAGGTGATCAGAGATCCAGCCACTGAGTTCATGCCAGAGACAGCTCTTCTCAACTTACTAGGAACCCATTTGGAGCCTGAGTCTATGGGCTGCATCTGAGCAGGGGTTTTATCTCCTCTCCATGCATGGTCCTTGGTTGAGGTATCATCCTCTTCAGACCCACAGGGCCCAGTGTTTTGGCCCTGTTGGTGTCCTTTGGAGCTCCTGTCTCCTCCAAGTCTTTCTATCTCCCTCTTCTTTCATAAAATTTCATACATTCTGCCAAAGTTTGGCTATGAGTCTCAGCCTGTGCTTCAATATTTAGATCAGTGGAGTCTTTCAGAGGCCTTCTGTGGTAGGCTCCTGTCCTGTTCCCTGTCTTCTCCTGCTTCCAACGTCTATCGTGTTTGCCCTTTTGAATGAAGAATGAGCATTCTCTTTAGGGTCCTCCTTGTTGTTTACCTTCTTTATGAGTATAGATTTTAGTATGTTTATCCTATATTATATTTCTAATAGCCATCTATGAGTGAGGATATACCATGTGTGTCTTTCTGCTTCTGGGTTACCTCCATCAAGATGATCTTTTCTAGTTCCCACCATTTGCCTGAAAATTTCATGATTTCTTTGTTCTTAATTGCTGAGCAAATCTTATGTGAACTCACAGAGACTGCAGCAGCATTCACTGGGCGGGTGCAGGTCTGCGCCAGGTCCTCTGAGTATATATCACAACTGCCAGTTCAGTATTTTTATGGGACTCCTGAGTGCGAAAATGAGTGAGTATCTGAATTTTTTTTTTTTTTTGCCTTGTCTTGGGTTTTCTTTTTTCTCTTAGTTAGCCTCATCCAACTCTGATGTGATATTTTCATTTTATATTATGTTTTATCTTTTTTAAAAATTAATCAATGAATCAATGAATAAATGAATGAATTAAAAAAATAGCCGCTGGGGTTATTGTTAACAACTGAACTGTCACTTATACCGCTGTGAGAGAAAAACTGACTTCTCTACAACAGAATGACACTGGGTAGGTATGTCAAACATTTCAGGGCAACCTCGCGTTCGGGAACAGATGATCAACATGGAATCAACTCCAGTTTCCTTGTATGCTTTTATGTGGTTATAGTTTGGGGTGCTCTTCTAAGGGTGGTATTTTGTTTTCTTGATTCCCGGGGCGGGGGGGGGGGGCGGGAGAGATTGCATTGAGTTTTTTGAGAAAAAGCTTAAATTTAGGTTGGTAGAGAGGGGGAGAGAATCTTGGGGAAGCACTTGGAGGAGGCGAAGAATGGGATCAAATATATACTTATACTTTAAAATTGTTTCAAATAATAAAAAAAATATAATACAAGAAGAAGAAATGGGCAAAGGCTCTGAACAAATGGCTCAGCGAAGATAAATGGATGGGAAATATGCATAGGAAAGAGTTATCCGTGGTATCTGAATCCTGGCCCACTGTGAGTACTCTGACAAATTACCACAACTTGAGCAATGTATCAAAGAAAATATATTTGTCGCTGTTTGGGGGGCTAGGAAATATGACTGTGCAGCCAGTATTATTAAACTCTGATGAGGGCCCTTCTGATTGCAGAACGAAGACTTCTCAGGGTATCTTCACATGGTAGGGAACCTATTTCCTAATATCAAGCCTTGGACGTTAAGGTGTTATCCTATGAATTTCTGAGGCACAAGCACTTACACAATATTGATTTTAAAAGGTGGATTAGAGCAACAATGAGGTGTATAACTATGGAAATGGTCTGCATCCACCACCCTGAGAACACCAAGAGCAGACAAGAACTTAGAAGGACAGAAAGGTCCACTCCTCACAGCTGAGGATGCAGAATTGTTCTCTTCCCTCGGGAGCCATTTTGATTGTTTGTTACAAAACCAAGCAGACTCTTACTATCAACAATCACACTGTGATAATTAGCCTGAGGGGTTAAAACTTAGGTCACATGCAGAATCCTGTACACAGATTGTCATAAACATTTAATTAATAATTACCAAACTATTTAAAATAGCCAACATGTCTTCACAAGGCAAACGACTAAACTGCCAGATCCTCACATTGCTCAGTGCTAAACAGAAATGAATTCTCAAGCTTGAAAAAACAAAAGGGAAAAAAGTAGTACATTGTAATAAGCAAAAGAGGCAAAAATAAAAAGGCTAATTAAAGTAGCCTTCTAAATACATGACATGCTGGAAAAGTAAAACCACGAAGACAGTGGAAAAAGTCAGTGATAACCAGGGTCCTGTCATAGGTATGAATGAACAGACATGGCAGAGAGGACTTTTAGCAAAATGAATATATTCTACAGTACTGCAATTCAGGATGGTCATACAATCCTGTCACAGGTATACATTGTATACATTGCCTAAGCCCAGAGAATGCATAGTATAATAAATAGAGCAACTGGATATTACAGAGTGTGGACTAATGCATCAATGTAGATAGACGGTTCAACAATATGTCAGTCTCCTGGAGATTGCGGTCTAGAAATAAAATATTCATAATGTGCATGCCCGAGAATAAATAGGCAAGCTGCACATCACCAGGATTCATGATCACGAATTCATCTAGAACTGGATGATTTCATAACAAAGACATGGGTCAGATGTACCTCCTTTAGATATAGCAAATCGGTCGCTATGGAATAAAGAGAAAGCAAACTGATGTGAAGGAAAGAGACCACAACTTGGACGCTGAACAATTTCCTTCACATCTCTTAGCTCGAGGTCTTCATGTGCGACCTTGTTTTAATATGTGTCTCATAGAGCAGGGATTTTATGAATATCCATCAAATAGAAATATAACTTTTATGTAGTAGGGTCAAAAACCTTGAAGTCGTGAGGAGTTCAGAGGAAAGGATGAGAAAAAGAAGGTAATGGGGATGAAGTATGATCCAAATGCACTATACCCATGTAGGGAATTCTGAAAATAAGTCAAAAACGATTATGAAAGTTCTTGATGTCCATTAAGCCACAGTATTGGAACCTATGTAATAGATATCATTTGGATTATTGTGTTGCTGATTTTGTTGCCATTTCTCCTGGAATGTAAATTCCACAGCAGATTGATCTTTCTTCCTTCGTGGGTGATTTCTCTTTCTATGTGAGCATCGCATGCCATCTAGCAAATGCTTTGTTGTGGGACAGCGTCATTTGTCAGATGGCAGCAGTGACGAGTGGACTCCTTAAGCACGTTGCCCAAAGATACACATAAAATAAGTGACAGGACTCTGATCAGCGCCCAGAGGACTTGCCAGTGTGAGCTTCTACCTCATACGGCCTACACTGTACTGAGGGATTGGCTCTACTGCTGGGTTTCTGTAGTGGGAGCCATACTGTGGGAAAGAGGTAAGAATGGTTTGTCAAGCATGTAAATATCAGCCAGCTGAAGTGAAGAGAGCAGAGATGAGGATGCAATATGTTAGACCAGATGACAAGGGCCAAGAGTTTCCGCTTCAGAGACATTTAAACTTTAAATTAGAGTGTTAATGTCTTATAGAACTATTTTATATCTAAGTTAGTCATATGCCAATATATTCTAATAGGTGCCTGGTATAAGTAATTTACATGCTGGCAGAAACAGATGTAAATTTAGACATTTCTTTCTGATTCTTTCTCTCTGCTCTCTCCATGACCTCAGCAGTAACTTGTATGAATCCCGTGACACACCCTAGGAGTGTTTTTCCCCTGAAAAAAATCTCAGCACAAGTAGGGTTTATCTCCCAATCAGGTTGCTAAGCTTCCGTGGCTTCTGAATGAACAACCTTCCTAGAACAGGGTTTGGGCTGCAGAACGCATTCGGTTCCGGAAGTGAGCGCTTGCGCTGATCTCCATTACAGCATTCGCCACATGAAGTGGTGGAAATGATCCATACATTAACTAAAGAACAAACTCACAAGGTACAAACATAGACTCTGCAGTTCCTGGGAAATCGGGGAGAACCGTGCGGAGATCTGCTGTTCATAGGTTGATACCTACTCTCTGTGTCTTACATAAAGCTGGCTGCTTAGGTTAGGACTCAGACAGTCCTGCCTGGATAAGGAGTCAGTGTGCCACCTTCCCCGTACTTACGTCTTTCTCTCCTCCAGCTCCCTCACTGGATGTAGGAAGCTCGCCTATAGGTTAACCTTCAAAGTCTAGCTACAGCCACAGTGGCTGCAGCCTTTTAGATGGATGGTCATCAAGAAGGATCCAAAAACCACACCCCCACAAGGGAACTAGTAGACATGTGTAACTTCAATACAAAGAAAAAAAAACAAAACACTTTTTTCTCCCTAATACAAGAGGATTTCAGAAGCCAAGGCAAGGATAAGTACCGTGCTCCAGAAGCATCCCTGATTGCGCTCCCCATGCCATCTGCTGACAGCTGCTGACAGGTTGTGTTTTATCTGTTGGTACCTGCCTCTTCTATTCTATTGGTGTCTTTGTCTTTCCATTATTGTAAAATCGGGAGTCCTTGATCTTGTCAGTGATAAAGCTGCCTTAACCCCTCTGAGGTTCCTTTTCATTATCTGTGACAGGAGGCTACTGTCGCCCAGGATGTGCTGCAGTAAGGGCCCGAGGTACTGAGTCGGCAAGGAGGCTGCACATCAGCGCTGGTTGTCAGCGATCAAGGATAACAATGAGGAGCTGATCTTGCTACTGTTCCGCTGGGACTTAGCACAGGGGTCCACACAGAACGCATGTTCATTATATTTTATGCCGGACCTATAAAAGCCTGGTGACCCTTCAGTAGCTCCCAGAGCCGTCACTGACTCCCTGGAGACGGTTAGCAGTGTTTCAACAACAAACAGACAAACACGGGCTTGTTTGTGTGGAGTTCAGTGTGTGTGTGTGTGGGGGGGGGAGGGTCCACAGTCATTTTGTACTTTTACAATTGGTGAAGATGTCCTGGCACAAACACCTCCTACTTTATTTATATGAGCTCTTGTGGGATGGGCATTTCTGGCACTGGCTTCAAGGTGATCCCTCCCGCCCCGGGAGGTTGGCAACTCAAAGAATTGCCTCCTTAAAAAAAAAAAAAGAAAGAAAGAAAATCACAGCTGTAAAGAGGTGGTAAGACACTGTCACAAAAATGTCTGCCTGCCTGGGAACCTGCCCAGAAGTTTGCTGCAGAGGCTTAGTGCTGAGTTGAGCTGCAGCGCCATCTGGTGGTCATGTGACGTGCAGGCCAGGTGCAGCATTCCAGCGTGAGGGTTTCCTAAAAGCAAGGTTACCTTTCTCCCCCTCTGTTATCTGTGGGTTACCTAGTAATGGGAAGAGGGACTGCCCCTGACATAATCTGATTGGCCTGCTCTTTGATCACCTCCCCCTGAGGGGGGAGCATCCCTACCAGGCCACAGTAGAAGACAATGCAGCCACTTTTGATGAGAACTGATAGACTAAGATCAGAAAGGAGAGGAGAACCTCTCCAATCAGTGGACTTGGGGAGGGGCATGCATGCAGAAAGGGGAGGAAGGGTGGGATCAGGAGGGGAGGATGGAGGGGCTTATGGGGGGATACAAAATGAATAAAGTGTAATTAATAAAAAATTAAAAAAAGTTAAAAAAAATTAAAAAATAAGAATAAAAAAAAGAAATGAATCTAAGGAAATAAATGACGCAGATTTTATGATACAGAGAAATAACGTATAGCCACTATCTCGTCTCTGGAATGTGAGACTGTGCTTAAATGTATGAGTTTTCTTGTGGTTACTTAAGTGTTCATGAACCTCAGTGTTCTAACTTAAAAAAAAAAAACTCCTCTTTACATTTATTGTGGTTACATGCATATACATATTCTATATATATTTTTCTTCTATTCGTTTTTGTGCATAAATATATTCAAAATATATAAATACATTATATATGCAAAATATATAATTTGCATATGTATATTGTATATCTTGCATATGTATATATAAATGTATTTTTACATAGTATATATGTTTATTTATATGTATACATATATGTGTGTATATGTATATATATAGATAGATATACACACATTTATATCCCAAAATATTACCTGCTCAGTCTGTATAATATTCCAAGTGTGCACGTTTTCTGGGCTGCCCTTTTAATACTGGATAACCAAATGATGTGTTCTTCTCTGGACAAGAATACCCTATTCCCAGAATTCCTCATAAATTTGAAAGAGAGCAAGAATGGGTGCATGGGAATGTTTGGAGAAAGTAAATGAAGAAAAGGGATAAATTATGTACTTATATCTCAAACAAAAGAAGTAATAAAAATGAATTCAAGTTTGACTATAGAAACAGACACTATGTCATATAGTGTACTCTATATGAGATGTACTCTAATTTAGTCGTAACAGCCTCATCCATGAGACCATACCAGGCACCTGTACATACTATAGTACAGGATACTATAGTATAGGATACAAAAAGTAAAACACCGGAGGTTTTTTTTTCCCCTTAGAGAAATAACAGTTCCATAATGAAGACAGATGTTAGTTCTTGAAAAAGAGCACAATGTGATACCAGATTGTAGAGGCAAGGCAGGGCACATACTTAATTCTGACACCCAAGACGGAGATGCCAAGACAAGCTTTGCAGTAAAACACAAACATAACTTTATTTGAATTGGGTCTCACATAAATGTTACTCCCATGCCAGGGGAAGTGAGAATAGCCAAAAGATGGAATGTATAATACTAAAGCTGAGAAAAATGATTATAAAAATATATAGTTATGAAAATATCCTTGCTCTGAACAAATGATAGGAAAATTTGGGTTAGAGACAACATTTCATAAGTTATAACACAATTTGCTATTTTGCACATAGTTATGAAAACTGAGACGATTTAAGCGCTAGCCCATCATATAAAACAGTCAATAGAAAATAATGAGAATCAAAAAGTTTCAAGAGAGGTCATGAAGAATAACAGTCCCGTTGACTTTAGATTAATCCTAGTCTTTTGGTTCAATGTGCTAGTGGGTGTTGAAAACTGCATATGTGTCTGTGTCATAAAATCTGTTACATACATACATAAAACATGAAACATCAATGGCCTAAAAGTTGTACTTCCCTTTAAAATCCCTTATAGTTTTTCTCACACTATTCTAGCATTCAGAGAAATGCTTTTTAGACAAATAACTGATTAACTACCATTTATCCACACATCATTCATTCATTCATTCTATAATGGCTTCTGCCTTCTGGGCTACCTCAGGAAAGGAAGTACCCGTCAGCTCTTCAAATCACATTTATAGGAAACGGTGTGTGCCATGAAGAGTAAAGCATAGCAAAGGCTTTCTTTGTGTTTGCTTTTATTCTTTGCTTGCTTGGCTGTTTTTTGTTTGGTTTGTCTTGTAGCACCTCCTTAGTGCTCAAAAGTTCCACTAACAGGTTATCACACTCTACCTCAATATCAAGTAGCTTTGGGAAATGTGTTTAGACAATGATGAACTTTGATCCACACAGAGAGGGTAAAAAAAACACATCTGATCAATTAATTCGAACTCACAATGCGTAAATGGTCAATAGTAGATGCTCAATGCCTTGTGGTGAATTGGCACATGAACCCTTACCAATTAATATCAATGGCACATGATAAATAATCCATGTATAAGAAGTACATGGACCAAGCAAGTGAACAAACGCTAAATGAGTGACCGCATGCATGAGCTGTTTAAGATGCTGTGCTGGGGTTCCAGGTCATCTCCACGAATAGTCCTTGGTTGGAGTATGATTTTCTGGGAAGTTCCCTGTGTTCAAATTATCTTGTTCTGTTGCTCTCCTTGTGGAGTTCCCGTCCCCTCCAGCTCTTACTATTTCCCACTTCTTACATAAAATTCCATTCACTCTGCCCATCAGTTGGCCATCAGGCTCAGCATCTGCTTTGACAGTCTATACTGCAGAAGCTTTCAGAGGCCCTCTGTGGCAGGTTTCAAGGTTGTTTCCTGTTTTCTTCTGGCTTTCAGAGGCCCTCTGTAGCAGGTTCCGAGGTTGTTTCCTATTTTCTTTTTCTTCTGATGTCCATCCTCTTTGCCTTTCAGGATGGGGATTGAACCCCTGCACAGGTGTAGCCCATGGCAGTTTAGTGTCCAAGTGGGTTCCATAGTAATGGGAAGAGGGACTGCCTCTGACATAATCTGATTGGCCTGCTCATTGATCACCTCCCCCTGAGGGGGGAGCAGCCCTACCAGGCCACAGTAGAGGACAATGCAGCCACTTTTGATGAGAACTGATAGACTAAGATCAGAAAGAAGAGGAGAACCTCCCCTATCAGTGGACTTGGGGAGTGGCATGCATGCAGAAAGGGGAGGGAGGGTGGGATTGGGAGGGGAGGAGGGAGGGGCTTATGAGGGGATACAAAATGAATAAAGTGTAATTAATAAAAAATAAAATAAATAAATAAATTGTCAAAACCAAAAAAAAAAAAAAAAAAAGATGCTGTGCTGGGCAGTGTCATGAATATAAATGGCACTGCATTTTGGTGTAGAGGCTGTCTCACTTTGGTTAAGTCCTCAACCTCAGTACTCTCATGTGAGGAAGATAATAACAACTTTTGATTGGGCATCACAGACAAGAGAAATAAAGTGGAAAAAAAATCTTTCAAGTGCAGTGCCTATTGAACCTAATGTGTGGCTTGTTCTTAATTCATGGTACCTATCACCTTGCTTGAACTTTTGTATATTGTGTGTTAAATCAGTACACAGGGATACATTTAGGTCAGTCCTACATACAAACTAAAAATGATCTGTAAGTAAGTTACATTCCACAAACACCTGCAGAATAAACAAATGAACGAACCGATTTTGAGAATGACTGAAATCTGTATCATGAACGTAGTGTTTTTCCAACTGTGTAAAAGTAATATGGAATAGCACCACTAGGGGACGCTAAATATACATCAAGAAAACAAGGCCTACCTTGTTGGATCCTGATTAGGTTAAAAGTTCTTGTAAGTAAAATTAGGCACCGCAACTATTTAAAAGTAAAGGCAACAACTCAGTCAGTGATTCAAAAGTTTAATCTATTATTAATTAAATATAATCTACCCCTTCTGTCTCCATCTCTGAGTATAAACATGTCTTTCTCTTTCCTTCCTATCTTTCGTTCCCTCATGACAAAGCCTGTTCCTTAAATTCCCATAGTAATTTTACAAGGTATGGCTGTGTGTGGATAAAGAGACAAAGCTCAGGTAGGTGGCACACAGATAAACTTGAAAATAGAACTGTCTAGGATAAATTGCTTTAGTTCACATCAAACAGAACACGGTTCTTAGGGCCACTCTGCTGCGATGGTTATGCCTCTGTTCCCTCAGTTTCTCTCCAAATCCCTGACGACTCAGCTCTATTCTTTTTCACATACCTTTGCCCATTTATCCATAAGTTTTACTGCCAACTCCTCCTCCACCTGTAATGGCCGGTCTTCATTATCAACTGGATTGGGTTTACAATGGCCACGGAAACATACGTCCAAGTGTGTCAAGGGTGATTCCAGAAAGGATTAACTGAAGATGATGCATTAAGCAGCACCATCACTGGGATGTGTCCTAGAGTGAATTTAAAATTTTTAAGAGAGATTAAGAGAAAGAGGAGGACATGGGGGTGAGGGGACAAGAGAAGGGGAAAACTAGATAGCCGAGCAAAGTAATACACACCCACTGCATTTGATACCCAGACAAAGACGTTTCTCCTCTAGATCTTCAAACAGGTCTTATTTTAGCCACCCTCTTCTAGATGTCAGTGTTGGGTTTACCGGTACTGCTATGCCAAAGCGTTGCATGTCAGAGGGTTTAGAACCCAGAAATTTATTTTATCACAGTTCTAGAGACCAGGGATTGAAGATCAAGGTCCTGGCAGATCTGGGTCCCTCTGTGGTCTTTTGCCTTGGCTCATAGATGGTCACCTGTGGTGGCTACTCTTGGTTGTCAACTTGATTGTATCTGGGATTAACTACAATCCAGAAGGGGGAGGCACCTGTGAGAGACTTTGTTTTTGAAGTGAGTGAATCCACTTCTAGTCAGGGCCCTTGAGGTGGGAAGACATAGGCTTTTGATCCAGATCTTGATTTGGGAAGACATACCTTTAATGTGTGCCACATTTTCTAATGGAAGCCTGTATAAGAACATGGAAGATGAGAGGTGCTGCTCTTTGCCTGCTTGCCCTCACCATGCTAGCACGTCCTTTCCTTCACTGGCATTGGAGCCTACTTCTCCAGGATTGCAATATAGAAAAATGAGCAACTAAGACACCCAGCCTTGTGGAACTCAACAACTACTAGGCCTTTGGACTTCCCCTTCATAGCCAGTTGTTGGATTAGCTGGACTGCAGCCCGTGAGTCTTTCCAGTAAGCATATACATGACATGTATGTATGTATAATAAACTAAATAAACTAATCACTCTTCAATGCCCACCCTAATAGGTCAACCAATGCTTAGTGTTGCACATGGTTAAATATTTGCATAAGCAAACAGGAAGTTTTATGCAGAAAATTACTCTCATCTCAGGTTTAACAGCTGTACTTGTGTGAGCTTCCAGAAGCCAGCAGCCTACAGTACCATGTTCTGTAATTCTCAGTACTGGGTCCTGTGTCCTGATCTCAGGGATGCTCTTGGGTCAATGTTGAGGCGCCTGTGCAACAAGGATCTGGGATGATCTGGGACCCACATTCTTCACTTTTTCAGTGGAGTACTCAGTACTCCAAAACTCCCTCCCGATGTGCCCTTTATCTTGGGCACATGGAGAAACACTCCCTCAAACTAATCATACTGAGGCCGTCTCAAACCCAGGGCATGGCTGGAGATCCACTTGGTATGGACAAGAGCCAAGCAAGGAGCAATATGAGGCAGGTCATACTGGAGTAGGCCATCTCCAGTGAATCACCTTACCCTGTACTCCACATGAAAAGGCAATCCTCTTTGGGTATTTTGTTCTCTGATGTTTGATCTATAACTTCACAGCTGATCTGCAGAAAAGCCACCCAAGATACTACCTGGGAAACGCTGTGTTTGTGTAGACACCAGTTACTGAACATGCGCACTGGAGCTGGGAGCCTACACTTCATCACCTCTCCCTTTTGTAAGACTTTGGACAGCTTGTTCTAGCTTTCTGAGCCCCGTTTCCCCAAAACTAAAGCTAGCAAACAAACAGTAACAAAAAGTGAAGAACGTTAAATAAAACTTTATATACTCACAGCCAAAGTGTGTGTGTGGTGTTTCCCATCATCCTAGAGTTATGAGGACTCAAAGCTGACACTAAAAGCTGGCATGCATCCCATTATCAAATTAGATATCAATCAAGTACTTCTCAATATCTGGGGTCAGATTCATTCCAGAGCTCATATGAAGACAGCCAAGACTTTTCTGCTTTCCGTGTCATCACTCCATCTTTCTCTCTCAGTCTGTATCAACTGAACCCTTGGGAGAGTAATTAAAGAGGCACAATGACTACATTAAGTAATAATCAAAAGTTTCCTCTGGCCTTCAACACGAACCAGCACTCATAGAGGTTCCAGACACTTTAAAAAAATGACACTATCATCTACAAGCTAAAGTACCTGCAGAGTATCTTTTACCAAGATGAGCTGTCAGGAAAGCATTCCCATAGCATCTAATATATCTGAAGTAAGTAATAAAAGGAGTCAGAGAGAGCAAGACCCTTGGGAATAGTTCTTTCAGCGTTCTGCTGAAAACTTGGGTCATACAAGTAGTTGGGAAATTTCAGGTGACTCTCTCTCTCTCAAAATTCTAGACCTCAGCTCTTCTTACAGGGAAGGGGATAGACAAACTATGCCAACCCCGTGTCTTCTTTAGCTTAAAGTGGGTTTTGTAATGAAAAACATTTGTTTATGGGAAGTGTCATATCTGCTCCCCTTCCCTAACTAATACTTTAAGATCTTCTGTTTCCCAAGTTGAGAGAGAATAATGGTGACATCAGAGAACCAAAATGGCATTTTGAGTCAGAGCTCCCAAATAAATTTAGATATTCAGTATGTAGAGATTTGTCATCTCAGGAAACCATGGATGGCTTGCACAGCATGCTCACCTCTAGTGAACACTGCAACAGATTTCAGAGCTCTGAGTCTCTGTTTTTGTGCAAGACCCAGACTGAATATTGATTAGAACATCATCCAAATTCTTTAAGACTGAGAGCATTTCAAGGAGCCATGAGATTTAAATCTTGCAAAGAATGAGGTAAGCAAATGAGGATATGTTCTTAACATAGCAAATTGCATGATGTACAGTTTTTATGGTGTTTTGTTGTTAGACAAAAACATTCTCTTAAACATGAGACTGTAACTAAACATGAGTGAGATCTCAGTGCTCAATGCTGTTGAAGCTGTCATGTTAACTTTGGCAGGGCAATTGGCATGCAGCACATGTTAATGTTCATGTGCATTTACTGCGCTTATTTTAAGCACTTACGAACAAGAATCTGTGTAAATAAGTTTGACATTAGTAAGAAAGTTGGAGACCCCATCGTAGAAAAGCTGGGAACAGTCAGGGATGAGTAATAACTTTGACCTGATGGGTTACAGTGAGCTCAATTAACAGTAATGGTAGGCACTTCAGGTCCTAAGGGACCAGCCAAATGTGGAGTGTCCGGGCCTACATTCTCACCCTGGAGAACCTCAGTCCTCATCTTCATGTTCAGCCATGCAGAGACACATAAGCAGAAGACTAACTAAAGACAGCATAAATTGGCTAGCCCTAAATAAAAATATTGCTGTTGGAAAGTCCTACTGTTTATATATCTGTTTAGTGTTATCAGATATCAATGAGGTTTGTCTAGTCTACTCATACCTAGTAATGAAAAAAATATATGTATACATATATATACATATAAATAAATTTAAATACACACACACACACACACACACACACACACACACACACACACACACATATATATCCTTATCATGGTACTAGAGTAAAATCCTTAAAGCAATTCAGCTTGCTGGCCTCCTTCTTCCTCTTCTTCCTCTTTCTCCTCTCCTTCTCCTTCCTCTTCCTCCTCTTTTTACTCTGATTCTTTTTTATTTAGTCTACAACCCCATCCCAGTGGTGCTGCTGTCCTTACTGACAATGTATCTTCTTTCTTCAGTTAAATCTTTCTGTTAAACCACCCTCAGAGACATTCCCAGAAGTGTGTTTCCTTGCCAGTTCAGTTGGCAATGAAGACCAGCCATCTTGGCTTGAAGAAGAAGTTCCTGGGAGAAGGGTCTTGGCAGCTTATTAAAAGGATTGAAATAAGGGTCACAAAAATTTGCAAAAGTTAGAAAAATAGTTGTTTTGCATCTTTGTTTGTTTATTTCACAGGGTTAGGCCACATGAGTAAGGGTGATGTTCAAAGCCTGATAAAATTAACAGAAAGCAAAAGATTCTTATCTTTGAAAGTCAGCTTTTTAAAATACGATAAAACTAGACAAGTGTACTAGGAAAGTCAAGTTATACTGAGCACAAAACATTTAAAAAAACCTTTGAAAAAATCTTGATAATGATAAAACTAAGTTGTATAAATCTTTTCTCATAAGATACATTTTTTTACAAATGTGACATAAATTTATACCAAACTAAAAACAAATTATGGATGTAGTGTATAGATGTAAGCTTTTGCATTAAAAATCTGACATCTCTATCTGGGGTATGGAAGATCTGTAAATTTTTGTCTCCTACATTTTTATTTAATATTATTTTATTGCATGGAGAGCTTTGTCATATAAAGAATTACATGTGTTGGTTACATACACATTTGAAAAACAAATAAAGAGCAAAGTTTCTAATGAGAATTACATAATATCAAGTTTATATATATAGCATTGTATTATACAGATTATAAAAACATTTTTTTCATACATAAATACTGAATCTAATGGTCCAATGAACACAGAGACTGTAAATCTAGTATTGCATTTTTTGTGAACAACACTGGTTTGATATTAATAATTTATAATGTATACAAACAACAGATTAGAAATTAAAATATCAACTGAGTACATGTGGACTAATCCTTTATATTTTTTAAACTTAAGATTTGCATATTAAGTTTGTCTGTCAGAAGACAAACGAGCAAGCAAACAAAACAGTTCAGAAACTTCTTGAGCATTTTAAAAGGATATTGGAACACTTTTTATCACCACTTAAAGCCAACATGTTGGCTATCTTCATTTGGTAACAGTTAATAGAGGGAGATGTCAAAGTCTACCCCAGATCCTACCCAGCCTTCAAAATTATATTTCTCAATTGTATACATGAGAGTATACCTGGAAAAAATTCATAGCAATAGCCTCTTATGACCATATTAATATACATTATTTTCAAATACTTTTATTAACATAAACCATTTTCATTATCTCTCATTTTCTGTTACCTCTTAAAAACTCAATAAAATTAAATATTTTCCAGAATCTTGTTTTTAAAGAAACTTCTTGTGCCCTAATGCTTTGACTTTTTTAAAAGAGAACTGATAAAAAACAAGTATTTTAGAGACAATACCTTAAAACACTTTAATGAGGGTAGATTTATATGAAATAGGATTCATTTGGTCAAAGTTTTGTTAAGTTACAATGTTAGTACTGGCTACATAAATTATCCCTTGTACCTCAGATATTATAATTCAAGGCAATGGGATGCAGAGATAGAAATACTAAATCTATTAAATATCAACTAAATATAGTGTTTGAGATTACCCAGGTGCTGCTCACAAGGTGTCTTTGATTTTTCCCCAAGTGTGTTGTCATGTAAATGTATCTCTCAGGGTCCTATCAGACTCTGAGGACACACTTAAGTAGGATGACTGAATCTTACAAAGAAATGGTCTACCCAGTGTCCAGTGTCCTTGTAGAAGGAACCCAGGGAAATGATAGCCCTGTATGGAGGCTGGCTAGCACAAGGAACCTAGGAAAAGGACTATAACTAGAGGCCAGGTGCTGGAGGACCATTTCCTCCAAGTGCTACCAAAACAAACTGAGAAGCAAAGATTGCTGGAGGAGATAGTTTTATGCAGCTCCTTCTTGCTGAGGAAAATGGGCTAGAGACTGCCTGTCTCACAGAAAAGTGTTTCTCCATTTTCCATTATGGAAAAGAGAAATAGTCTCAGGGGGTGGGGTGGGGGTCTGTGGGTGGGACTGGTCATTAGGGTTCTTTTATGACCAGTGTCTCTTGGAAAAACCCTCAGGCCTAACCTTTGGTAATCATATTAACACACTAAGTTTGCAAATGAAAGGGTGGTTGGCAAAGTAAGGAGGAGGATAAAGTCCTCCCTTGAGACTTACAGTACTTTTGTGACAGAGAGAACATGCTGGAGATCTGGAAAAAAGGGGAGGGGGGGCAGGCAAGGTTTTTGTTTATTTGTCAATTAAGCCCAGCAAAGGCTTCTCTGTTCCTTCCTGGTGAGTCATTTCTCCTCTTTTGTAAAGTCACTTTTCTCTCTGCAATTTTTAGCCTGCTCTGTTACAGTGACATCGAGAAGCTTTTTAGCATGCTCCACCACAAGGGGGCAGGGAAGTCCTAGGGGTGCCTTTTTGTGGCTCAAGGAGAAGAGCAGGCCTTGACAGCTGGGTAGAGCCAGCTGCATTAAACAACTGGGAGAGAGAGAGAAGTAAATCCCTGTCCTTTGTTTACAAGCTTCTTCCAATGTATGTTCAACGTCTCCACAGTCTCCACAGAGGGATTCCACAGAGAAAAATGTCAGGACAGGTTTCTTAAGGAACATTCTTCCTGTGTATGTGAAGGAGAAAGGAGCTAAGTTTCAGTTAAAACTGTGAAGAAATGGATGAAATGGCAACCAGGCAGCCTAGATCACCAATTCATTTCAACTAATTCTTCCAGTTAACCTAGAGTAAACTGGGTTTAGCACAGTCCAGAACTGAGCATGCTTTGAGGTTTCTCTGTCCCCTGTTAAAAAGATGATAAAAACAGCAAAACAGCAGCAATTAGTCTGTAAAGAGAAGCTGACACAGTTCTTTCCTCTTATGATGTTTATAATAGCAAAAGAGCCTGAAGGCCATAACTGGGCCTTGAGGTGGGAGGGAGCATATTACATAGAAACAATAGACTAAATGGAGGTAGCTAATCATGACAGAACCTTAAAGGAAAGAGGAAACTTCCTCTTAATGCCTGCAGAGGTGCCTGGAGAGGCCAGGTGGGGAGAAAAAGAAAAAGAAGGGAGGGGCGGTGCCTCTGCGGAGGGCATCTGTTTTCTCCAGCAGTCTTCTGTGAAGTCTCAAATCAACCCCTAGAACCAGAAAAGGGTTGACTTTCTCGAACTTTCATTCATCAGAATTTTTTGCAGCATGTGACTTGGTTCGGCACAGTGTAAGCGACCAGGAGAATAGGGCAACTGAGTACTGCATTTGAGAGACGTCAAATCACAGTACAGACAGCTTCTCAAACCCCTATCCCAGATAAAGCTCCAGGAAGGCATGCCCAGATTCGGGCTGTACCATCAGGCTTGAAAGTACAGGCCATGTTCCAGCACCATCTGTCTTTTCATTTTGAGTATGTATGCTATTACCTTGAGCTGGGTGTCTGCTTTAATGTCTGTTGTTCTGAGGATGACTATCTACAGGGATCCCCAATAAACCAACCCATGCTTCCCTTCTTTCTTTGGACAGTAGCATTGTTTAAAAAACAATGGTGCTTTCATTTCTGGCCACAGGTAATAAGTCTCACCACTCCTGATTGTGCTTTTGGCTTTTCACTCACTAAGAAGGGAACACACCACAGGTAGCCAGCAGTCTCCTGGGAGCAGAGAGCAAGGCATGGCAGACAGAGGAGGAGAAGCCTGCACAACGCCCTCCTCTCTCCACTGTTTTCAAGATCTGCCATCCAAAGCCAACTTCCTCTTTCAATGTCATCTCTAGCCTGTACAGCCTATCACTGTCTTGTGTAGTTATTCTTGCCCTAACTGAGATGGTAGTGACTGAAAACTAACATTTAAAATTCTTCTCCTCACAACGTACTTTTAGACCTGTGTCTATTTCACGATGGTATCTCCATATTTTGAATAACCTATGAAACTGAAGAATTTAGGAGAACAGATTTAGCATATTAGTTTTCCATTGATTTACAAAAACTAAACAACGGCTTGTTTTCACCTTCAAACACTTCACAGTCCTAGGCTTTTGGTTTGTTCTGATTCCTCCCTGAGGTGTAATATTTTGTGAGACTATTGTAAACTCAGAACAGTACACAGACCTGATCCTGCAGTGGTGAAGGGCGGGGAATCTTTGTTTCAGTTCACAAGGCAGAGTCAAAAGTGGCCACACCTGCAGACAACAATGAGAGTAGCAGCTGCTCAAGTAACATGGGATTTTTAAAACAGGAAGTTAAACAAGTCAGAAAAAGGGGATTAGGGGAGAAAGCTGAATTGAAAGAGGAAAGTTAGGGACTCACTGTGAGCCCAAATCAGCCTCTTCCCTAGAGGATGGAGTTTTGGTTAGCTAAGGCTGTCCTAACAAAACACCACACATTGAGATGACAGACATTTCTCACAGCTCTGGAAGCCCAAAGTCAAGACCAAAGTTTTGGCATCACTGAAGGCTTCCTGAGCTCTGAAAGAGCTCTAGTCTGCTTAAATGTGTGATGACCTCTTCCCTCTCATCTTCTTGCCAATTCCTAGCAACCCTTTATTAAGAGGTAACTTCACAGGCTCAGAAAGAAGTCAGTAGAGTGCTTGCCTTGCAAACACTGGAACTCGAGTTTCAGAGCCAGGACCCACATCAAAGAGCCAGGTGTGGTAGCAGGCCTAGCTGCTACCAGGAAACCTAGCCTAATTAGTGAATTCCAGACCAATGAATGACCCTTTCTTGAGAAACGAGGTCCACTGTGCCTTTGGAATGACCATTGGCCTCCACATTCATGGGCAGATATGCACACATGCACATGTGAATCATCATTTACTGGATTTGCACACACAGTCACACACACACACACACACACACACACACAACTGACCATACAAAACTCTGAGCATCTTTGCACACCTTCTTCTGCACCTCCTGATACTTCTGTGGCTCTACAGCCTGAGTGTATCACAATTTCCTTTCTGGCTTAACAGATTGAAAGGGGTCACAGAATTTTGATTCAGCAATTTCCCCTGGTGACTGGGATGTTTTGGGGACAATCCTTTCAAAATGAATTTTATCCACAAACAGCCACTCCACTAGTAAACTCCCCTATCTTACCACCAATGAATTGAAAATTTTTCAAAGTAATGGCTGTCTTTCATGCCACTTTATGCCCAGCATTTTGCACTGCCAGAAACACAACAGAAATTCAATTGATCAGCCCATAAAATATATATCAATGGATGTGGGAAATACTTATATCCAGAGAATACTTTTTGGAAGAATATGCTTTCAAAGATTCGGTTGTACCAAGGCTAATTTAACATTCATAAACAGGAGAGTGAACATTCGTTTTGAAAGGCCTAAGTGTCTGGGCTATAATGTTGTTTATACTGATTTGATATATACACAAAACCGTTTTATAGAAACTTGGCCAAGGTTATTGTGCCTTGGGGAATGGTTATAAAATGTATATCTGGAAAAAAAATGTCAACTAAGATGTGAAAATGAGGCATTGGGCAAGCTGTTCATTATCTAATAAACACAGAAGGGAACCAGAAAACCTAATAGCCTCCAAGACCCCTTGGTCCTCTTCTGTTGACGGTCAAAATCCACAGGCGTTTAGGAGGCAGAAGAAATAAAATTGAGGGATGCTTGTGTGAGCTGTGCCAGGACAGCTGAAATGCAACCAAGGCCGGCCGGGGTCAGCTGGGCTCCCTCTGGACTTAGTGATCTGCAAGAGTCCTACCTTCTCTTGCAGCTTTAAATAATCCTGCAGCCTGTGAGCCTACCTTCCCAACCTCTACCTCCTAGTCCCATTACCTCATGACTGTAGGGAGCATGATGAAGGGGCCCAGGTGAGCAGCATTGTACTCACTCAAAAGCATTTAGACAAATATAGTGTCCCAGGACTCCTAAGGGTTTTACTAAGGGGAATATTGCCCCTTCCAAGCCCCATCCTTTCTTTTTCCAATATTTTTTCTTTGGTTTTCACTAAATTTAAGACAGTGAGGTAAGAAGCCCTATTTAACCCAGGAGGTGACCAATATTTCATGTTTTTAGGAGCAAAGAAAAGTGTCCCCTTGAACATTTAGGGATGGATTATGCATTTCCACATTCATATAAGCTGAAATCCTAGCCTCCAAAGCGATGCTCCAATAAAAAGCCTCTGTTGGCAGGATAAGTACCATAGTCATTAAAAAAGGCCCCAAGGACCTCCTTTACCTCTACCATTATGTAAAAACATTGGAACAGAGAAAATAGCCATTCATGACAGGAAGCACTAACCCTACAGGTTCTGAGTCTATCTGTATATAGGACTGATTTTCCAGGCTCCAGAATTAGCAAAGTAGACTGTATGCTGTTTCCAAGCCACACAGCTTTCATTATTATTATTATTATTATTATTATTATTATTATTATTATTATTAT
>NW_026596091.1:14143242-14208445 GCF_907164565.1 Psammomys obesus | reverse complement strand
ATTATTATTATTATTATTATTATTATTATTATTATTATTATTATTATTATTATTTTGCAATAGCCCAAAATGGGTGGGAACAAGGGTCTTCCTGATGGATTTGCTCCCACACTGAAGGCTGTCCTTCACGAGGCGAAGCTGGGCTGTCAAGTTCACGTCCTTTCTAAACTCCAGTTATCATTGTGTGGCAATCACATTTTGGCTGGATGTCAACATCAAGGTGACAATAATGAGCAGCATTATCTTCCTACTCCATTGCTAGTCAGCTGGATTCAGCCACCAGTTCAACAAGGACAGCCTTAGCTTACACCTCCATCAAGATAATTATCAACAGCACCACCTGCCATCTCTAAGATGGAAACAATGTGACTGTTTTTGACAGTCACATTGCCCTCTAGCTGTAGCATGCCCTATCAGGCTTTTAATTATCTGGCCCTTGTATTAGCATCTAGTTTCATTTTATGCCATTTCCACCTCCAGCTACTAGCCTTACATAATGATTATTTTCCCTCTGTGCTGCTCTCTGTTCATATTCCTCCTTTATCTTTTAGGTGCTCACTCCCTCGGTAGCATTTCATTTGAAAGCATTGACAGTATCTTAGGTGGCTTAACCATCTCCTCAATGGTCCCCACCACATTGTCATCGACTGTGTAAGAAGGCATCTGACCACTTGTTGTGCAGGCTTTCCACAGTTATCTGTGTCTTAGCCCTAAGTAACTCAAGAGTTCATTTCATCTTTACATAATATCTCAATATTAGGTGAAACACTAATCATAGAAAATATGCATAGAAAGATCTCACATAAATCAGCAATAGTCTTTTCAAAAACGCAGCTCCTATATGTTCTCTAAGTTCCTCTTTCAGGGCAAGTCTCTCACACCCTCACATCCTATAGGAATCTACATACCATTTATTTTTTTTAAGGTGGCAGAATAGATTTTTTTTCTTGTTAATTTTTTTTTTATTTATTCACTTTACAACCAGATCACAGCCCCACCCTCCTGTCCTCCTGGTCCCACCCTCCCACCCTCTTCTCCCAATTCTCTCCTCAGAAAAGAAGAGCCCCAACGTATCAAGTCCCATCAGGAAAAAACACATTGTTTTTTCAATGAGGCCAGACAAGGCAGCCCAGCTAGGGGAAAGCAAGCCAAAAGCAGGCAACCATGTCAGAGACAGCCCTGTTCCAACTGCTAGGGAACCCTCATAAAGACCAAGCTATCCATCAGCTACACATCGGCATAACCTTTCTAACTGAGCAAAGTACAGTGGTCATATTTTCATGAGGTGTGTGTGACCTCTGATCTTTCACATTACATGAGTGAGTTAACTTAGCCTCATCAGAGACCTCAACCATGCTCTGTCAGATCCAGCTTTTTCTTCCTTTAGAATCACCAAGAAAGTAAACTATTCTACCTGTCAGTGATAACTTATCTGCTCTTGGTCTCCAGGTTGGAGCATTGTCCTTATGCTGTTATTAATCATGGTAGAAGATGACAATGTGAAATCATGACTAAAATCCAACCTATGAACATATTCCTGACTTCTAACACTTCTAGGAAGTGATATGAAGTTAGGAAAACTGAGAGGTGAAAAGAGGAGTGCTACAATTTCTAAGGACGGAAGCGATTGCTCCTCCAGATCCCGCAGTCCTAAATCTGTTCAATCCGCCCTAACAGTGTCAAGGCCTAGAGAGCAACATGAAGACTCCTGCATTTCTCATCATTATCATGCAGAACGCCTACACAACATATTATTTTCTCTTAGAAAATGCTTTCATAGTTCCCATTGATCTCATGTTTTGATACCAATGACTGTTTATAACAGCATTTGTAGAAAGGCATGGTTGAATGTTATGGACATTTTGTCGCAAAGGTTAATGGTGGTGTCTACTCTGTAAGGATTAATGTTCTTCAATCACTGAGAACAAAATATTGCATTTTGAAAGCTGCCACGTTCATTATCAATTTTTCTGTTTGCCACAGACGGACGTTCCAAGTGGATTATTCCACCAAGCATCCGAATCCCTTTACCCACACTGGCCCCAGAACTCACATCAGCCAATTTCCAGGCTTTGTAGCTATGAGATTTTGGAGACCTTAAACAGCTCCAAAAGATGCCTCTTTTTAAGTGTTACTGCTGAAAAACCAATGTAAATTAATAGTTGTGCAGGCCCTGTGCACAGTCTAATGAGTCCTATAAAATATTCAATAGTTACTTGTTATTGTAATCAGATAAAGTGTATAGCATTGACATTTAAGTAAGTCCAGAAGGAGCAAAGCCTGTCTTCTATGGACATTAATACCCATATCCAAATAGAACACAGTATGGCTTGGAAAGCCCTTTCAAACCAAATCTAAGTCAGATGAAAGCAAACTACAATTGTTCTACTTTTAAAAACTGCACAGAAAACTGGATATTCCCATTGTGCATTCTGCTCCGTCACCACAAAAGCTTGTTAAGAGAGTTTTATAGATTTTTTTTCTAGTATTCAAATGTTTAAAATGGGTGCTTCAAAGCATTCCCAGGTAATTCTGTCAGTAGCAAGTGATAAACTATCCTCAGTTAGAAATGATAGAGGCTTCCAAGATGCATGAAAGAAGAAAGATGTTATTGGAAGGGTCAGCTATAAAAAAAGACTCCTTGGGCATTCCTTAGGCTAAGGGCAGGTAGCAGGATGACTTTATGATGTTGGTTTCTAATCACTTATTTGTGGCTATTATTTAAGGGCTCTTGTGTATTTGTGTGTATAAGGGTATTTGTGTGTGTGTGTGTGTGTGTGTGTGTATGCTTAAAGAAATAGTAATTGTATAATTGATATCCATCCACACCTATTTTTAAATTATTACACACTTAGCCCTGTGATAGTTAGGACATTAATAAAGGTTTGAGATGCCAGTAGAAAAGAATGCTTCACAAGTTTTCACAAATTTGAACAATTCGCTAAAATCACATGCTTATCAAACACACTTAAAATGTTTTCCCAACGGTTCTTCCTTAGCTTTCTTACTGAGGCAATGAATTCAGATTAATTGAATGTTTTGTTCTTAGTGTAAAAGCCATAATTATAACTTGTGGTGTTGTATTAATACCAAGGAATCATTTGGTTTTTATTCTATCAGGGAAAAAAGATGGTCCACTGTGTAAAGTCATTTGCTGCGAAGCCTAAAGATCTGTTTTTGATCCGACATGGTCGAAAGAGAAAACTGATTCTACACGTAGTCCTCTGACCTCCACAGGCACTCCTTCACATCTACAGCATGAGAAATACAAGGACGTTTATTCTTTTATTCTGAGGCCCGTTATGACATTATCCAGTATCGACTGAGTTTTATCCTGACAATATAATGCAAATGCAATTCCTTTCTTATTTAGGAAATATATTTTAGAGTTTCTGTGCAATACACAATATTGTTTTATCTGTTTTTAAAAGCCAGAAAAAAAAAATAAGGCAGCATGAATTTCAGATACATGCTTTATTTTTATTTTTAATTTTTATATTTCCTTTGTTTCCGTATCAGTCATATTTCCGGTTTTTCCCTATTTCTTAATTGTAAATACTGCAATAGCTTCTACTTGATCTTGAATGGTGGGTTACAATAAAAGTTGCATTTCCCCAAATAGTCTATCTATTCTAGATGAAATTTCCATTTAGAAGATAGTTTTTTTTTTTAAATTGTTGTTTTTGTTCCCAGGTTTCCTTGCAGCTGAGAGATTCAAAAACTTAAGAGTTAATCCCTGGGGCTGGGGCAAAATCACCAGATCACAGACCTTTCAGAGCAGAGGTCTAGCAGCAGTCCCCCACCCAGATAAACCTTAGGGTGTGACTGGAGTCACATAGCCCCTAAGAAAGCCCATGAAATGTGCTAACCCCTCCCACCACTCCCCATTGCTACAACCTAACTTGCAAGTAACAGTATTAGAGGTCAGGTGTCCCCAAGGTAGCCAGGCCTGACCATTTGCAGACTTGGCACCTAAAAACAGACCAATCATTTTAAAGGTCAGCTCCCCTAGAGACCTTCTTACAGAATCCTGTAATGCCAAGACTTGCACTTTCTGCTTGTGTTTTTGTCCCTTTAAAAACCTTGTTCCTTTTTGTGTACTTGAGCCTCTTTTGGATATATGCCTACGAGTGGTATGGCTGGATCTTGAGGAAGCATTATTCCTAGTTGTCTGAGAAAGCGCCAGATTGATTTCCAGAGTGGTTGTACAAGTTTACATTCCCACCAGCAGTGGAGGAGTGTTCCCCTTTCTCCACAATCTCTCCAGCATGTGTTGTCACTTGAATTTTTGATCTTGGCCATTCTCATGGGTGTAAGGTGAAATCTCAAGGTTGTTCTGATTTGCATTTCCCTAATGGCTAATGAGGTTGAGCATTTCTTTAAGTGCTTCTCTGCCATTCGATATTCCTCTACAGAGAATTCTCTCTTTAGCTCTGTTCCCCATTTTTTAAGTGGATTACTTGGTTTGCTGCTTTTCAGCTTCTTTAGTTCTTTGTATATACTGGATATGAGTCCTCTGTCAGATAAAGGGTTAGTGAAGATTCTTTCCCAATCTGTAGGCAGTCTTTTTGTTTTGATGACGGTGTCCTTTGCTTTACAGAAGCTTTTCAGTTTCATGAGGTCCCATTTATTGATTGTTGCTCTTAGAGCCTGTGCTGTTGGTGTTCTGTTCAGGAAGTTTTGTAGCAGCTTTATTTGTAATAGCCAGAAGCTGGAAACAACCCAGATGCCCCTCATCTGAAGAATGGATGCAGAAATTGTGGTACATCTATACAATGGAATATTACTCAGCAATGAAAAATAAGGAAATCATGAAATTTGCAGGTAAATGGTGGGACCTGGAAAGGATCATCCTGAGTGAGTTGTCCCAGAAGCAAAAAGACACACATGGTATATACTCACTCATATAGACATATAACATAGGACAAACACACTAAAATCTATGCATCTAAAGAAACCAAGCAAGAGAGAGGACCCTAACTAAAATGTTCAATCCCCACCTGAAAGGCAAAGAGGATGGACATCAGAAGAAGAAGAAAACAGGAAACAACCTAGAAACCTGCTACAGAGGGCCTCTGAAAGCCAGAAGAAGAAAACAGGAAACAACCTAGGAACCTGCCACAGAGGGCCTCTGAAAGCCTCTGCTCTGCAGACTATCAAAGCAGATGCTGAGCCTGACGGCCAACTGTCGGGCAGAGTGAATGGAATTTTATGTAAGAAGTGGGAAATAGTAAGAGCTGGAGAGGACAGGAACTCCACAAGGAGAGCAACAGAACAAGATAATTTGAACACAGGGAACTTCCCAAAGACTCATACTCCAACCAAGAACTATTCATGGAGACAACCTAGAACCCCTGCACAGATGTAGCCCATGGCAGTTCAGTGTCCAAGTGGGTTACCTAGTAATGGGAAGAGGGACTGCCTCTGACATATCTGATTGGCCTGCTCTTTGATCACCTCCCCCTGAGGGGGGGAGCAGCCCTACCAGGCCACAGAAGAGGACAATGCAGCCACTTTTGATGAGAACTGATAGACTAAGATCAGAAAGGAGAGGAGAACCTCCCCTATCAGTGGACTTGGGGAGGGGCATGCATGCAGAAAGGGGAGGAAGGGTGGGATCGGGAGGGGAGGATGGAGGGGCTTATGGGGGGATACAAAATGAATAAAGTGTAATTAATAAAAAAAAATTAAACAAAAGAATATTAAAAAAAACCCTTGTTCCTCAGAGATGGAGGTTGCTTGCCCCATTGTCTTTGTAAAGGGCAGCCACCCAGCTCAAGCTTGTAATAAAAGACCCTCCTGTGTTTTGCATAGGACTCAAATCCTGTTGGTCATTTGGGGACTCACGAACTGGGTATTACAGCAGCCTGCACACACACATTAAATTTTTGAATATCACTCATCCTTGCATAATTAATTACGCTCCTACTCAAATTTTCCATTAAACTTTCCTTACTTCAGTGTCTGATATCCTTATTTCAAGATTTTGATATCCTATGATGTCCTTATGTTTTAAAGGTACTTTTCTTTGCCCATTGCTAACATAATAAATTGTGAAATGGCTCAAATTCTTCCTATGTTTTCAAATTTTCATATTAATCTAAGAAAGATGACCTCTCCAACAGTGAACTATTCACAGGATCAAAACAGGTCAAAGAATAAGTGATGGACAGTTATTTAGTCATTTGAAGAGACACTGTTCAGTTGAGAACATTATTTATATAGATTGTCTACACAATGGGCTCAAAAAAGCCAACACAATTTACACAGAAGATTCTTCTGGAGGGCCATAAACTGAAACCTTGACAGTCAAGGAAATAGTAAGTATGTTCTATGGCATATTAAGAAATATTCAACATACTTGTGTTTAATTGTGCATGCACAGAGAGAGAGAGAGAGAGACAGAGGGAGGGAGGGAGAGAAAGCTGCTGTGGCTTCAGCTCAGTCTAAAAATAGAGAGAGAGAAGGATCCCATGGGTTTATTCTTTATCGCAGGTTGGGATGGTGTGTAAGGAGTGAAGAAGGGGGTATAGCTTATGATAAAGTGGAGAAATGTTCCAGGAAGGGAGCGTTGAGAGGCCTGGCTCCTGGGAAGTGTGAAGCCAGCTAGAGGTATCAGCTACCAGGGCAGACATATTTCCTCCATCATTTCACCCAATACACAGGAAACTGTCACTTCTAAGCAAGTACCTACTTTGTCATGATAGAACTATTGTTTGGCCTGTTATAATTTTATCTGGCTTATTGATTCTACAATGAGTCTGTAGAAAGTTCAGGAGGTGCAATCAGTCAGCATGTGGTCTTTCCAAATCTTATTACAGATCACAAGGTATCTTGGAGATATATAAATTTACATTTTTCAGTGAGCCCATGTCTTCTCTGTTAGTTAGGGACCTGGCAGCAACGCAGCCCTTTTCTGCTCAGCATTCTCACAGAGATACAGCAGAGGGATCTTCAAGTGTTTCTTTTCCCGAAGGGATTTTACAGGGACAACATGTACACCATGCAGGACTGAGACTCAAATGTTAGGTGGAAGGGTAAAAATTTATTTTTTTCTTTTCTTTTCAAAGCCTAACATTCCTACTTTATTCAATTTGTTTTTGCCTTCAAGGAGTTTAGATATAAACACACAGAGAAAGTTGGAAACAAATTTAGAAAATTGTTATGATTGTTGTATATTTACTTTTAAACCAGACAAAGAAAAAAACAAAACAAAACCAAAAAAACCCAAACAAACAAATAAACAAAAACCCGGAAACTGCTAAGATGATTAAGCCAAGAGCAAAAACACCTGACATAAGGAAGTGAGTGCGAATATAAGGGTCTGGCATCAAAAACGTGCAATGGTTTAATTTCTACTGCAGTTCAGGGCGCCATGCCACAGCCAAGAGATAAGAATCTTGAGGCCGGGCTTTATCAGAGTCTTGGAATTTAGTAAGAATGAATATTAAAGTAAATTGTTAACAGCTGGTTGTCTACCTAAACCTAGAGACGCTCCTGGGAGCTATTATGTAGGTTTTGAAAAGCTGTCCTAGTGTGCCTCAAATTGTTGCTGCAAAGAGCTACCTCTTTTCCACATGCATCCTTACAATTGTCCAAATTCACCTTCAGAAACACAGGGGACATTTCTGCTCAAGGGGAGTTCTGCATTATTTAAGGCAAGGTACACACCTTCCCTAAATCTGCTCTTCTCAGTTGTGGTAGAATTTTGTATACAGTCATCACTGTTCTTGGCCACTCTTGTTAGTGAAGCCTCTGTGCAAACCATGTCCTCATCATTGAGAATGATCTGAGCCGCTTGTTCCAGAAGCCTTGGAGGGATTTCCACAATTGTTGCCTCGTCCAAATGGCACCTCCATGGTTTACAACAAAAAATGAAAGAAAAGAAAAGAAAAGAAAAGAAAAAAAAAGAAAAGACCCCCCCCCGAGATTAGCAAATAACAACAAATGAAAGTGTAATTATAGACCCCCAATGCTGCGTAAATACAGGCCAGATCTACACCCTACAATCCCTTTTAAGACCTAGACATGGTTCTCTCTGTCTTTCTCAATTAGACTCGCCCTGCCCCTTTCCTTTGCAGGCCACAGTTCCCCTTTCTGAGAATAAAATTGCTTTGTGTTATACATTTTGGGATCACTTTAGCTTTTTCTCCTTTTTTGGCCTGTTTAAATGGATGGCTGGGGGAAAATCAAAACTTTACAGCCTGGCATTTTTCCATTTGGCAACTTTCATTTCCTGGGTATGCTAGATGATTAACAAATTATGTGTTTTAATGTCTTGCCACTTAAAGTGTATTTAGGGAGGTAAAAAAAAAATACCTCTCCCTGTTGAACAATACGTTGAATAATGGAGCATGCCGCAAACAATGTTTTATCTACCACACACACACGCGCGCACACACACACACACACACACACCCCGAATATTTATAATTTTAGTTGCTCCATATAATGTGTGTACATGTTGGAGTAATTACATACATATTTAAAGCGGGAGGGGGGGAATGGCAATAACTGTAACTTACAATCAGTCACTGATGAAAATTTTCGTCAGTCCAAGAGAGAGAGAGAGAGAGAGAGAGAGAGAGAGAGAGAGAGAGAGTGTGTGTGTGTGTGTGTGTGTGAAATACCCCCACAAGCCGTTTTGGATCAAACGTTAAAATGGTACTTTCTTTCTTTTTTTTTTTTTAAGGCTTTGCTTTCCTAAAAGGATAACTCGGGGCGGGGAGACGCACCTCCATATCTGAGTTAGTTGTTTACAAAAAACACATGCTAATGTATCCGTGTATACGGCATTAGAGAGAAAATGTCAGACACACCGTGACATCCAAAACACATTCAGCTGTTCCCTTTGACTGCGGGACTGGGGCTCCCGGCCTCAGAGACCCAGTGTTTTTGTGTGCTGGGTTAAAAATAGCCTGCCAAGCCTGACAACTAGATCCCGATTGGCCCAGGGCAGAGGCCCCTCAGCCAATGAGAGCTTCTGGGAACAAAAGCAGTTCTTTTGTGTGTGAGACGCTCAGCCCACGTCAAAACAGCTTCGGGCTGTAGAAATGATTTCGGTAGAGATTTAACAAGGTCATAATGCATTTCAGCCCTCTGAAAGGTTCGGAGCGGAACAGAGAGGGGGGTGGGGAGGGGGAGCGGGGAAATCTCCAAAAGAAACGCAGCGAGAGCTCGGCTCCCGCCGGCGCATCACGCGGGGGTCCGCGGCAGGCTTTATTCCCCCAAACCAAAAGAAACCCCCTCCTCTCACAGTGGGGAAACAAAGGCCGGCGAGCTGTAGCGGGGGGCAGGGGGCTCCGAACCCCGCATCTGCAGACGGCTGAGGACCGCAGCTCTCCAGGCAAGGAAAACAAAGCGGGGTGACTGGACGCCGCTCCGGGGCCGCCGGCAGCGCGCCTGGCCGCGAGGGGGCGCTGCTGTACAGCAGACGAAGGACTTCCCGCGCCGGCCTCCCGCTAGGACCCAAAGCGCTGAGGAGTCGCTGTTCGAAACTCTTAGACATGGCTTATGGTCAACACCGTGGGACAAAGCACCCCCAGACACGGTTTACTACACAGGGAACTTAGTGTCAGGACGGACAGATGTTCCTCCAGTGACTTGGAAACGTGACTTAAAGCACAGGCTGTCCTAACCCACCTCGTGATTTTTAGTAAGAGTGATGGTTAAAGGCAGTATGGATGCCTCTTAGTGTCCTACAATTTTATGGGAATAACCTGTATAATGTACCCAGTTTGTCAAAAGAATTCAAGATAATATATTAATTACCCACTAACCCCAGAGAAAACTATATGTTCAGCACAGATTTTTTTTTCCTTGAACATAAATCTCATGATATGGAAACTTAATAAACCTCTACTCCTGGTATGGCAGCTAAGAAAAAAAATCAAGCTTCTGAGTAAAAGGGAAACAAAAGTTTGTAGTCTCACTGGGCATGATAAAGGAACAATACACAAGCATTTTCTGGTTAAAAAAAACCATAAAATATTTATTTGTAAAGTATTATTTTAAAGCACATCTTTGAGTCCTTGACAGATTTTCTTCCCCATTAAACATGAATGCAGATTAGTGGTGCTGAGGCTGGGCTATCATACTCTTCTGACGAACATACAAAACTAGAAGAATAGCAAGCCTTTCTTTTCAATTGTAATGCTATGTACACAAGTAAAAGGAAATAAAAGGCAAACAAAGAATAAAATGTACTTATTAATTATATGTTTAAGCAATTGCATTCCCAGGAGACTGTGTGCACGCACAAATGTACGTATGGAATTTTCAACATACAACATCTGGAAAACATAAGCCCTCTTGTGGGTTTAATGAACTTTGCTTAATCGTGTTGGCCTAACAGCAGCTAGAGGGGTTGATCATTCAACATGTAGCTATCATAGAGAGAGCACAGGAGATTTTGTAGAAATAGCCCGAGATGGTTGCAGTGGAAGAGCATTGGGGCGCCATATAGACGCCGCATTAGCCTATGCATTGGTCATCTTGCTTATTTGCTCAAGCTTAGGCCTTGCTGCTGCTGCAGTCACAGCTTCTGGTGCGTATTGGAAAAAGAGGTGAGAAGGATGCAAGCAGCTGTCTTGCCCACACAGCTGCACCTCTGAAACCAGAATCAGAAGTCTGAAGGAAGCTGCCTTCCTCAACCTCCTAGAGGCACACAATGCTCTTTACAAGAAACCGACATTTCTTTTCCTATAGATGGCTGTCACCCCAAGAAAGTCCTTCCTAATCACATCCATAAATGAATGAATGTTTTGAAAAGTTCCCTTCCACTTCCTTCCACATTCACCCATGCTTTCCACTGCAGGTAGTAGTAGACCTTGTGAGTCGAGTCATCCCTCCAGACAAGAAGTTGGAAGAGTAAGAGAAGATGAAATGGGCTTCTGACTTTGGGTTCCAGACCTCTGGCGATAATTAAGGGAAAACTCAGATGGGCTCACAAAAGTCATAGTACATATTCTTTCCCTAGAGCCTTGGTTCTCAAATGGTCATGACCTTTTTGTGGGTTGAATAACGCTTTCATAGGACTCACCTGAGACCAAAGGAAAACACAGACATTTACATTATCATTCATAACAGTAGCAAAAAACCACAGTTATGAAGTAACAATGAAAATAATTTTATGGTCAGGGATAACGTGAGGAAATTAGGAAAGTTGAAAACCACTGCCTTAGAGTCCCACTGGCTGTGAGTTCAGGAGAAGCAGGAGCAGAACCTTGATCCATTGAGTAGAGCCAGGAAGACTTCAGAGTTCACCGCTGGGTTCCTCCGGCTCAGAGCAGTCACAGATTGGTATAGGCCCATGTGACTGTACCCCTGTTCTTAGCCATGCTAAGGCTTCCCATTCAATGACACTACACAAACGTGGGAGCGGCCAGATCGATCTCAAGAAGCTCTTAGATGGTGAGGAAAATCTGATGTGACCATGTAAGCTGGGAGATGACAACCTTTTTCCTGTTTTCAGAAAGATTTAAGAATTCCAGTCTATAGCGCTATTTTGGGAAGGCTAGAGAAATCCTTGAGAATAGTACGGAAATGGGCCTTGGTGTTAAAAGTAGTCTGGGTTTTGTTGTTGTTGTTTGTTTGCATTTTTTAAAACTTCTTGCATATCTGAGCTTTATGTGATACAAGGAGAAATAGTTAACATTTTCCAACCACACTATGCATTATGTTACTTGATCTGCACTGTGAGCTTATGTTGGAGTTAAAACAAGTATTTACCATTTAGCATTAACAAAGTAAGCCATTCTCACATTATGTTATTCTTCACGACAGTCTGGGAGTTGTCATTATTCGATCTTCATTTCATAAACATTCTAAAGGGTTTATAAACTTCAAGTTGAGAGATTTGGCACAGATCATCAAGGCTCTGTCTCCTTTGCCAAGACAAAATTGACAGCCGAGATTCTTTCCTGGGTAATTTTGTTATAAAATTCCCCTCTTGTCAGATTACCACTACCATCCATGGTTATTGTTCATTCTGGAAACAGTGCAGACTTGGAAGTAGATTTTGAGAACAATTCTTTTTTTGTTTTGTAATGTATTTATCTATTTATTTATTTTTTTATTTATCTATTTATTAATTTATTTTTTATGCCTCCCTCCTCTCCTCCGTTCCACCCTCCCATCCTCTTTCTATCCTTCCTCCCTTACTCCTCAGAAAAGGGTAGCCAACGCCCACCAATCCAACCCAGCACATCAAGTCCCATCAGGACTGAGTAAACCCTCTTCTACAGTGGCCTGGCAAGGCGGAAGTGATCAAAAAGAAAGACCTAAAGGAAGATGAGCTCCAAAAGGAGATCAACAGAGCCAATAAACAAACAAACAAACAAACAAACAAACAAACTGAGCCATGGAGGCCCTGAAGAGAATGCTACAACCAAGGACCTTGCATAGAGAGGACCTGAAACCCTGGCTCAGGTGTAGCCCATAGACTCAGTCTTCAATTGGGTTCCCTAGTAAGGAGAGCAGGTGCTGTCTCTGGTATGAATTCAGTGGCAGGCTGTATGATCACCTCCCCCTAAGGACTGCAGCCTTGCCAGGCAACAAAAGAAGATGATGCAGCCAGTATTGATGAGACCTTATAGGCTAGGATCAGATAGAAGGAGAGGATGACCGACCTCCCTTATCAGTGGACTAAGGGAGGGGCATAAGGGGAGAAGAGGGAGGTTGGGATTGGGAGGAGACAGGGAGGGGAGCCACAGCCAGAATACAAATTGAATAAATTGTAATAAACTATAATAATAATAACAAGAATAATAAAAGAAAAAAAAAGCAGGCAACAGAGTCCATGTCAGAGACAGCCCCTGCTGTCTAGAGAACCCACATGGACAGCAACCAGGACCATGCCTTGTCCTTGGTGGTCTTTTAGTCTCTGTAAGACTCTCTGAGCCCAGGTTAGTTGACTCTGCTGGTCTTCTTATAGAACTCCTGTCCCCTCCAGGGGATTCTTGTATGGAAATTTAGGATTTTACTAATTATAGAAGCCAGGGAGCAATGGTCATAGCTAAGAAGGTACCTGGTGGAAGTCATATGGAATAAATGAAAGAGTCCACAGTTGTGCACTATATGGAGGGGTTTGATTATGAAGACCCAAAGCCTGCTCATTCCAAACATCAGAGTTACTCAACCATTTAATTTTGTAAATGATGTTTAAAAGGCTGTAATTATAAATTTATGGATAGGAATCTAGGATTCCTGGAAGCACAGCAAACAGTGTGTGTTTGTGTTTGTGTGTGTGTGTGTGTGTGTGTGTGTGTGTGTGTTCGTTCATAGGGTCAGAATTCAAGAGTCATAGAAAGTGCCAGAAACTTGCTGGGAAATACTGTTTATGAACTGTCTAGATTCTTAAGAACAAAGGAATCAACAATGCAGGGCCCCTAGGAAACCACATATCACCAGCAAGAATTATAACCCAAGGCCTATATCAAGGAAACAAAGAAATACATCCTACCTAAGAACTAGATTTATATTCTATAGAGTAGGGTGCAGGTATATCCTGCACTTTCCTGAATTGCCCACATTTTGATCTCCTACTGGAGTGCAATTGTGGTGGGCACCCTTTTCTTTCCCACTCTTCACCATAAGCTGTAGCATTCTTCTACTGTGGGCAATAATAAAAGATATCATACGCCAAGGCAGATGACTGATTCACCAGGTAACTCTAAACCTATGTAAAAGTGTTAGTTATGTCCATATAGAAAACACACATCCTGAGAATTTGGCATCATGAAACTAGAATTTATTGTATGCACACCCATCAGATCTGTATGTCTTCTGAGCCACAGATTGCTCTCATAGGAAACTGGAATGGAAACATACTGAGCAGGACATAAGAAGCCCTTAACTTCCTTTGTTATTTTTAGGGCCAAAGACCAAAGATGAGAAAGAATATTTTTGTTTTCATTTTGTGTGTATGCTGGAATGAAGAACGAACCCACAGCCTTGTGCATGTTAAGAAGGCATTCTGCTGATCTACACCCAGTCCTTATCAGTGTTTTCTCCTGTTCAGTATGGTGACTTTTAAACTCTACTGATTTTTTTTTTCTTTGCTGTGCAGAGCTTTTTATTTTGATATAACTCATTTGTCAGTTTCTGTGTCTGCCTCCAGTGCAGGGATCCTATCCAGGAAAATAATTGTTTTTACCAGTATCCTGAAATGTGCCCCCTCACCATGTTTTTCGCTAATAATCTCAATTTTTCATGTTAAGGACTTTTCTTTGATTAGTTGGGAAAGATTGTGTACAGGGTGAAAGAGAGCGACTAAGTTTCAGTCTTCAGCATGGGGCTATCTGGTTTTCCTAGCATCATTTGTGAAGTCTGTCCTTTCTCCTGCAAGTTTATGGCTCCCCAGTTGAGAATCAGTTGACTGTAGATGTGTGGATTTCTTTCTGGCTTCTCTTTTTCTCTGGTTTTTGCATCTGTTTTTATGCCAATACTCAACTGTTTGCTATTGCTCTATAGCATGTCTTGAATCATGAATTGTGATGTCTTTCAGCTCTGTTCGTTCTGGTTTTGTTTGTTTGTTGCTATTTTGATCTTTTGTGTTTTTTCAATTAACTTTTTTTATTTTTAATTATACTTTATTTATTTTGTATACCCACTCTAGTTCCCTCCCTCCTCCTCTCCCAATCCCTCCCTTCCTCCCCCTTCTCCACACACTCCCCTCCCCAAGTCCACTGGTAGAGGAGGGTTTCTTTTTCTTCCTTCTGATCCTAGTCTGTTAGGTCTCATCAGGAGTGGCTGCATTGTCTTCCTCTGGTCCAAGTGAATTCCAGAGTAATGGGAACAGGATCTTTTGTGTTTTTACATGAATTGTATGATTGTTTTTCTCAGATTCTATGAAAATTGTCATTAGTCTTTTCTTTTTTATTTGAGCTCATGCAATCAACACTATATAGTTCTTTGCTCTTCATTCTTTCTTCTTTCCTTCATTTCTTTCTTTTTTTTTCCCACCTTACACCCATAAAATTGTCTAAAATCAAAAACTCAAGTGACAACACATGCTGAAGAAGTTGTGGAGAAAGGGGAACTCTCCTCCATTGCTGGTGGTAATGTAAATGTTTAGAACCACTTTGGAAATCAATATGGTGCTTTCTCAGACAAGTAGGAATAGTGCTTCCTCAAGATCCAGCTATACCACTCCTAGGCATATATCCAAAAGTTGCTCAAGTACACAACAAGGACATTTGCTCAACCATGTTTGTAGCAGCTTTATTTGTAATAGCCAGAACCTGGAAACAACCCAGAAGTCCATCAACAAAAGAATGGATACAGAAATTGTGGTATTTTTATACAATGGAATACTACTCAGCAATCAAAAATGAGGAAATCATGAAATTTGCAGACAAATGGTGGGATCTAGAAAAGATCATTGTGAGTGAGGTATCCCAGAAGGAGAAAGACACACATGGTATATACTCACTTATATAGACCTATAAGATATGATAAACATAATGAAATCTATACACTTAAAGAAGATAAACAAGAAAGAAGACCTGGGGTAAGATGATCAATCCTCATTTAGAAAGACAAATGGGATGGGCATTGGATGTAGGAGAAAACAAGTAACAGGGCAGGAGTCTTTTGTTTTGTTGGGATTTTTTTGTTTTTGTTTTTGTTTTGTTTTTTGTTCGAGATAGGGTTTCTCTCTGTAACCTTGGTTCTCCTAGAACTTGCTCTGTAGACCAGGCTGGCTGGCTGCAAACTCAGAGATCTATCTGCCTCTGTCTCCTGAATGCTGGGATTAAAGAAGTATTGCCAGACTCACCCAGCCAAGACATATAGCTCTTGAAGAGGTAAAAACAACTTAATAAAAGGGAATCCATCTTGAAAAAGAAGTGCATGGTCTGAGTAAACACCTCCCAACAGATGAACTGCAAATAACCACTCAAAAGTTCAATGTCATCACTTATAATGAAAATGCAAACCAAGACTATAGTTGTGCTACCATCTTACCCTGGTACAAAATGCCAAGACCAAATGGTGTAGGTTTATAATATAAATGAGCACAGCTACCACAGAAAAAAATATTAAGTCTCATTTAAAAAAAAACATATAAAAAAGTAAATGTACCATAGAATCCAGTTCTTCCAATTCTACATTTATATCTAGGAAATTAAGTCAATATATAAGAGGTATGTATATGTCCATATTTGTGTCCTCTGCTTACAATATTCATGTCATGAAAACATCCTGGATATCCATCAATAGATGAAAGGGCAAACAAACTATGACATATATGCACAAAAGAATGTTTTTCATCCATGTAGAATGACAAACTCCTTCCATTTGCAGCAAAATGGAAGAGACTGGAGGACACAAAGTTAAGAGAAACAAGCCAGACCCAGAAAAAAGACATAGAAAGAGCAGAATTATCTGTTCTCATTTAATATGTAAAAAGAAACATGAGAAAGTCAGTGTAAAAGTATAAAGCTGGTGATTGGAAAAGGAGAAGGGAACACAAGAATAGAAGGTGGAAGGATTTGACCATAATATGGAGGTGCACTAAACACAAGCATATGAATAACAGAGGAAGTCTCACTTATAACAACTAGTAAGAGTTAACACTAAGAGTTAAAGGTAATATTTTGCCTTATTGTTTCGGGTCATGTCACCATTAGGTTTGCAGTACCAGTTAATCACCATACCAGTTAAACTCAACTTTTATGAGACCCAAAGAAAAGTTAGAAAATATGCCAAGTTCTACACTTGAAGGTTAAAATACAGAAAAAAAAAAAAAAACAGGAAAGTAGCCTTGTTTTTGAGAGGGCTCGGTTCCAAGGAGGCATGGTTGGAGTAGAAGAACTCAGAGGTTTAGGCAGCATCTAATCACTATTCTCCGCTGGTGATGGATCTAATGTACTAGGCTGAAGCATAAAGAAACTTAAGGGAAACTTACATGGGAAACTTCAGGTAGCCCCAGAAGAGCCTTATTGACAGAGGATATCTAAGTTAGAAGACAGAAAGATCAGGTCAAGAAAAGAAAGGAATTCAAAACAGAAGGAACAGATAAAGCCACTATAAAACAATTGAGGTTTGGAATAAAATGAAGGAGGCTAAGAGGGGTGTTGGCAGAGTGAATCAGAACCATTTGATCTTACTTGGTTAATGGGAAATTAAAATTACATATTGAAAGCAATCTCTAAGAGTAAAACGTTCATTGGCTAACGTACCACATGGAACAGTTTTGATGAAGCCTTTTGAATAACAATGGATTAAACAGTAAAGTAATAATTGAACTACACCCTTCAACTTTTGTTTAATATAAGGGCAAATAAGACACAGTGTCTGCTTGTTTTGCTCTTAATTATTTCTCCCCAAACTCCCTTTTTGAAATTAAGAAGGGGCAAGTTGATTTCCCTCCCCTGGTGTTTCTATCTTCTTTTAAATTTTTTAATGTCTCACCCTCTGGCCTGGCCACCTTTAGCTGATATACCTGTGCCTAAAGTTTGCATATGTTTTCCTTGTCTATGGAACCAATGACTGCTGCAATTACCGTACCATGTGGAAAACTCAACCCCTGACTGCTCATGGCCATGCATTATTAGCAATGTGGTTTGTAGGTGTTCTTACCCACAAACCCATAACACTCTACTCCATTCTCAGAGTCTGCTAAGATCTCTTCTGTGGTATCCTTCCAAGTTATTCTTGGTAAAATATCCTTAGTTTGGTGACTTGTTCTTCCACTTACTTAAACTCTTAATATAATGATGTGTCTATGTCCCTAGTATAGTAGCATTGCATTGTATGCAAATTAATCCCCTATTTTTATCCTAGAATTATCCAGAACCATCATCAAAGCAACTAGAGGAACTCCATTCATGTCTAATAAGAACTGTCCGTGTACTGTACTATACCCACTTTCTTAATTCAAAACTGTGTGGGTTTTAGTTTTTCCTGCTACAGCGTTTTAACTTCTGGAACGTGTGGGTGATGGCTCTCTATCGGGACTCTCCTTATTTTAAACCCAGTTTCCATTAAGACAAAATGATTTTTAAGTCTGTATATCTGTATGTTACAGTTTGTAAACGTAGAAACAGATTTTTTTCCCTCAAGGTAAATATTCACCATAAATCTAGGGTTTGTTTTCTGGGCATAGGTTTTTCTTTTCCAGCAAGTTCTCTGATGGTTATAGCTGATAGGAAACCTCAAAATATTTTGGGTTTAGTTAAGATAAGCATCTGTGACTTTGAATGTTATTCCAAACTTTTGAATCCATAAATTAAAAATGTATGAGCAAAAGGTTTATGCCAGATTTTTGCTCTCAGATACAATCAGCTCTAGCAACTGAGTATGCAAATGACAAAAGCAGTATAAATTTTATGTAACCTAAGTCAGTATAATGCTTAGAACCTGTTTTTTTTTTTTTTCCAAGAGTTTATTGAAAGTTAGCCATTAAAAGAGTGCTCCATGTGCTGTGGCACCTAAGTCTATTTGTCAGTGCTTGCCAGGGAGTGTGTGAGGCTCCTGAGGACATTGGTCCTGGACTGAGTGGGAGCAGGTGATAAGTCATTTAGCAACAATGCAACATCTAGTATGGGTACTCCTGTCATCCAGAGTTCACGAGAACAAAGAGACACAGGACCTGGTAGACATTGTTGCTTTATGACAGTGTTCTCAACTACTTCATCCAGAAAGGGCCGAAGGAGGATGCAGAGAAGAAACTGTTCAAAACAAATGTGGGCATAGGAAGAGACAAGGAGAATGAGGAGTTAAGAAAAGCTAGCTGCAAAGGAGATGTACTGATCATTAATAAAATGGTTGTTTCCATTTCAGTTCTTTCTCTCACTCCTAGAGTTTTTCTAGTCTTCACTATCATTTTTTTTCTTCATATGTCTTCATTTGCTTAATTTCTTTCTTATTCTAGTGAAGACTATACTTTTAAAGTTGAATTGAATTATATGAAGACTGAGATTACATATGAATTGTGTTATTAGGGTGACCAATTTCTGTATTACCCATGCCTTAGGGTCTTTTGGGGCCACTGAATAATCTACTCTTAAAACTAGGGAAGTTCCTAAGAGGTTGGTCATCTTAGTTCTTGCATGAAACTGAAAGACTCTCTGTGAAAATAAACAGAAAGGAAGTAGTAATTAAAGAGTTCTCCAGGATCAGGGGCCATGAGAAATTCATGGGAGCTGAACTGTAGGCAGATGGGAAAGGCTTGAGCTCTGATTCCAAGGGCACTGAGAGGATTAAGCACACATTCCTTCTTGATCATGTCTTTGTCCATTTTCTAACTACTATGTAGACCTATTAATTTTGATCAAAGCCTAAGACAATAATTGTCAGTGTGTAGAGAGAACAAAAACTGGTTTTATCTGGTAAAAGCAAGTAGGAAATCTACTCTGTTTACTCTGTTATAAAGTCCACTTGTCTCTCCAAAAGAGAGAGATACACACATTGCTCATCACAATGTTTTGTGATTGAGGAAATAATATGGTTATCAAGTTAAATTTCATATGTAGCTAATAAATAGTTTTTGAGATGATCAAATCTTTTTATGATTGAGAAATGGGTTGAAGTAGTCTATGAAGTCTTATTCTATTATCTACTGTATTCTGGTATATTCTCTAAGAATACATTTGTAAGTTATCACTTGAATTACTGTCCTTATCACCTTGAAATCATAAATAACTTGCTTTAGAGTTCAGCATTTTTAAATGTTACTAAGAAAATATATACCAGATTACCATGGCAGTGTTAAATGTGTACTTTCATCTAAATGGATTTTGAAAAGATATTCAATGAACGGAATTTTCCAATGCAGCAAAAATAATATTTGAAGTATCTTATTAGGTTTCCAAGAATTGTTATTATGTATTTTAAACTGCTAGTAGTGATACTATGTTTTAAATCTATAACTTCCCTAAAACATTCTTTATGAAATACATCTGAAGATAGAAATACCATAATCTAACTGCCATCTATTTAGAAAAAAATATTTTTAAGAAAGTTATTTAAAAAAAAAACACTTCACTATATAGAATTAGGTCAAAATATTTGTATTCTACCCATTAAATACATAAAACTAGAAGACTCCTATTACATTCAATGTCTCTTCAAGAATTTCACGACTAACATTCTATAACGTTCTATAGAGAAAGGACTAAGTGCCTTTTGTCTGGTGGCACAGGCTGTGGTCACAGCCACTTAGAAGCGGAGGCACAATACATGTGCAGGCTATCGAGTGAATTGCGATAATCAGCCTGAGAATCTTAGTCAAATCCTGTCTTACAATAAAAAGTAAGTAGACAGCAAGCGTGTCACCCCATCGTAGTGCTTGCTTAGGGTGTTCAAGGCTCTAGATTTAACTGATAGTACTGAAAGAGTGAAGGGAGAAAAAAAAATAAAAGATAGAAATAGGTTTTTTTTTTGTTTTTTTGTTTTTTACTTTTGACACTAAGGTAGGAAGAGTAAAAGTAATAAAATAAAATGGTGATCATCTATAAATGTGATCATCTCAGAAACTTACATGTTTATTAAGACATGTATACACACAAAATACCACATCACTGAAACAGTTTAAAAGATAAGTGTTTGGAAATATAACATTTCATCTCCAATCTTAGTTAATGTGTTAGTTAAAGAAATGTAGTAACAAACACAATAAAATATAAGTGGCTTATCCTGCTGGTATCTGATCAGCTGCACCAGAAACATACTGGAACCTATAGCTTTGTGTGGGTTACAGTGACTGTATTTATTCCTCATAGTGTAAACATCACCACAGACAGCCTTTCTCTGTCTGCCTGTCTGATCTCACTTGGGAGAAGGAATGAGGCATTTTTATATCAGCCTTCTTTTATGAACACAGTAGTTCTTTTCATGACTAATCGTTTCCCAAACATCCGGCCTCTTTATTCTGTCCCTACGGGAAGTGAACAGTCTAGCTTCTTTGGGGAGAGCCATACCCACGCAGGCTGTGGCATGACATAGTCACTTAGTATCTGTTTAAAGTCCAGCAAGGCTTAAGTTGGACTCAGCTGCTTCCTTATGTCTTGTTCTGGATTTGAGAATGAAGAAGCCACCACTCTGTTTTCAGAGTGGAGAGCAAAACTAGAGAAAAACTGATAGAGCCTGATGCCAGCATCTGCAACATCATTTCAACCCACCATGTTTCTGACTGCAAACCTGTTGAGTGTCCTGAGAATGACGCAGTGGAGTCACTGGCCTACATAGCTCATGCTTTCTCCCAAGGGCCCCTTTGTGCCTCCAGAGTCAACTCAGTGGGCACATGTCACTCCTCCTTGTGTTCCTATTGTAGCCTTCTGTGCAGGTGTCCGTTGAAGTGCTCTATCAGAATAGAACCTTCCAAACTGTGTGCGACCTGATACAATGTCATGGCCCACCCATATACCTTTTCATTGTGAAGTAGACTTTTTTTTTTATTTTCAGTGCAGAATTCCAAGTCCACAGTCATGTACTCCTAAGGCTTCCCAACAGTTATACTAGCTGAAGATTTGTAGTTTAGAATGGCAATCCCATGTAGAGCACACATCTATTCCTGAAGTAACAAACTACAGCCTTTCTGGTTAGAAGGGAACTGTCAAGCAGAATCAGCTTTCAGATGAGGGTCTACTTTACGCTCTTCTTTTAAAAAAAAACATTTCTTTATTTTATTTAATATGTGTGCCTGGGTATATGTTTTTTTGCACCTGGTCCATGCACAAGCCGGTGGAGGTCAGAAGAGTCATAAGATCCCTTTGAACTAGAGATGCAGACAGTAATGAGCTACAGTGTGGGTTCGGGCATGGAACAAAACTTGGGTCCTCAGCAAGGGCAGCAGGTGCTCTTAACCACTGAACCACCTCTCCACCTCCTAATTTATCTTCTTGAGCCACAACATCAAGCACTCAGCACTGGTGCCTTTGCCGGTGGGTTGGACATTTAGAAGTGGCAGTGGTTGAAGTGATGTTGGTGAGAGTTCATACTGTCTGGCTCAGACTTTGTCTTTGCATCAGCCGTTCTGATAGTGACGCTGTTAATGCGCTCATGGTAGCTGTTTTGGCTGACATTAATGAGTTAGGACTATTTTAAAAACTAAATTGGCCATTACCTTTTCTGTTTTAATTGCTTTATAACTAATATGCAACAAAATAATTATATCATATTTGCCTACTCTTCTATATCTATTAATGTCTTTTTACATGCAATATTTTTTGTTGTTGTTTTTGCTTTTTTTAGAGACAGGGTTTCTCTGTGTAGCCTTGGTTGTCCTGCACTGGCTTTGTAGACCAGGCTGGCCTTGAACTCAGCGGTCTGCCTGCCTCTGCCTCTGCTAGTGCTGGGATTACAGGTGTGCACCACATCTAGCTCACGCAATGCCTTTCCATCTGACTTCCTAGTTTTGTTTTTGTTGTTGTTGTTGTTTTGATCTATGTCTCTGATCATGTATTTTATTCCTTTCCCACATTCTATATGTGCTCTTACTCCAGGACACTTGCTGTTCCTTACCGGCAGAATAAATAAGAACGTGATTGGAAGCTCCACATATTTGGAATTTTTTTCTTTCCCAGCCTTATTAAGCCACTCTGATGAGGGTTATAAGGTCAATACTCTATTCAGCTCAAATTCAGAAACCAATGTGATTTACCCATAAATCAAGTTCTGCCCTATTTTCTTCAGCTTTCAGTGATGGGACCTCAGCACATAAAAGTACACACTGAGACAGGCATTGACTCCACCAGAGCAGACACTATGAGACCTTAGATTTAATGTTAGTGAAGTGTACTCTAATTATCTGGCCCATGAATATTCCCATTTTATGATGTACGTCTGCTTGGATCCTTGAATTCAGAAATTTGGGATCAATAATTGCTTAGATTTACTTTTGTCAAGGTTCAAGGATACTCCAGGAGCTATTTATTAAAAGTTTATAAATCTCTACCATGAGATAATTGATCCTCATGCAGAAACTGAGAAGTCGAAGCTGTGATTATCCCATATAATTATTAGCATATAATTCCAAATACACCTTTTGCACAATCAATATCTTCAGTGATATGATGGCTACTAGCCATACCCTCCAATCATTAAGGCCATTTATGCTTCAAAGTCTCTCACTTCTCCACAATTCACTCAAACCTAGCATCCTTTGATTAACACTGGATAAATACTAGACACTATTCTTTTGTTAGAAATTTAAAGTATAATTTCATTCTCTCTCTCCTTCCTCCTAACTTTGTCTTATTTCCCCCATTCTCTTCCAAATTCACTGCTCCCTTTTTATAAATCATTGCTTTTTAAACATATAAATGAATAACTATATAAATACAGCCTGCTGAGTCTCTTCAAGGCTGACTATTTGTTGAGTAACCAGCAAGGGGCTCTCATACCTGAGGAAGACTAATTCTTCTCTTTTAGAAGAATTTAATTGCTCTTCATCTAGAGGTACAGCCCTGTGAGTTTTCCCCTTCCGCTTCAGGACCTCAGCTGCTGTTGGAATTGTACAGGTTCTGTTTAGGCAACCATGTTGTTAAGATTTCATGGATGCAATTTTGTCAAAGCTAGAAGACACAGTCTTACAGCTGACTTTCTGGTCCTCTAACTCGTGCAATCTTTCTGCAGCCTGGTCCACAATGTTCCCAGAGCCTTGGGTTCAGGAATTGTTTTGTAGGTGAACCAACGGGACCTGGACACCTCATCGTCAGTCTTTTTTTCTTTTGCATTTTGATTAGTTGTGATTTTTTTAATGGCCTTCTGCTGCAAAATGATTCTTTGATGAGGGGTGGATCTACACTTATCTGCGGGTATAAGAATAAATAATGGGAGTGCAGTTTGGATTTACACTAGTTTAGAAAGGTGACAGGAGGGGCTTGTTTTCTAGGATCTATGGCTTCACTAAGCATGTGTGATTGGCTAGATTTCCATGACTCAGAATGATTTAGCTTCTGTTGAATGGGTCTTATGCCCAATTAAACAGCTATTGGGTCCTCCCAAGATATAGGTGCCACTGTTGCACATCTGGGGATGTCTTGCCATGCCACTCACTGCTATTGTTCATAGGCAGTATTAGTGCTAGAAAGGGTTTCCTACTGGGCTTGAAGAAGACCACAAAGTTTTGTATTTCCTTTTTTATAGTAGGGATATGAGATTAGCCAATTTTTCTTTAGTTAAAAAAGATTGTTTCATGACTCTTGCTGTTTGCAGTATATACGGCTATGCCAGTTGTACATTTGTTTTATATGATATCACAAATGTCAGCGGAAACGTAAGGCAGCCTTGACCCAACACGTGTCCATAACTTTTACCCCTCTGTAGCTATTTATCTTTTTTTAATTTTTTATTAATTACACTTTATTCATTTTGTATCCCCCCATAAGCCCCACCCTCCTCCCCTTACATCAATGGAAGTGTAAAGGAACACAAGATGTACCGTGCAGCTCCCAGCAGTTCTAAGCCCTTCAAACTCTACCATGACGAATGGTAGCATTGCTAACATGCTCAGTGGGCAAGTCTGTAGATGTATACTGCTGAGGAGTCCACGCATGTGCAAGCTATTTCTGTTCTTCTGTTAGATTTCTCTGAGCATAAAACTTCTTCATTGTCCTTCTAATGTTACGGTCATTTACGGTCATTGTGGCCTACTGATTTACAGCAGTTGTGGATGCCATCTGGAATATGTTTCTTCAGATTTCCATCATCCCCAACTACTAACATCTCAATTTATGTAACTCTCCTGTTGTCCACCCTTGAGAAAAGCTCATGATGCAGAAATTATTCAACTTGTTGTTTGTCTTATTAGCATGTTCTTCATGGCTTCCCAGAAGTATGCGCCCTCTGTGGTCTTCATGAAATATAGTTCTGGGAGACTCCCAGACATAACATCATGCATCCATCCCAACGTGACCACGTCTCTGAGCCTTCACTTTTCTGATCATCTTCACAATACTTTAGGCACTTCAACTTCATATAGTTTTCTTTAGGTTTCTGGGGCAACCCTACCATTGAATTTTTTTATTGTCAGAACCTTAAATTGTATGTTTTAAGAGCATATACATAAAGTCAATAACTTCTTTCTTTTCCAGTCCTAAGTTTTGGTTTTGGTAAGTAAGCAAATGCTAAGGAAATCCAGTCTGGTGCATTCTAGCTTGAAATTTTATGCTAGCAAATTCGGGAAGCTTCATAGCACAATTCTATTCTTTTTTACTTGTTTCCATTCTTGTACTAGAACTATAACTTTCAGCCCTAAAAGCAAGAAAATTCCCCTGAATGCTGTGTCATTTAGCTTGCAAGAAAGTGGGCTCCCAAGAATCTCTTTCTATGAGCAGATAATTAATAAAGATCTTAATACAGAAGGAAGGGCCCATTTTGTAGAGTTGGATTATACATTATTGGGTTATTCACCAAGGTGCCTTCATCTTGTTTTCATCCCTGAAGTTTTCCAATAAGATCTCTAACTTTAACATGTGAAGTATTCTTCACCTGAACATCCAAACATCTTTGTATTACAATAGCCCTAAATAACTATTCCTTGAACTCCCCAGCTATGTCCAATTTTGCTGTGAAAAGATAAGAAACACCTCATGGTACTTAACTGAGTAAGGCATTCACCTTCAATAAGATGTTATTTACAGTCACAACTAATAAAGTTTTTATCAGTTGGGTTGTTATTTGAGAAAAATGTCTATTCTCTCCCATACCATAGATATGGGTTCTTCCTGTGAACACTCTACTATATTAATATCACATGTCGTTTTAAGAATTAATCAAAATAAATTAAAACTAGTCTGGGGTGTATGTGTGTGCGCTTGTCTGCCTATCTGTGTGAATAATACCTATGAACTATAAGAAAGCATGACACGCAGAATACCCTATAGAAGCCTTTTCTTTGAAATAAAGGAAATAGGCAAGAAGATTAAATAAGATGAGCATGCAGAGTAGCAAAGAGAAAAGATACTCATCTTCCAGGAGAGAAATGGAATAGGTGCTCTTTAGAGAGCTCTTTGCTTTGTCATCTCCCAATTGAGACCTTCTTCTATGACTTCCAGACCTGTTGGATACACAGAGTCTGGGAAACTCAGAGCCTTGGTTCAGTATAGAACATCTAAAAGGCACCTGCGCCTTCAGGCTGTCATCTACTAAACTCCCAGTGACAGATTTATGCTTGAAGGGATATCTCAGCAGCAAATTGCTATGGCTGTCCTCAAAATATCTGGGTGGTATGAAGGGAGTTCCATGATTTATTCTGTTAGCTAAACCTGTCATCAAAGCATAACATAACTTTAAAGATATAAGATTAAAGAAACCACAAATTCCTGTTTATTTAATCAACTCTTCTAAGTCTTCATTTGTTGTTGTTGTTGTTTTCAATATCCTTCTAGTTTTAGCTCCTGTTCTGTTAAAAATGTGCCTGGCATCTTTGTTTCTGTGAAATAATTTTTTTTTCCTCACAGCTGTGATATTATTTTGATATAAAATATATGCTTTTTCAGATACAAAGACTCATGACCAAACCTTTGGCAGAGTACAGGGAATCATAAGAAAGAAGGGGAGTTAGTATGATGGGGAAAGGATAGGAGCTCCATAAGGACCAAATATATCTGGGCACAGTGTCTTTTCTGAGACTGACATTCAACCAAGGACCATGTATGAATGTAACCTAGAACCTCTGCTCAGATGTAGCCTGTGGTAGCTCAGTAACCAATTGGTTTCCCATAGTGAGGGGAGCAAGGACTATTTCTAACAGGAACTCAATGACTGGCTCTTTGACCTCCCCACCCCCCAAGGGAGGAGCAGTCTTGTTAGGCCACAGAGGAGAGCTTTGCAGCCAGTCCTGATGATACCTGATAAAACAGGGTCAGAGGAATGGGGAGGAGGTCCCCCCCCATCAGTGGACTTGGAAAGAGGCAGGGTGGAGATGAGGGAGGGAGGGTGGGATTGGGAGGGAATGAGGGATCGGGACACGGCTGGGATACAGAGTTAATAAAATGTAACTGATAAGAAAAAAATAAAGTTAAATATATATATATATATATATGCTTTTTGTTCACCTTTCTAATGAGAAAAAGGCATATCCTGAATAAAAATAGATGTGATATGCACACATGCACATAAGCATGCACGTGAACATACACATGTACAGTTAACTTCCACCAACAACTTCAGCAGGCTCTTAAGTTGTGCTGTGTAAGTATTCTGCTTACTTGGGAAACCCTTGGTGGGTTAACAGGAGGGACTTTTAATGATCTCTAGCATCTTTGTTCCTCTCTCTCTCACCATGACAAATGCACAATACTCTGGCTGTAAAGACAGCATCCCCCTTTCCGGTGACTTTTCGTTGCTGTTAGTAGACCTAAAGTTGCCAGGATGGCAGGATGTTGATCTTATTGCAAGCTAGCCTTTTGCCTACTTACATAAAGTGTTTTATTTACATCTATAATGCTAGCATGCTTCCTTTTTCTGTATAAATAATTTGGCATAAAATGAAAAATGTGCCCATTCAATTCTTCCTATAGCAAGCATTCCATTCAGAGTACAGAACAGGACAGAGTATGTCTTCCAAATCCTCAACAATACAACATACATCAGCAATCAGAAGTGACCATATTACGGTGTTTACAAAAATTTCACCAGGATATACTAAAGATATATAAGCAGATTTTATTTCCAGCTAAATATTCAAAGCATGTTTCTGGCAGATGATTCGAGTTTAGTGATACAACGTGCAAGATAATAGCAAGATAATGCCCTTATACAAATGTCTAAGGAAGCCAAACCACAGAACAATTTTACTTTTATCATCATGTGTTAGTTTAGGTGTTTATTGTCATCAATATCTTACCTTAATTTATATTTCATAAATATTAACTGGATCCATGAGTCAAAAATATATAGAGTACATAGAAAAATCACTGATCCATTTATGTGTGTGTATGTGTGTGTGTGTGTGTGTGTGTATAATAGAGACAGAGTGAAACACAGAGAGAGAAGAGAGGTGAGAAGCAATAATAATAATAATAATAATAATAATAAATCTTCATAATCCAGAGTAAAAAATTAATAATTAAATGTATACTAAGGGTAGCAGAGGGAAAAAAAGTAAAAAAAATCAGAAATTCTGGCTCTTTCACCTTCATTTTATGAGTAAGCTTTATAACCTTACTCTACATGCCTCACATAAGCAAGTCAGTTGATACAACTCTTGTTTTCCAACACACCTCAAACTTGGCTTTCAGCCTAAGACAGCATATGACAGGCTGGGAGTGTGTCATTTATATTAGTCCTCCACAGTTGAACGCTGCGTCAGGACTCTGAGCAGCCATACAACTATTTGCAGAGAACCTACCTTCCTTTTGAATAGGAAATAAACTTTCCCTATTGATGTTCATTGAAGTCTGTAAGAATTTCAATAGACTTCTTTATGTGTGTTACTCCTTATCCAGTTGTAGCACATATGTGACTTGGTCCACACCTATTGTTGCTTTGGGGAAGTTGGTGTAACTTTCAGGAGGAGGAACTTCTCTGGTGAAAGTCGGTCCCTGAAAACTGAGCTTCCAGACCACTTACCCAGGCCTGCTTCCTGTTCAATGTTTCTTGAGTACATTCGCAACGCAGACCAGCCAGCCTCTGCTCCCTTGCCTTCTCTTCCCATTGTCACTGCCACCACCATTGCCATCCCCTCCATGATAGGCTGTATTATTCTGGAGCTGTGAGCCAAAATAAACCCTTTCCTCCTTAAATTGCTTTTCCCAGGGTATTTTATCATAACAGACTCAAAACTAAACCATGGCTTTTCCAGGCAATCAAAGTTAGAAGTGACTCAAACTTAAGAAACTCTAAGTGGAAATACAAACAAAAACTAAACAAGCCAAAGCCAAAACCAAAACTAATCATCTAAACAGACAAAAGTCATATTTAGAGTCTTAGAGTCTTGGTGAGCATGGGATGTTTTTTGTGGTAGAGAGTAGAACACAGCATTTAAGATACCATCTTTGAAGACACAATGAATGAGAAGCTTTCTGCAGCTTTCTTAACTTTTTTTTTCTGAGTTGTGCTTTCCTAATTTACTTAAAGTATAAAAAATACCTTTGTTTTGTGGTTGTCTTAAGCTAAAAATCAATTGTGGCTATGTAAATACGGCCCCTCTGAACAGAGTATTCAGTAGAGTATCAACTTTTTGAAGTATAACTCATAGTTACAGAATGTTATCTTTATTACTATAAATGTTTGTTAGAATTATACACACATATGCTTTTAAATATATGTTATATGTACATATATATAGCTCCTTTCTTTAAATAGTTAAAAAGATTTCTGAACCAAATAAATGCTTTTATGAATAAAACATGCACATACTTGGCAGAAAACGATTTCTTGCTTTTAGTGTCCTATCCAAATATCAAATTCTGAAATGTTGTTCAAAAGGAATTAGAATGGAAGATGCCTTGCTTTAAACATGCTTGAGGAAATATATGGTAGAACCCTGGGACACAATTCTTGTTTAAATGATAATTAATTGTCATTTATACTAGCCTAGTGAAATAAAAGCATGTTTGAATTATTGTGCACAAGAAAGTGACGTGATAAAGAAAACCCCAGAAGCCACAGAAACATCCAAATATCTCTGTGTTGCATAATTTTATTTTTACTTGATGACATATGTGGAAGGTTTTTAGAGATGTGTATATGTGGCAACCATTATTTATTTAAGAGTCTTGGCATGTGGATGCTCAAAGGATCCATGAATGGCTTGTGTGGAGCCAGCTAGTTTACTCTAAAGTGTTGCTTTTCACTTGCTGTGAAGGTTGCTGGGGTCATAGGGCTTCTGTGGCTCAACCAAGAACCTTGAGAAGGGACATAAGGCTTGTTAACTGGAAGGAGTTTCTGTCACTTGAGATCAGGATTATTCCTCAGTGTAGTCACACTAATTATGGTTTCTAACGTGTGGCTTAATGTTAATGCTGGTTCCTGTGGCTAAAGTCTAGGAACCAAGATTTGATTTCAAGAAAAATACAGCCTAAATATAGAACACTTATCCCTTGACCCCAAATGCTGACTGTGCGTTGTTGACACATGAGAACAGTGACAATGCCTGTCCTTTCAAAAGCATATCCTACATCTGCTAATGCCAGCCGTAGAAGATTTTGAAAAAAAAAAAAAAAAAAAAAAAAAAAAAAAAAACAACTACCATTGGACCCTTTCCTTTGTTAAATCTAAATGTCTAATGAATGTTCTAAGCTTCTCATTCAGGAGGACACTAGTTAATCACCCTGCTTCATTTAGTGGGATTCTGAGTCCATTCCAAAACATCCTGCCTAGTTTTCTCTTGGACCTGCCTCCAACTCAGGTCATTTTCCTATAAAGCCCTGGGCTGCATATTACTTCTAGGAGAAACAGTCCAGTGAATATTCAGGACCCTTTGGCTTTCTGCTTGGAAAGTACTAAACTGCTCAGTACAATTTCTTTGGTCCCCTTTAACTGGCTATTCAAGAAATACTCTGTTCTCTTCACCCCCACCTCTCTTCCATGGGAACAGTCTTTGCAGTTTTACAGCTAAAAAATATTACAAATGGCAGGAGCAGCTGATAACATTTATATCTTCCCAGCGCACTTATTAAATAGTCTCTTGCTGAGCTAAAACAAATAAGTCTTGACTTTGCTATTTGCTGCTGCAAACATAAAGCCTATGAATAAAGACAGCTAAAGTGGGCAGCAGAAAGGACACAGTTACACATAACTCTGGTTTGATGAATTCTGGCCTGAAGCTTAGAGAGCAACTCCAATTTACAGTGCTAAATCTGGTGATGTTAACTCAGGATTAACGGATAAATCTATAATTTCTAAATATGTTATTATTTTATCACCATCAACATTATATCTCTTTTCTGATTATTATTCTTATCATCTTAATTTCACTAGTGTTTATTTTATATAATGCCTGTGTTTTGTAATGATTGGATTTTGAAAGTTCTTTATATATTCTGTATACAAGTCCTTTTAGTAGACATGTGATGCCTAAGAACTTTTTACTAGCCTGTGGCTTATTTTTTTCAGTCTCCCAAAAGGGAATGTGACTTAGACCTTATAAATATCGGCATCCTCCAATTGTGATTTTTTTTTTGTGATATAGAAGTTGACCTCATTAGTCAGAGGTTTAATTCTTCCTTGTGTCCCTTTTGTTAGAGCCAGGATGCAGGGAAATGAGCCATGGAATCTGGAACGAAACCGAGCTCACACTATAGCTGTTGTATGTGCAGTCTCCTACTGTTATCATTTCCATGGAGGCTGAGGATTTGATTGGCACTGAGGCACTGGGTATTTGGAGGCCGCTTCTCAGTGTGTGCTTGGCAGGGGGAATACGGACCAGCATAATGCGGAGAAACAACTGGAAACCTATGAAATTAAGCACATACGGCCTAAATAGTGAATTTTAAACAATAGGAAACCTAAAACTCCATTCAGGCCCATGGTTGCCACATATATAAAAGGACTTTACCTTCCAAAGAGAAATTATGAGATTAAGTTTTAAAGCAGAAAAACAGAAAAATGAGTTACATTGGAAAATGCAATATTGATGATTATAACCATATTTATGTTCCATACAAGCAGTGTAATTGAGCAGAAGATGCATCTTAGATAATGATAATTCTCTGGCAACCAGTTACTAGCAGAGATTACTGATATGATATTGAATATAGACTTATTTCTACAGCAGGTTAGAAAAGTTGTGGGTCTACAGTGTGAATATTTTGATAGGGTAAATGCATTCTTTAATATTTTTTTCAATAAGAAAAAGTGCAAACCAGAATACCCAGCAGTATTCATTGGCATGTGTTCTAATACTCATGGATGATTAGGTGCAACTATATTCATTCACAGTTTTGCATTAAGGCTAGATTAATTACACTTATCTCCTACAACATAATATAGTCTAGGAAGCTTTGTCACAAAAGGCATGTCACAAAACAGTGTACTGGTGAGAACAGGAAGTGATGTCTATCATACTAGAGATCTTGGTAAGGCAACAAGTACTTCAGACACAAAATTAAATCTTGTAGAGATTGGGGGATCTGAAAATAGTTTTAAGAGGTTCATAGGTGGTACCTGTGCCAAGATTCCCTACAAAATAAAGGATAAATTGCTGCATCCTGACTTTTCCACAATAAAGAAGGGTGCCTGTCTGATAGGCCTCTTGGGACATCATGATGACAGATTGAGCATCCTGGAATCTTTTCCCAGGCCACTTGCCTCTTATGAAGGCATGATCTTTGTGTAGAACTCACAGCAGGAAGCACGAATCTCTGTAGAATGTCTGTTCTGGGGCCAGCAGCCCACCATGCCTTAATAGACCCAAATGGAAGATGAAATACAGTGTGAAGTTGTCAAGAAACAAAAGAGAAAGAAAATCAGTATAGGTTCCATCAACCTTGAGTAAGGCCAACCATCCAAGCAGATTGTGGATTCAAGACAAAAGGAGGTACCACACAGAATTATGTCCTACACCACACAAATCTAAAGTGACTGTACTTGGTGAATTAGAACGTGCATATGAAGACCAAACTGAGTGACCACCTCAGAAGAAAGGATTAGAAATGGTGGGGTCCTCAATTGGTGGATCTTCTCTTTACTTTGACACAAAATCTGACAAAAAGAAAGAAGGATTAATTTGGTTCATGGATTGAGAAGGGTTTCAATCTATCAAGGCTGAGAACAGTTTGTGGTAGGGGACAATATAGCCTTAAAACAAAGAGATTGAGCCAGAATCAGAAGTTGGCTATTACCTTCAAAGGCCTGCCTCTAGATTCCCACTTCTGCTAATGAAGCCAAAAGTTTCAAAAGTTCTAAAAGTTCCACCGTCTCCCCAAATAGAACTGCTGGCTAGGTGCCAAGTGATCTAGCACATGAAACTGCAGGAGATATTTCAGATTCAAAAATATCATGAGTTTGTATTCACAGAGTACAGGCATTGAAGTAGAAAATTCTTTCTTCTCCGTGTTTCCAGAAGGTAAAACAGATCAGCCTCCAAATTCATGGGCTAGAAACAGAGGTGTTCCTGGTTATCAGTAGTAAGAGAACACAAGACACTGGTTCTTCCTTCAAGGCATAGGAGAATCCTTCTATTACAAAGTCTTGTCCATCCTTTAGTAAAAGCGATATGGTTGAGAAAGCCTGCCGAAGAGAAAGAGAGGTGTGTTTGGCAGACAGTGGTGTTGGACTACACACTTCTGTGCTCCTCCAATTCTTCATGGTAAGACAAAGGTCAATAGCAATGAACAGTAACTGACCCTCATTAGTAAGAGGATTTAAGGCACTTTTACACAGGAGTACCTACTGAAATACTTTGCCAAAAGGTTATCATGATATGTGCAACTGTTCTTGCTAAGGGAGCTGTTTCCCCAGTGCTGATATCGTTGAGGTTGCAGGTGAAGTTCAAGGTGTGAGGTAATCCAGAATGGAGAAGAAATGGAGAAGATAACCACCATTGCTGACCCCACAGCAGCTGCAGGGTCTTTTGGGTCTTTCCTTCAGAAGATAAGCCCATGTAGACTACAGAGGAGCATGTGGAGAAACACTGTTAGGAATAGATTATGACAACTGTGAAGCTGCTTGGGCACTATCGCTCTTAAGGATGATGCAGTTAGCTCCCTGTCTCTAGCTGTCATGATGTACAGATGTGCTTCAGCGTCTATCTGTTGACTTTGCTTTCTCTCTGCTTAATATAAGGTACTACAAATACCTGCAACATCAGAAAAGTAGACAGGCTGATTTATTATTAACATGAATTATACTATATAATAGGTAACAGCTTGTCAGATGTCTGCGGTTCCTGTTAGCATACAAAATACAATTACACTTTGATGGTCTTTCCTTCTCAAGACAAGGCTATTCATTTACATTTTATTTTATATTTCTGGTTGTAAAATCAATGACAGGAAGAAAATACGCATTTAATAAAAGCATTTTTCCAATATAGCTTTGCTGGGCAGTCAAGGGAGATGAAATTAATATCATAACTTCTCTGAACGTATATTCTCCAAATTTTGTTTATAAATGCCTACCCCAGCTTCTATAATGGTTCTGTGTTAGGCTACTAATAAACCTTAAACCATTGACCTTTCCTTAGTTATTTCTTACTTTTCAGTGTTAGGGCATTTTAGCCATTTTTATTTGTGATACATATTTTTGCACTTGGATAAATTAACTTATTTATCTAATAAACATGACCAGAATATGTCCTGAATTCATGGTTTCTTATTCTTGTTTTCAAAGAAATGTTTAACATAATGCCAGTATATCTGCTTAAAATAAAGTTAAATGGGTTTTTATCTGCTAATTTGTAACCTGTACTTGTTTCCTTCCTTATGTTATTCATTTATTTAGCCATTGCCTCAAATTCTTACACTCTTTTATCTTACTAGGTAACTTAGTAGAGTCTTGGTTCAAATTTTTTTGAGACAGGGTTTCTATGTGTAGCCTTGGTTGTCCTGGAAGTCACAATGTAGAACTCAGGCTGCCTTCAGACTCATATCAATCCCCTTTCCTCTGCCACCCAACTGCTGGAATTAAAGGCATATGGCAGCATTGTCTGCAGGGAGTCTTAAAATAATCTTGAGGCTCTCACATCTGCTTATTTACATAAAACTAAATTTAAAATTTTGTTTTTTTTTATTTAGTAGTCATAAATAAGCTTTAAAATTAGAACATGTGGGAAAACTGGCCGCATAAAACATATTTTTAAAAAATAAAACATAAACAGTAAATGACATAGAGAAGTAAAAACTTGAAGAGACTGGGGGGACATTTGTTTTTGGAATGTGATTTAGCCCAGCTGACTGGATACTACAAAGTCAGAAATGTTGAGTGACGGTGTGAATCAATAGGTGCATTTTATAAATTAACAGCTGATGTGCATGCTACAAGGAAAAAAAAATCAATGAGAAGTTCACTTATTGGCCTGAGTAACATTGTTTATTCTAACAGTTTTTAAGTCTGCAGAGAACTCATCTGATTATAAGATTAACATGCCACAGGAGTTGTTTTTCTAAGAAAGAAAGAACCTCGGGAATACAGATTGACACAAGTGCAATCAATTTTATGTTGGTTGGAGAACAGAACTGAAGCTACTCCATATCCACATATTCTTAATTATTAAGACTGAAAACTTAATCCACCTTGTCACTATGACTTATATGTTTGTTCAGGGGAAAGTCTACTCAGGAAGATAAGAATAAAAATGACAAATAATTTCACTCTGAGCTTCATGAAATTTGTACAAAACAATTTAGGTAAATAGTTTTCTCATCTAGATTAAGAGTTCTCTCAGGAAAATAGATCTCTTACCTGTCAACCTGTCACTCATCAGGTAATATTTTTTTTCTTAGATCTGCCCTAAGACCCTTGCTTTAATAAGCCTATCAGTTTCATGTTGTATATTTTCTTGTAATTCTTGTCTAAAAATGTCTACACACCAACTCAGGAGAAACCAATCCCCAATCTTTCAAACAAAAACCTGATCACGAGGTTGGGTGACTCCTGCAGCAGATCTGAGTGTGTGGTTTTACTGATCACCAAGGTTGTGTGAGCCCACTACAGCAGATCTGGGGAGTGTAGTTTCACTGAGTGACAAATGTTTTCCCTGTGTTTGAGGGAGGGTGGGTGCAGAGCTGAACTGTGGAATGTCTACCACCCCACATCACCCACAACCACCTTACTCAGCCAAATACAATAGATTCCATTCTGTTTTATTGCTTTTTTTTCTGTATGTGTGTGAGACAGAAAACACATTAAAATGAAAAACATTTCTTCCGTCTGCAGCAATGGTTCTCAACCTTCCTAATGCTGCAACCCTTTAATAAAATTACTCATATTGTGGTAACCCCCAACCATAAAATTGTTTTTGTCGCTACTTCATAATTGTTATTTTGCTACAATTATGAATCATAATGTAAATATCCGTGTTTTCTGAAGGTCTAAGGTGACCCCTGTGAAAATGTCATTTGACCACCAAAGGAGTCAAGACCCACAGATTGAGAACAGCTGACCTACAGCTTTCTTGTTCATGGAAGCAAACAGATGCTGTTAGTATAGACCTGTTAACTCTGCAACTCCATGATTACACGGGGACTTGAACACAATGCACACAAATAGTACTATTGTAGTAGGATATTAATATTCATTATTGATTTATCTGTTAGTTAAGCAGCAGTTATTCCTAAACCAGCTGTATACTCAAATCACCACACAGAGACTAGGATTTATTTAACCCAGAGCACAATGCTGGGCAATAGGTATTGCTCCTAAACCTCCAGGTCCGCATAGTTTCTTTCCATTCAGATTTCTCACATTCTACTTGCTTTAAGTCATATCTTAGGTCTAGTTCATTTCTCTTCATGGTTGGTTCCAAGCCCTCTCCCACTAATCTCTGCTCTCAGACCCTCCCACTCTCTTCCTTCTCCCCTCCAGACCAGGATGTCCCACCCTATTTCTCTCTATTGCACAGCATTGGCTGATTGTTTTATTGAAAATACAGAGAACAAATGGTGGCATGTTTACACAAACTTGAGATAGGTGATGCTTAGAATAAACATTACAATGCAATGTCAGGATTGAAATCAGATAGTTCGGTAGAGAAATCTGCATTTGAATGAACAAGGGCAAACAGTATGCAGTCCATAAGAACATTATACCAACATTCTATCTAAACTGAGTGTCTTCTGATGTTTTTCCAATATTGCAAAGTCTCAGGTATTTTACCTATGAAAGAACGGTAACACAGCATAATGCTGTGGAGTGGGGCAATAGCTCTGTCAGTAATGTGTCAGCTGCACAAACATTAGGATCTGAAATTGCATGCACAGCACCCACATAAAAAGTAAGGCATGTCAGTGTGCAGTCTGCTGGGGAGGCAGACAGACAGATTCCTGGACATGATTGGCTAGTTAATTCTTCCAAATGGATGAGCTTCAGATTCAATGACATTCTGCCTCAAAAGAGTAGTATCCGGTATCAGATTGACACCTGACACCAATCTGTGATGTTCATGATCATGTGGAAGCACATCTACAAAAGTTTACAAAAGCCTGAAAGGACAGACACACATGTGACATCACACAGGAAATAATGACAAAGAGATTTTCTAATACATTATTGGCACCTACCACACTGACTGCAACCAATACTCTCTTTGAGTTTTAGGTCTAGGTGTTTCTCTAGAGGTGGAGATCAGAATCTAGGACATACTCTTTTGGGATCTGATCATCACAGGTTTTGAATGCATATTTCCAGACAGGAAACTGATCGGAAGAGGAGAAAGTTTGTGGCATATATCTGGTTGAAAAGCAAGGAGCATATAAAATAGGATAATCATATACCTAAGGAAGCTAATCAGGAAGGAGGACCCTGGTAAGATGCTCAATCTTCATTCAGAAAGGCAAATAAGATGGACATCAGAAGAGGGAGAAAACAGGGGACAGAACAGGAGCCTACCACAGAGGGCTTCTGAAAGACTCTACCCAGCAGGGTATCAAAACATATACTGAGATTCATAGCCAAACTTTGGCAGGGTACAGGGAATCTTATGAAAGAAGGAGATAGAAAGACCTGGAGGGAGCAGAAGCTCCAGAAGAAAAGCAACAGAACCAGAAAATCTGGGCACAGGGATCTTTTCTGAGACTGATACCACACACAAGAACCATCCACGGAAATGACTTAGAACCCCTGCACAGAAGTAGCCCATGGCAGCTCAGTGTCCAAGAGGGTTCCCCAATAATAAGAACAGGGATTGCCTCTGACATGATCTCATGGGCTAGCTCTTTGATCACCTCCCTCTAACAGGGGAGCAGCCTTACCAGTCTACAGAGAAAGACAAAGAAGCCAGTCCTGATGAGACCTGATAGACTAAGGTCAGATGTAAGGGGAGGAGGACCTTCCCTATCATTGGATGGGGAAGGGGCATAGGAGAAGAAGAGGGAGGGAGGGTGGGATTGGGAGGGGATGGGGATGGGGCTACAGCTGGGATACAAGTTAATAAGCTGTAAAAAATAAAAAGAAAAAAGAAAAGAAAAGCAACGAGTCTTAAAGCTACTCTAAAAAATGAAGAACACTCAATGAAAACAATAGTGTCAACAAGACTAATGGGTTTATTACTCACCAATACTTGCTCAAAGCATTTTACCAAGCTATGCCTCTCTTGTTCTAACAGCCCAGATGGGTCAAGTATAATTCCCTCCCCCAAGTTGTTCAAGGCTTGGGAAACATCATGGTACAGGGGACAGAAAAAAAAAATATGAGCCCTGAGAAATAGTGCTATGAAATGCTGATGTCTGGACAATTTCTAAAACCACCAATAAAATTAGATGTGTGTATGTATGTAATTATTTCATACAGACACAGACACACACATACATGACACACATCATATTTTTCACCTGATTTGCCCTCTTTTGAGATTCCTTTTCCCCAAAGTTGCATAATAGTATCTGTCTTGACTGCAATAAGCTTAATGAATTGAGCCCTGCTCACTCAGCTTGCCTTTGGAGCCCCTTGTCAGGTTTGACAAATGGCACAGGCTTTGCCTTCCATCACATGCATTCATTTTCTTAATGTTCAAATGTATTCCATAAAGTAGGAAATATTATCTCCATTTTATAGAAAAAGAATTTGACTACCCTAGAATCAATAGAATATAAGTGATTTTGTGTTTGTTTTTAATTTCATTTTAATTTTATTTAGTGAATATGATTGCTCTATCTGCATGTACATGTAAGTGCCAGAGAGGGCAACAGAGCCTAGTATAGATGGTTATGAGCCACCATGTGGTTGCTGGGAATTGTATTCAGGACCTCTGGAAGAGCCAACAGTGCTCTTAGACACTAAGCCATCTCTCCAGCCCTGAGGAGGTATGTTTCTGAGAATCACATATAAAACACAAAAACAAAACAACAACAACAAAAAACAGCATTGACAGCCTAGCGCAAAGCAAGGCTTCCTGAATTTGACTGATTTACTTCTGTTACAGTAAATAATCCAGGGGACATGATGAACTCACCAGGAAAATCGACCATCAGTAACGGTAAAATCATGCACATTTTTCAAGTCCTTGAAATGTGTGGTCAACAAGAAGGTGTAAGTGTGGAAAAATTCAAGAAGTGGCCACTTCTCACTTGTGAAAAATAATGTAAATGCCTCGCATGGATGTTTACACTAACTTTTTCTCTTTCTCCTTTTCTTCCTCCCCCCCCCTCCCCTCTTTCACTCACTTTCCTTTCTTTCACTTGTTTTTGTTTTAGGAGACAAGTCTTTCTGCCCAAGCTGCCTGGACCTCACTGTGTACCCAATCCGGCTTTAAACTTAGGACAATCCCCATGCTATTTCTCTGCGACATCTGAAGTTACCGTAATGCTTAGCTTTGTTGCTTTATTCTTCAATAATACCTAATTCACAAAGAAAAAAATAATGTACTGTGTGTGTGTGTGTTTGTCTGTGTCTGTGGCTTGTATGTGTCCTCTTCTAGGCTTTGTTCAGCAATGAAAAATACAACACCTTTTTTAAAATTATTAAAATGGTGGCCTTTGAACCACAGTGAAAGGTTAGAGGATCAGAGTTACATATGAGCGATGTGTGAATCTTGTCAGGAGTCACATGTCCTTTTCTATGGAAAGGACATAGCAATACTTTCTGTTTCTCACAACTAGATAGAATGAACAGAATACATATTTGTGGCATGCTCAGCCTGCTGCCCCAACCTCAGAGACCACCAAAGAAGAAGGTATTGAAAGGCTTAAAGAACCAGAGATTCTTTAAGGGAGAATCACTGAGCAGCAGCATCTTCAGGATATAACAAGACCACTTCCACTCACGAAGTCACAGGAGCCATGGTTGCCTACTCAAGACCATTACAAGACCAAGCCCGTCAGTGTCTAACATGGAGTGGGAAGGAGTTCATGAACCCCTACTTCTAACTAAGGATATATGGACAATTGATGGCTCTTCAGGGAGGGAAAAACCTGTCAGAAAACAGAGTATAAACCCCGGTAGGCTGACCACACTCCAGTAATGGCACCAGACCTAGAAAAATATGGACAGAACAAATTATAGTTAATGGTTTATTTTTTTAAAAAGGACAGGGGACCAAAACATGAAGTTGGGGATGGATCTCGGTAGAGTTAGGGGTAGAGGTTGGCAGTGAATATGATTAAAGTATATTCTATGACATTCTCTAAGAATCAATAAAAATATTTGTATTGAATGTGTCTTAGGTTTTGTTTTTCAAGAGGTGGCGGTCATTGTAGAACAAAATCAGACACATGCAGTATATCCATGAATGGATTTGACTATGTCTATAAAACTTTATTTACTAAAGCAGCTGATAGGCTATTCTGGGCCAACAGGCATCAGCGTTGTCCTGGCAACTAGGTATGAATCTGAAAGCACCCAAAGGAACCCATCCTTGACTTACTGCTCAGGTCATAGTCTTGAAAGTTACCCATATGGCATTGCTTCATCATTTCTGTTTCTGAGACCTAATTGTTTGGCCAGGTCATACATTTAGTACTCTTCTTCTGTGGCTTCTGTGTGCCCACCCCACCCCCAAATGCAGTAAGTAAGACCTGGGTAGGAAACAATAACTCAGCTACTGTTCTGAATCTTCTTGAAATCCTGCAGGGTAGCGTTGCTGTTGCCAGGAGTGATCCTTCAGAGAAGGCAATCTTTGAACAAGTTTGGGCAACAATTTCACTGAGGATGAAAGAGGAGTTATTTCTGTCAAATTCAGCACACAATCCAGTTTCATTATTTTAGGATATAAAGCTGTTTAGTGATTAACTTTGTTTATACTTGGCAGAGCATCACTTCCTTTTCTGAGGAGAAAAAAAGACAAAAAGCTCATAAAAATTTCAAAAAGCTTTTGACTTCAAACAGCTCTTACAAAACTGCATTTGGATGAGTCAAGTGTGGAGGAATCAAAACCATATGGATTCCTCTCCTTAAAAATAAACACCGACTTAAAAACTGAAGGAAAGTTTCTTGAAAAAGTAGACTTCGGCCTCCACAGACTATAAATAGTAAAAAAAAGCAACTTTACGAAATTTGATAAACCCAAATCACAGCCAGGTTTACCCATTCATAATTATAGTGTTTTCACTGTATATTATGTAAAAATAAACAGCTCCAGAAGTGGCCTACATTTTGGCTATTTTAAGAGCATGAAGATTTTCATTTATCGCTGAAGTAATTTTTGTCCAAATCTTGAATTTGAGGTAAATTGCATTGTTATATTTGTAATGTGATAATGTTAAACACTTGCCATTCTTTGTATTTTATTTTCAAATATTCAGTCTTGCTCCAAACCAGAATCGACAAATTGTTGAGAAATGCCAGCCAAGCATTTTGGTAAGTGTCTAACTCAAAAGTTAGAGACACATCTCAAGTTTAAGGCCAACATAGTGAGCTTGAGGTTTGCCTGGGCTTAAGTGGATCCTTCCACAAAAGGAATGAGGGGTCAGGAGGAAGAAAGGGAGACAGAGAGAGGAGTTGGGAAGAAAATACAGAAGAAGGAAGGGAAGAAAGTATTTGGGAGTCAGAAAGAGGAGGAGGAGGAAAGAAAGAAGGCAGGGAGGAAAGAAGAAAAAAGAGATGGATTGAGATATGTCTGTAAACATTTTTTAAGATTTGTTTATTGTTTGTGTGTTTGTGTATGAACCTACTTGAGTATATACACAAACATATATATATATATACATATATATATATATGTATATATATATACTACTTGTATACAGAAGACCGTTACAGTCAGAGGTGAGCATCAGATTCCCTGGAATGGGAGATACAGGGTCTTAGGAGTAGCCACATTGGTATTAGGAATTGATCCTTGAGTCCTTGGAACAATCTCTCCAGGCCCTGTCTGTACACATTTCTGATATGATGATAATTCCCAATTAGATTTTCATCTTCCTCTACATTTCATCAAAATATAAACAATGAAAAACCTGTACCCTTATTTAGGTAGATTTAGTGACCAACTTGGATGGATAGTAATATGATCATAAATAATGCAAACCAAAATTTCTTAATCATAGTCTTTATACAAATTTAACCAAGTCAACCAGACTTTTATTATTCCTTAACTACTTTGTTAACACCAAATGTTCCAAAGCACAAAGGTGTTAGCCACTCTCCTGGAACAGAAGTTAAAAGATAGTTTAATAAACCCTTGCATACTACTAGATGATTTGTATCATGAATCAATAGTGAGCTGAAGAGGTAATGATCAGTCTCATGACAGGGACAAGGCTTCCTGTGTATAACTTATGGCCATAGAAGGTCAGCAGAAGTTTCTGCAGGTAAATGGTGGGACCTGGAAAGGATCATCCTGAGTGAGTTGTCCCAGAAGCAAAAAGACACACACGGTATATACTCACTCATATAAACATACAACATAGGATAAACCCGCTAAAATCTGTACATCTAAACAAACTAAGCAAAAGAGAGGACCCTAACTAAAATTCTCAATCCCCATCCTGAAAGGCAAAGAGGATGGACATCTGAAGAAGAAGAAAACAGGAAACAATCTAGGAACCTGCCACAGAGGGCCTCCGAAAGCCTCTGCCCTGCAGACTATCAAAGCAGATGCTAAGCCTGATGGCCAACTGTTGGGCAGAGTGAATGGAATTTTATGTAAGAAGTGGGAAATAGTAAGAGCTGGAGAGGACAGGAACTCCACAAGGAGAGCAACAGAACAAGAAAATTTGAACACAGGCAACTTCCCAGAGACTCATACTCCAACCAAGGACTATTCATGGAGATAACCTAGAACCCCTGCACAGATGTAGCCCATGGCAGTTCAGTGTCCAAGTGGATTACATAGTAAAGGGAGCAGCCTTACCAGGCCACAGAAGATGACAATGCAGCCACTTCTGATGAGAACTGATAGACTAAGATCAGAAAGAAGGAGAGGAGGACTTCCCCTATCAGTGGACTTGGGGAGGGACATGCATGCAGAAAGAGGAGGGAGGGTGAGATCGAGAGGGGAGGAGGGAGGGACTTATGGAGAGGATACAAAATGAATAAAGTGTAATTAATAAAAGTTAAATAAAAAATAGATTTCCTCAAAAAAAAAGAGAGAAACAGAATTCCATATATAGGAAACAGTATGTATGAAATTTCAGGAGCATTTGGAATGCCCCTCCATATGCAGCAGACATATAGATAGGAGGAAATAGTTAGATATATAGTATAAAGTCAGTGCATATAGAGATTTTGGGAAGTCGATCTAATGGGTGCTTTTTTAAAGTGATGGTTTTATGTTGGGAGAGCCCCAGTTTTGAAAACTGTTTGTAGAACCAGATTGTGGGATTAGGGTTGGGGGGTAGGACTAATTAAAAATTAAGGCAGCTGGTGATGATTCCCCAGTGCACACTGCAAATGAAAAATCCTTACTCACATTAGCTGGTTTTGGCAGGTGTGTGTGGTTATGTCATATCATGTTGGAGCACAATACTATTTAGTTTTCAGTCCACCATGTCTGGATCACTCTCCAAGCTCATGAAAATTAAAGGACTCTCTTGCTCAGCAGAGCTGCCCCCTCTCTGCTTGAACTTACCTGGAGTGCATTTCTAGGCCCAGACGCCTGACCTCTCTTGGAGGATGACCCTGCACAGAGCCTCCTGCAAGCACTGCATTACATTAATCAGCACACTAGTCCCACTTTTTCCTTCCTGCCTGTATGATAATTAGGTACTGTGTTATGATCAATCAGTCTTTCCTGCCCATAACCCTAATTGCCGTTGTGTACCTTACCATAAAACAATAAAATTATATTTATTTTTTATTTTTTAAATTTATATTTTATTCACTTTGTATCCCAGCTGTTGCCCCCTCCCTTATCCCATTCCAATCCTACCCTCCCTCTCTCTTCTCCTCCCATGCCCCTCCCCTCATCCACTGATAGGTGAGGTCCTCCTCCCCCTTTGCTCTGACCCTAGCCTATCAGGTCTAATCAGGATTGGCTACATTGTCTTCCTCTGTGGCCAGTTAAGCTGCTCCCCACTGAGGGGGAGGTGAGTAAAGAGCCAGCCACTAAGTTCGTGTCAGACAGCCCCTGTCTTATCATTTTTTAATTTTTGTGTATGTGTGTGTATGTCTCATCTTTAGACTGATCTTTTCATGATGCCTGCTGCTCAACTCAAGGTCCATCTGAATGACTGCCTTCTCCCTAGAGCTCCTTTCTTTTTCTCAAGTAAGAGTGCTCCCATGCAACTATTTAACCCACAGCATGCTTCTGATCATACTTGTTGTCATAGGCTGTGGGTCATTTTAATGAAAGGCTAAGTCAGCCAAAAGAATGGAAAAGAAATGGAGTAAATTTTGGAAATTGGAAGATTGGGGTATGGATTTCAGATCTATCACTTCTTAGTTTTGTGGTTTGAGACAAAATTGTACTTTCTCTGAGATTTGTAAAATCAAGATAATAGGCCCTACAGGACTGAGGCTTTATGAAAATATAATGAGAAAATTCACTTGTTTTTCATGAATAAAAAAGAAAAAAGGAGCACCTGCTTTGAAGCAAGGACACAACTGTTTCCAGAATTCAATTAGTGATGTCAATATTGTTCAAGTAATGCCAGAGACATTCACGGGGCATGAACACCAGTCTCCAGCTCTGCAATCAATGCATAATATTGCCAAGAGGCTAAGCAGAATTCTTTATTTCAGTTACATAGAATAACAGTAAGAACTCAGTGGCGGGCTGTTTGACCTCCCCCTGCCCCTGAGGGAAGAGCAGCCTTGCTAGGCCACAGAGGAGGACATTGCAGCCAGTCCTGATGAGACCTAATGGACTAGGGTCAGATGAAAGGGAAAATGTAATTCATATAAAAATTTTAAATTATAAAAAATAAAAATAATAACAGTAATAAATAAGTCTAATACATTTGTAGTTATCATAATTTTAAAATAAGATTAAACCAAATCTGAATATTTTTGCACATAGTCCTAGCACACAAACACACACACACACACACACACACACACACACACACATACACACAAAACTAGGACAGGAGAATCAGTTATGTGTTTAAGTCCAGCCTGGTGATTAACAAAGCTGCAGCTTATCTAGATTCTAGAGATGAATCAACAATAAAAAACTAACAGAAGCAAAAACAGTAACAACAAAAAAGAAATTAAGCTAGATAATGTTGGAAAAAATAGGTGAAGACGTCATGATGTTAAAATAAGGTCTTTGAGGAAGAAATAGACTGCAGTCTCTGTGCTTGTCAAAGTCCGGTACCCACCAGACAAACAGACCCCTCCCCTTTCCTCCTTTCTTTCCTCCCTTCTTTCTGCTTTTTTCCTTTTTTGCCCTCCTTCCATTTTTCTCCTTCCATACCTCCATCTCTTTTCTCCTCTGATTAAGCTTTGATCATCTCTCCTGCACCCAAAATCTAAATAAAAAAATCTTGTAACTGCAATGAAACACACACACATGAGAGGCTGGGGGATAAGTAGATAGCTAGATGGATAGATAGCTAGCTAGCTAGACAGACAGACAGACAGACAGATAGATAGACAGATTGTACATATTGATCTTATTGCAAATAACTGCCTCAGCATGATGTTAGCTTGGCAAAATCAAAATCAACAGGGAAGGCTGGAAATGAGCATGCAGGAGCTGAGACCACAGCCTGTGGATAGATGCTTTTTATAGAGGAAACATCAGTACTTTAAAAGCCTTTTGATGAGTTGGATCAGGTCCACACAAATTATTGAGAATAATTCTTTTACTTAAAGCCAACTAAGTGTACATGTTAATCATATTTACAAAATTACCTATGCAGCCACACCAAGATTAGTGTTTAATCTAATGACTGTATTTTGGACAATCTAGATTAAACTGGGAAAGTGATCACCATGTGCCCTAAAACAGTAATTTTTTTTAACCGTAAACGCCTTTATTCTCATGGTGAGGCATTCACTAGAAGACTCTCAAATTCCATGTTTGGTACCTATATTGTTAAAATGCTAGGCATTTAGATCTCAAAGTAAGTACTTTTTTATCATCACAAGAATAAACATTTTCGAAAAATTTCTACATAACCAGCTTCTCTTAAGACAACAGTAAAAATAAATATATTCTTTGGAACTTATTTTTTTCTATTATCTCTCACCCAAATATTAGATGTTTTAAAAACATCTAACTTAACAAAACGCATTTTACTAAGGCTTCCGTTTTGTAGCAGGTTCAAACCTTCCATCTTGAATGGAAACTTCTTAAGATATGGGATGTAAAGGGAAACAACAGGATATTTGATGACAGGTTTTACTTTTCAAGGAGGTGAAACAACAGGGTGTTTAGGAGGAGGCGAAACCCTCCATCCTTCAAGGAATGGTGCTTTTTTTTTTTTAAATTTTATTCTTTTCTTATCAGTTACATTTTATTAACTCTGTATCCCAGCCGTGTCCTGATCCCTCATTCCCTCCCAATCCCACCCTCCCTCCCTCATCTCCACCGTGCCCCTTTCCAAGTCCACTGATGGGGGGGGGGGAACCTCCTCCCCATTCATCCGATCCTGTTTTATCAGGTATCTTCAGGACTGGCTGCAAAGCCCTCTGTGGCCTAACAGGACTGCTCCTCCCTTGGGAGGTGGGGAGGTCAAAGAGCCAGCCATTGAGTTCCTGTTAGAAATAGTCCTTGTTCCCCTCACTATGGGAAACCAATTGGCTACTGAGCTACCACAGGCTACATCTGAGCAGAGGTTCTAGGTTATATCCATACATGGTCCTTGGTTGAATGTCAGTCTCAGAAAAGACACTGTGCCTAGATATATTTGGTCCTTGTGGAGCTCCTAACTTTTCCCCATCATGCTAACTTCCCTTCTTTCATATGATTCCCTGTACTCTGCCGAAGGTTTGGTCATGAGTCTTTGTATCTGCTTTGAAAACACTGCTAGTTAGAGTCTTTCAGATGTGCTCAGTAGACTCCTGTCATACGTTCAATGCACATCCCATCTGTCTTTCTAAACGAGGATTGCTCATCTTACCCCATGTCCGCTCTCTTGATTATCTTTTTTAGGTGTATAGATTTCATTATGTTTATCATATCTTATAGGTCTATATAAGTGAGTATATACCGTGTTTGTCTTTCTCCTTCTGGGATACCTCACTCACAATGATCTTTTCTAGATCCCACCATTTGCCTGCAAATTTCATGATTTCCTCCTTTTTGATTGCTGAGTAGTATTCCATTGTGTAAAAATACCACAATTTCTGTACCCATTCCTCCCTTGATGGACATCTGGGTTGTTTCCAGGTTCTGGCTATTACAAATAAAGCTGCTATAAACATGGTTGAGCAAGTATCCCTTTTGTGTACTAGAGCAAATTTTGGGTATATACCTAGCAGTGGTATAGCTGAGTCTTGAGGAAGCACTATTCCTAATTGTCTGAGAAAGCGCCAGATAGATTTCCAGAGTGGTTGTACCAGTTTACATTCCCACCAGCAGTGGAGGAGGGTTCCCCTTTCTCCACAACCTCTCCAGCATGTGTTGTCACTTGAGTTTTTCATCTTGGCCATTCTGATGGGTGTAAGGTGAAATCTCAGGGTCGTCTTGATTTGCATTTACCTGATGGCTAATGAGGTTGAGCATTTCTTTAAGTGTTTCTCTGCCATTCAATATTCCTCTGCTGAGAATTCTCTGTTTAGCTCTGTTCCCCATTTTTTAATTGGATTACTTGATTTGCTGCTTTTCAGCTTCTTTAGTTCTTTGTATATACTGGATATTAGTCCTCTGTCAGATAAAGGGTTAGTGAAGATTCTTTCCCAATCTATAGGCAGTCATTTTGTTTTGATGACGGTGTCCTTTGCTTTACAGAAGCTTTTCAGTTTCATGAGGTCCCATTTATTGATTGTTGCTCTTAGAGCCTGTGCTGTTGGTGTTCTGTTCAGGAAGTTGTCTCCTGTGCCAATGAGTTCTAGGCTGTTCCCCACTTTTTCTTCTAACAGATTTAGAGTATCTGGTTTTATGTTGAGGTCTTTGATCCACTTGGACTTTGGTTTTGTGCAGGGTGATAAATATGGATCTATTTTCATTTTTCTGCATGTAGACATCCAGTTGGACCAGCACCATTTGTTGAAAATGCTGTCTTTTTTCCATTGAATGGTTTTGGCTTCTTTGTCAAAAATCGAGTATTCATAGGTGTGTGGGTTTATTTCTGGGTCTTCTATGCAGTTCCATTGATCCTCCTTTCTGTTTCTATGCCAATACCATGTACTATTGCTCTGTAGTACAACTTGAGATCGGGGATGGAGATACCTCCAGATGATCTGTTGTTGTTCAGGATTGTTTTGGAGATTCTGGGTTTTTTGTTTCTCCATATGAAGCTGAGAATCTTATTTTTCAAGGTCTGTAAAGAGTTGGTATTTTGATGGGAAGTGCATTGAATCTGTAGACTGCTTTTGGCAGGATGGCCATTTTCACAATGTTAATCCTACCAATCCATAAGCACTGGAGATCTTTCCATCTTCTGAGATCTTCTTCAATTTCTTTCTTCAGAGACTTGAAGTTTTTCTCAGACAGGTCTTTCACCTGCTTGGTTAGTGTCACACCAAGGTACTTTACATTATTAGTGGCTGTTGTGATGGGTGTTGTTGTTTCCCTAATTTCTTTCTCGGCCCATTTGTCTTTGGTATACAGGAGGGCTTCTGATTTTTTTTGAGTTGATTTTGTATCCTGCCACTTTGCTGAAGGTGTTTATCAGCTGGAGGAGTTCTCTGGTTCAATTTTTGGGGACGTTCATGTATACTCTCATATCATCTGCAAATAGTGACACTTTGATCTCTTTCTTTTTGATTTGTATCCCCTTGATCTCCTTTAGTTGTCTTATTGCTCTGGCAAGGACTTCAAGTACTATATTGAAGAGGTAGGGAGAGAGTGGGCAGCCTTGTCTTGTCCCTGATTTCAGTGGGATTGATTTAAGTTTCTCTTCATTGAGTTTAATGTTGGCTATAGGCTTGCTGTATATTGCCTTTACTATGTTTAGATATATGCCTTGTATCCCTGATCTTTTCAGGGTCTAAGGAGATGATCATGTGGTTTTTCTCCTTCAGTTTGTTTATGTGGTGGATTACATTGATGGATTTCCATATGTTGAACCACCCTTGCATGCCTGGGATGAAGCCTATTTGGTCATGGTGGATGATATCTTTGATCTGTTCCTGGATTCGGTTTGCGAGTATTTTATTGAGTATTTTTGTGTCAATGTTCATAAGAGAGATAGGTCTGAAGTTTTCTTTTTTTGTTGGGTCTTTGTGTTTTTTAGGTATCAGGGTGACTGTCGCTTCATAGAATGAGTTTGGTAATGTACCTTCTGTTTCTATTTTGTGGAATAGTTTGAGGAGAATTGGTGTGAGCACTTCTTTGAAGGTCTGGTAGAATTCCGTGCTGAAACCATCTGGCCCAGGGCTTTTTTTGAAGGGGAGACTGTGAATGACTGCTTCAATTTCCTTGGGGGATATAGGGCTGTTCAGTCTTTTTACCTGATCTTGACTTAATGTTGGAAGACGGAATCTATGAAGAAAATTGTCCATTTCATTTAGGTTTTCAAATTTTGTGGCATATAGGCTTTTGTAGTATGACCTAATGATTGTTTGAATTTCCTCTGTGTCTGTAGTTATGTCACCCTTTTCATTTCTGCTTTTGCTGATTTGGATAGATTCTCTCTGCTCTTTAGTTAGTTTGGCTAAGGGTTTGTCTATCTTGTTGATTTTCTCAAAGAACCAGCTTTTTGTTTCATTGATTCTTTGACTAGTTTTATTTGTTTCTAATTGATTGATTTCAGCCCTGAGTTTGATTATTTCCAGCCGTCTGCTCCTCTTTGGTGTATCTGCTTCTTTTTTTTCTAGGGTTTTCAGTTGGGCCATTAAGTTGTTTGTATGTGATGTTACGAATTTCTTCTTGCAGGCACTTAGTGCTATAAATTTTCCTCTGAATACTGCTGTCAATGTGTCCCATAATTTTGGGTATGTTGTGCCTTCATTTTCATTGAATTCTAGGAAGTCTTTAATTTCTTTCATTATTTCTTCCTTAACCCAACTGTCATTGAGTAACAAGTTGTTCAGTTTCCATGTGCGTGTCGGCTTTTTGTTATTTCTGTTGTTCTTGAGGTCCAGCTTTAGTCCATGGTGGTCAGATAGAATACAAGGGATTATTTCAATCTTTTTGTATCTGTTGAGGCTTGCTTTATGACCAAATATATGGTCTATTTTGGAGAAGGAAAATGCGGTGCTGAAAAGAAGGTATACTCTTTTGTGTTTGGATGAAAAGATCTGTAGACATCTATTAGGTCCATTTGGTTTAGGGACTCTGTGAGTGTTTTTATTTCCCTATTTGTTTTCTGTCTAGTTGATTTGTCCCTTGGTGAGAGTGGAGTGTTGAAGTCTCCCACTATTAAGGTATTAGGATCAATGTGTGATTTAAGCTTTAATATTGTTTCATTTACGAGTGTAGGTGCTCTTGTATTTGGGGCATAGATATTCAAAATTGTGATGTCCTCTTGGTGGATTTTTTCTTTGATGAGAATATAGTGGCCATCCTTATCTTTTTTGATTAACTTGGGTTGAAAGTTTATTTTATTAGATATTAGGATGGCTACTCCCGCTTGTTTCCTGGAACCATTTGCTGGAAAAAACATTTTTCCAGCCCTTTACTCTGAGGTAGTGTTTATTTTTGTTGCATAGGTGTGTATCTTGGATGCAACAGAATGTTGGATCCTGTTTCCACAACCATTCTGTTAGTCTGTGTCTTTTTATTGGGGAGTTGAGTCCGTTGATGTTGATAGATACTAGTGACCAACAATTGTTACTTACTTTTGATGCGGGGTTGGTGGTGTCACTGAGTTTCATTGCTTGTATTCTTTTGATTTTTTTGTTAGGTAGTTATGTATTTCCTGTTTCCTTAGATGTAGTTGTTTTCTTTGGTTTGGAGTTTCCCTTCTAGTAACTTCTGTAGAGCTGGGTTACTATGTAGATATTGTTTAAATTTGGTTTTGTCATGGAATATTTTGAATTCTCCGTTTATGTTGATTGAAAGTTTTGCTGGGTATAGTAGTCTGGGTTGGTAGTAGTCTGGGTATAGTAATATGTGGTCCTTTAAGGACTGTATGATTTCTGTCCAGGCCCTTCTGGCTTTCATAGTTTCTGTTGAGAAATCTGGTGTGATTCTGATAGGTCTACCTTCATATGTTACTTGGCCTTTTTCCCTTGCTGCTTTTAGAATTTTTTCTTTGTTCTGTAGGTTCAGTGTTTTGACTATGATGTGACATGAAGAATTTCTTTTCTGGTCTAATCTACTTGGTGTTCTGTAGGCCTCTTGTATGTTTATGGCCATCTCCTTCTTTAAGTTGGGAAAGTTTTCTTCTATAATTTTCTTGAAAATATTTTCCGGACCTTTGAGCTTGATGTCTTCTTTTTCTACTACTCCTATTATTCTTAGATTTTGTCTTTTCATGGTGTCCTTGATTTCTTGGATGTTTTGTGTTTGGAACTTTTCTGATTTTATTTTTTCTTTGAGAGACGTGTCAATTTCCACAAGTGTATCTTTGGCTCCTGAGATTCTTTCTTACATCTCTTGTATTTTATTGGTGATGCTTACCTTTGTAGTTCCTGATCTTTTCTCTATGTTCTTCAGCTCCTGGTTTTTCTGTATTTGTGTTTTCTTTATTGATTCTAATTCTGTTTTCATGTCTTGCACCACTTCCTTAATCTGTTTGAATGTGGAGTCCTGCTTTTCAGTGACAAATTCTATTTTTTTTGTCTGTTTCCTCTCTATGTATCACTAATTGTTCCTCTACTTCTTTAGATATAATTGCCTGTATTTCTATGAGAGCTTTGTTTATTTCTTCTTTATTTGCCTTCATTTGTGTGGACATTTCTTTGAGAGCTTTGTGCATTTCTTCTTTGTTTGCCTCAATTTTCTTGGCCATTTCTCTGAGAGCTTGATTCGTTTCCTCTTGGTTTGTCTCGATTTCTTTGGCTATTTCTCTGAGGGCTTTGTTCATTTCATTTTTATGGGCCTCTAATAGCTGGAGAAACATAGTTTTGAGGTTGTTTTCTTGTATATCTAGTGAATTGAAGTGTCCATTGTTTTGTGGGGTTGCTGGTGAGGTCATTATGTCCTGATTTTTGTTGGGAGTGTTCTTATGTCTGCTTCTTGCCATCTGGTTATTTATAACCCTCACTGTTTTTTTCTCGAGTTTGTAGTTTCGGCTATGATCATCTCTTTCTGTTTTCTGGACTGTTTTTTCAGGAAGATGAGAGAGGTTCACTGGCTTGGGAGTATGCGTTGTGGTTTCAGTTTTGCCTAAGTAAAGAATGTGATGCTGGCGCTATTCACGTGTGCTTTTAGTGGGCACAGTGCACATGCATGGATTCTCTGACTATTACAGTGGCCTGCAGGCCACTATTATGCAGTTCTGTCTGAGATCCAGGGATTGTTTGCCTGGATTACCCTGGTGGACCTGCAAGGCAGAGGCTTCAACGCTGGGGTCGCTATCCCAAGAATCCCTATGATGCCCACACTAGGGGTGTGGGTGGCAGGGATCTAGTCTAGTTGCTTCTGTGGAGAGGCCCTGGTTCTGGGGAAAACTCTCCCCAGAAGGCTCACTCACTCTCTTGCAGGACCAGTTGGAATGCACAGGGGTTCCCCTTGCTCTCTACTCTCTGATTTGGTCCTGCTGCAGAAAATGCGTGGGTAGGCTAACAGTCAGCTCTGTGACAGTGTGGCCGCAGGACTCGGTGTCCACCTTTCCTGTGTGCTGCCTCTCTGTCCTTTCCCTCTGCCAGGAGGGGTTATGTTGACTGGTCCCGGGTAGCGCAGGAAAGAGTTAAGTTGAGTGTTCTCAATCCCAGATCCCGGGCCCAGATCTCTCTGCCAGAAGCAGCCTGGTGGAAGAACTTATGTTTGCTGATCCCGAGAGAGTACCAGGTAGGGTTGAGTGTCCTCAGATCCAGAGCTTGGGTTTCTCTGCTAGGGGCCGCTGGGTGAGCTGGAGAGGGGGTGCTGTGTCCTGTGGCAAGCTTCCTCTCTGTCCTTCCCCTCTGACCTTCCCCTTTGCTAGGGCAAGCTTATGCAAGTGCTCTCAGGGGAGTGCCAGCAGAGGTTGGGGCTTCTGAGTCCTGATCCTGAGCTGGGGTTTCTCTGCCAGGGGTTGGGGGGAGGGCGCCAGTGATAGGACTTGGTGCTAGACCTTATTGCGCTGGACCCAGGAGAATCTCAGGATGTGTAGAATGACCACAATCCTAGATCCCAAGCTGTAGTTTGTTTTCTAGGAGCAGCCGGCAGTACTGGGGTTCCCGGCACTGTGAAGCCGCTGTGCGCCTCTTTATTCTTCCACTCCACCGTGGCAGGGTTATGGCAGCGTTTGGGGGGTGCCCGAAAGGATTGGGTTTTCTCAGCCCTGATCTTGGGTTGGGGTACAGACAATGTGGTCTGTGGCAGATTCTGCTGGCCGCCTTTTGCCTCCTCCCAGGAGGGAGTAGGGATTTTGAGCTGGGCACGCAGCTGCTCTCTGTGCGTGGCTGGAGCTCAGTTGTGATGGTGGTGGATACCCGAGGTCAGCGAGACCTTCCAGGGAAAGACTGGGTAACCCGTGATCAGTCTCGCAACTTTCCTTCCCAGTGGGGTTTTCTTGCGATTTGGACCCCAGTCTCTGGCACCCTTGTGCCCACCAATCAGCCTGGGAAAGTGATTGGGACACGCAGGCTTGCGGCTCCAGCCTGGAGACCCAAAGCCCGCGTTACCCAGGATCTCTTCCGGGTTCTGGCTGGGCAGCCTGAGAGTGGACCCGAACGATTTTCACGCCATGGGAGCCTCCCCTCACCTGGGTAACATGATCACTGTAGTATTAGGGCCCAGAGTTCAGTTTCCTGGTCGTTGCACGGAGAGTGTCCTGCTTCTCAGATACAGTGTTCTCCCTGCGCTGCCATCTTGCCCCCCCCCCCCGTTTTTTTTAAAGACTGGAATTACACAACTCAAAATAGCTTTAGGAAGCCCCTGAAACTAACTGGATGAACTAGAAATAAAGAATCCTTCAATGAAGTGTAAGATGAGTCAGGCATCCTGGAAGAAGCACAGATTAGGTGAATTTTCTAGAAGAAACAAAGAACAGCTGAGCTTCCTGGAAGAGGCTAGACCAATGGGGTCAACCAGAAAGGACGCTCTTCAAGCTGTTGAGCTGGATAGTTCCCGGCTTGTTGAACTGCATACAGGCCATGCAGTATGCTCCAGGTTTCCAGCTTTTGTGAACTGTGGACTTTGGTGATTCAGTTCTCTTTAAGTCATTTCTGCTCCTCTGAGTAACTCCTCAGCTATATCCATGTAATTAATCCCAGTAGAACAAATTGGCTCACTGAAAAAAAAAAATGCCTTTATTCTTTTGCAGATCTAGACACAGAACCATCTTTACCACAAAAATCTTGCAGGGATTTTAGATCATCTATCAAACTAACAGTAGATAAGCATTTTATAAAGGAATATGTTTTATTTTTTTGCCATACAGTGTAAAATTCAATTCTATAAAAGGTAAGCATACTGAATTCTAGGCCACTCATTGCAATGAAACACACAAAAAATAGCAGAAAGGATTTTATTGTTCTACAATGCCCAGCAGGCAATAAAACTATTGAATATCTTAAATGATTTATAGGGAAAACCCTATTTCCTTCAGTTTTGTACCCTGTATTTTTTATTCTAGAGAAATATGTTTTAATATTCATTTAATATTGATTAAATACCCAAGACTTCCACATTAAAACTAAATTGAAAGCACATTTTTTTGCAAGTGAATATTAAACAATCTGTCAGAGAGAAAAAAAAACAAACAAACTCTAGTTAAAAATCAATGTAGACAGTTTTAAAAAATAAATCAAATACAAAATTATTGCACTATCCTCTTTTATTTATCAAGTAGAATGTTCTAGCGTTTTGTTTTATTCGGACAAAAGGATAATCCTAATAGATGCCTGTTTGCCCTCCTCTCTAACAAAACCTGAAGCCTGACTTCCTAGCCTACTCTAGATCCAACCATAGGGTCATAAATATGGTCTTGGTATTTCATGCCATCTCTCCACTGAAAATCACTCTTGGTTGGTCGTCATAGAGATGTCAATGGCAGATTCCATGAAATACAAAATGTCCCTCAGACATTTTTCTATTTATTATTGGTTAAGTGGCTCTGTCATATTAACTAGAAACTGATGCTCTTCCTAGAAATGGCATCAGTTTTCCAGTTGTGCAAACTCACTTTGATATAATGGTTGAAGCTTTGGTAAATACTGTTCTAGTTTTCTGTCTCATCATCCTGATATAAGCCACTGGATCATCTAGAGCACATTGACTGTATCTTGATTCTTGATATTGTGAGGTCTCTTCTTACCCAGCTACACAAATGTAAGGTTTGAACAATTTATATAAGTTAGAGTCATGCCTACATTTAAGGTGATTCTTTTATTCTAATATCATTCTGGGCCCTGATTTCTGTCCTGAAATTATCTTAAATTTTTAACTACAATGAATTTTGTTAGATAACCAAAGGAAAGTAGTAAATCATTTTTTCTAGTTCTAATTCTGTCATGGATTTTATATGTTTAAGGTGGGTTATCAGTTCATAAAAGTAAAGTTGATAGCATAATTATAAAATCATATGTGAAGATCTATGATAATCTTCAAAGACTAATGTTTTTAAACAATGAGAAGGAAAAGATGTCATAGAATTCTGTTGGGTTTTAGATTTTTATTTAATTACTTATTTGCTTATGGTTTGTGTAGCTGTGTTTTGCCTGCCAGTATTTCTGTGTTCACCATGCACACACTGTCTCTGGAGACCAGAAGGGGCACTGGATACCCTCGGACTCTAATCACAGATGGTTTTGAGATGCCCTTGAATGCTTGGGCTTGAACCCAGTTCCTCTGGAAGAGCAGCAAGTGCTTTTAACCACTGACCCATTAATCTAGCCCCAGGCATAGTATTTTTTTTTAAACAATAAATTTCAAGTGATGAGATCTGCTTTTATAGAAAAGCCTTCAAGAGCTCCAAGAGAGAAGAATCCTCAACTGAGCTGTCATCCTGAGATGAGAGATATGAAGACTTTATATATTAAGAATCCATCCAGAGCTTTCAATTAACTATTGCTATTGTTCTCAAGGTATGCCAAACATTTCTAATATTTATTCTTTAGCTTTATTAATTCATTTTACTTTCTATGCTGTATTGATTAGGTAGGCCTAGAGCTGACTTCAGGACTCTGGTCATTTAAAAGCTTGGTCGGATACACTGATGAAACACAGGTCTCAGTGAGTTTAACCTTCTGTACAAACCACAACAAAGCTACAGCATCTAAAATAAACAAAAAACAGAAAAACAAATCTGTGTTTCTGTTTTTTAAATTTGTTTTCAGGTGATTGCACACTGTACATTCCCCAAAATTATCCCAAGTCTTGAGACTGCTCTTTTAAGCCGTTCATTTTAAGGAATTAATCTAAGACTGGTAATACAAAGAAGACTATGACATGTGAAGAAATGCTCTGCCAATGTTGTGGGCAATGGGGTGGTACGTATTTTTCGAGACCACTACTTAAGCAGTGGGAGACAATCATCTTTTCAATGCAGCTGTGAATTTCTAAACTCTCTATAGCAATTGATCATCAAAACTTATTCTGAAATGACAGAAATGAATCGACTGATGCTTTTTATACTATTTGATAAGAATATTCTGATATTTTGCTATATACCTTTCTATAATTACTTGGCACTTCCACAGACAGGCTCTATTGCCAGATCTCTACATCTTCTTTGTAAATTAAGAATGTCCCGAAGCATAACTGATAAAGAATTTCGTATGAAGGAATATGAATGCGCATTCTCCTCTTTCAATGATGTTCAACTTCACAATATGTGAAATACTCCTTATAAATAAAACTACCAACATCCCCACAGGTTTTCACTTTACAATATTTCTCCAACCTCCTTGGCCGTGCTTAAATTTGTACCCCATTTTTACACTGGGTTGTTTGTTCTCTTGATATCCAGTTTTTTAAAAAATTCTTTATACATTTTAGATATTAGCCCTCTGTTTGATAGGAAGTTGTTAAAATATTTTCCAGTCTTTTGTCACTTTGAATGATAGTGTACTTTGCCATACAAAGGCTTTTTAGTTTCATAAGGTCCCGTTTATTGTTATTTTTAGTGCCTATTCTGTGGGTGCTGTGTTCATAAAGTCTACTTCCATGCATTTAAGAATATTCTCTACTTTTTCTACAGATTCATTGTAACTGCCTTAGGTTGAGATCTTTGGTTCATTTTTAGTTGAGTTTTGTGAATGATGATAAGTATGGGTTAACTTGCATCCAATTTGACTAGCAGCATGTTTTTGAATTTGCCATTTTTTATACAGTGCATATTTATGGAGTGTTTTAAGTAAAAAAAATCAGGTGTGCATAGGTGTGTTTGGGTCTTCAATTTGATTCCATTGATCAACATGTCTTTTGGTGTTAAAACCATGCTATTTCTATTACTATAGTGTTGTAGTACACCTTGAAATTAGGGATAGTGATACTTTCTGCAGTCCATTATTCAAGATTGTTGTAGCTATCCTGGGTGTTTGTTTGCTTGTTTTCCATAGGAAGCTGAAAATTGTATTTTCAAGGTCTTTGTTGGAATTTTGTTGGGGATTGCATTGAATCTGTAGCTTGCTTTTTGTGGGGTGGCTGGGAGCATGGCAAATTTTTCCAACTTGTGATCTCTGCCTCAGTTTGTTTCTTCAGTATCTTAAAGTTTTGTATACAAGTCTTTCACTTGCTTGGTTTGAGTTACCCAAAGATATTTTTGAGGCTATTGGGAAAGGTACCGATTCCCTGGTTTCTTTCTCAATCTGTCATTTGTACATAGGAAGGCTACTAATTTTTCTGTTTTAATTTTATATCCTGATACTTTGCTAAAAGTGTTTATAAGCAGTAGGAGTTTCCTGGTAGAATTTTTAGGGACATTTTTATATACATATCATCTGTAAATAAAGATACATGGACTTGTTTTTTTTTCCTATTTGTATCCCTTTAATCTTCAATTGTCTTACTCTTCTCAGTAAGACTTCAAGTGTATTACTATATACTTTAATGCTATATATATATATATATATATACACACTATACTCATTATAGTAATAGACTAAGTGTATTACTATAATATATAGAATATGCTATATACTACAATATAGTACTCTGTTAAATACTACTTGAAGTACTTCAGTGAAAATGACAGTGCACGTGAGCGAGGATGTGGGGTAAGGAAAGCACTCATCCATTTCTGGTGGGAGTGAAATTCATACAGCCACGATGGAAATCAGTGTAGTGGTTCATCAGAAAAATAAGAATTTATCTACTTCATGATCTAGCTATACCATTCTAGGCCACATAACGACAATTCTCTACATCCTATTACAGAGACACTTGCTCTACAATGTTCATTTCTCTCTATTTATGACAGCCAGAAATTAGAAACATCCTCAATACTTCTCAACAGAAGAATGGATAAAGAAAATGTGGTACATTGATAGAATTGAATATTGTTTGGCTCTTTCATGGAATTCACAGGTAAATAGAAGGAAAAGAAATCTTCTCAAGTGAGGTATTCCAGCTTCAAGAAAACAAATGATGTGTATTGGCTTATATAAGGACGTCACCTGTTAAGTCTTTGATAATCAGGCTAAAATCTTATAACTACAGAGGTTAGGTGTAGAGTAAGGGGCTAGAGGGAGGAATGGTTCTCTCTAGGAAGGGGAAATAGAAGAGATAATTATGGATGAATGGTAGTTTGGGGGAGCTGAAACAGTAAGTTCAAATAGGGAATAGATGAGTGAATAGAGAGTAAAGGATAGAATACATAGAGGGACAGATAAAATTAAGGGCCATTTGATAGATTGCTTGAACACCTAAAACAGTAGAAGCTTCTTTAAAAGAATGTATTATTTGAAAAAAAATCTATTATTGATAAAAATAGGAATGGAATGAAAATAACATATTTTTAAAAGAAAAATCCTTCTAAAGTTATTTTTAGTTTCCCCATACGTAGGGAGTTGGGGCTATTTATGTTTTTAAAGGCATTGCTTTTCTAACTATGACTTGTGGGTTTTGCTACTGCACATACATAATAGAGAGCCCATTGGGGCGCATCTATGGGTTAAAGGAAACAAGTAGAGAGCCATCATTTCAAAGGGAAGATTTCAGGGTTAGATTAAACAGCACAAATGCAAAATGAAATGCTGCTTGTCACTTTTGCATATGGCACAGAGCCAAGCTCCTCCTTTATTCTTAGCTGGGTCTCAAGTTAAATCAGTTCCTTATGTGCATGGTATATTCAGTCCCTCTGTTCATCCTGCCCAGGCATGGGAGGAATAATAAACAATGCACTAATTCTGCCCAGAAGAAAACACCAGTATCCAGAAGAGGCAGCGAAATTCCTCACATGCAGGGAGGCTTCACTTAAAAGACTATGAAGCAGTTGTGTTCTTTTTCATATTTTAGCCTACCTGCTCTGCCATCTGCAAATGTGGTTCTTGGCTAGATCTTGCTTTGTCATGTGGCAAGCAAGTTGCAGGCTTGGTGCAAGCACTGAGTCATATTTTTGAATTCAGTCCTGGGATGATGAAAACAACAAAAGAAAAAGTAACAGGAGAGCAAACAAATGCACTGGGGAGTCTGCCCTAAATGTGTGATTCCCATTTCCAAGATTAAATCTCTTAAAATAACCACCTTGTGTGTGTGTGTCTGTGAGAGAGGAGAGAGAGAGAGAGAGAGAGAGAGAGAGAGAGAGAGAGAGAAGTTGTATACATGCACGTGAGTATGTGAGTGTGTGTGAGAATGTGAGTGTGTGTGTATGTGTTTGTGCACATAGGTAATGAAATAACATCTCTACTTCATTCTTTCTGTGACAAAAAATTCCTTGAATAAAAGAAAAAGTTTAACAAACTTAGGTAACCTTAAAATAGATTACAATATTAAACTCTGACCCTAAGTTCACTGCATGATTTCTGTGTTGCTCCTTTTGAATATTAACCATATTGTCTTTTCATATAAGTTTATTCAAAGTAATATGCTTACTTTGAAGTCATTAAGCAGTTTCCCAAGAAATTCTATATTTCTCTGACACTCTGGGTATAAAATAAACACAGAGATCAAATATAGCATATGTATTAGAAATAAGCTATGTAACGTAGTCCCTATCTGTCTCCATTTTTTGTCTCTGCCTCTTTGTCTATGTCTCTTTCTGCATTTGAATGTGTGTTAGTGTGTGTGTGAATGCATGTGAGTTAGAGTGTGTGTGTTAGTGTGTGTGAGTTTCATTCAGTGTGTGAGTGTGTGTTAGTGTGTTTGTGTGAGAGTAAGTGAATGGGGAAAGTAGGATAGTGGGGGAGTGTGTATGTGTGTGAGTAAGTGTGTGTGGAGTGAGTGTGTAGGTATGTCCTGATTTTTCTGGCCCTTGCAAACTATCTGATGGGAGAGTCTGAAGGATTCACAGAGCTTTGAAAGGATTACACACTGAAAAACAGGAATTTAAGTTGTAGATATGATATTCTCAGAGGTGATTTTTCTAACCAATTTCTATGGAGCCTTAGTTCTTAATGGTTTTGGAGAGGTCTGTTGACATTTGATTTCAGTTCAATATTTTAATAGTAATAATTATTAAAATGCATTAAAATATGCTGTCTACTAAATTGTAACATTCTAGACCGCCAGCATATTGACTTTTACTGCCAAGTTAATTTATTTTTGTGTACTCGTAAACATAAAATTGTTTTTACTGCCTCTGCAGCTATATTTGAATTTGAGAGCATGTGTCAATAATCAAATGGTTTTTAGCTTGGTGTTGCTCCTGTTTATTTTTTAAATATATATATCTCGTATCTGTGCATGTTTGCACACACATGCACACACACACAAACACAATAATAGCCTCTTATTCGTTCATATGAATTTAAGATATTCTGTTTTCTAAGCATACCTGTAAATGAGTAAAACAGCTAAATGTCAAGACTATCTGACTTCAATAGTCACCCAGACTCCTGGCTATGATCCTCGTGTGTGTCAAACAGAGCTGGCAGTTCTGGTGCCCATTGTAGTGTGTGCATTGCTGTCATCGGAAAGAGCAAATGATTTCAGAAGTTGCAGTTATGGTCATGTTAAGTTTAGCTGATGAGTGCTTTGATGTTGGGTCCAGACTACTGTGTCTTTTCTTACTACATATGTATGCTTCAGTGACTAACAGCAACTTTAGACTACTTGAAAAATAAACCTCATTATAGGTATCTCCTGCAATCCCAGGGTAAAGTTAGGACACTGAGCCCATGCGGGCATTCTAAGCTAATACTGTCTTCAGTAAATGGTGTTTTCATTATAAAATGCTTTGAAAGTGCTCTGCCATACAACAAGGACATTTGCTCAACCACATTCATAGCAGCTTTATTCATAATAGTCAGAATCTGGAAACAATCCAGATGTTCTTCAGTTGAAGAATGGATGCAGAAATTGTGGTACATCTACACAATGGAATACTACTCAGCAATTAAGAACAAGGAAATCATGAAATTAGCAGGCAAATGGTGAAAACTAGAAAAGATCATGCTGAGTGAAGTAACCCAGACCCAGAAAGACACTCATGGTATGTACTCAGTTATAAGCAGATGTTAGCCAAATAATACAAAATAAACACATTACAATTCATAGACCCAAAGAGAATAAGTAACAAGGAAGATCCAAGGGAGAATGTTTAAACCTCACTCAGAAAAGAAAATAGAATAGAGGGAACAAGAGAGGAGCCTAGCATAACTGTCATCTGAGTGACTGTACCCAGGAGTGGATAGAAACAGATGCTGAGTTCCACAGTCAAACACCAGGCAAAGCGTAGGTAGGTGGTCTTGCGGAAAGGTGGAAGAAAGGATAGAAGGACCTGAAGGTGGCAGGAGCTCCACAAGAAAACCAACAGAGACAACCGAACAGGGCTCAGAGGAGCTTGTGGAGACTGAAGCACCAAGTAAGGACCATGCACAGACTGGACCTTGGCCCCCTACACAGATGTAGCAGATGGGCAGCTCAGGCTTTATATGGGTCACCTAGAAAGGGATCAGAGGCTGTCTCTGACAAGGACTCAGTTGTCTGCTTTTTGATCACTCCTCCCATGGTGGGGCTGACTCTCCAGGCCACATGGGAAGAGGACTTGTTCAGTCCTAATGTGACTTAAGGAGCTGGGGAGGGAGGGTGGAGGGCTCCCTTTATCTGAGAAATAGGGGAGGAAGGATGAAGAGCGAGAAAGGGTGAGACCAGAAGGAGAGGAAGGAGGGGGCTACAATCCAGATGTAAAATGAATAAAAAATTAATTAAAATTTAAAAACATAATTATTACAGCAGTATTATCTAACCTGCTTTCATAATCAATAAACGACACAGGCACCTGTTTTTAGAATAGCCTTATTTTACCTGGGTGTGGGCAGATATAGCCACTAAGCTACCTCATTATTTCCCAGCCCCATCCCACACCATCTGCTTTAATCACTCCTATCTGGGCTCTTTTCCACCCATAATTCCACAGATACTTGCTTATGCTTCCCTCTTGGGCTGTTTTCCTCCATCCACACTGATCCGTCCATGTGCTCCTCTCCACACTAACACATCAAGACCCAGCTTCCTTCCTTCCTTCAGCACCTGTCTCCCTCTCCTCTGATCCTCCTGTCTACCCAATCCTCAAATCTGAGCTCTGCCCCTCACTTCTGCCCTGCCCCAAGGGTGCAGGCCTTTTATTTAGCCAATCAGGGAAGTGGGGTTACACAGCAGGACATAGGGTATGTGACTGTCTGCAGACATAGTTAACAATAAACTACAAAGCAGCGGACCATGTTGTTACATCAATGAATAGGCAAATGATGAACGCAGAAAGAAAATACACAAAGGTCTAGAAAAAATGCTTCTGTCTGTAACGTTTGGGTTGTGCAAGCATGAGTAAGGGATCAGGGGCTGATCCCTGAGCTTTGGCCTCAGCAACCACATTCTAAAAGCTGGACATAGAGGTGCACACGTGTATTACTAGGCCTCGGGAGACAGAGACAAGAGGATGCTTGAGGATTGTTGGCCAGTTAGTCCTGCCCAAACAATGAATTTCAGGCTCAGTGAGAGAAACTGTCTCACAGAATGAAGTGTAGCACAAATGGGGAGCCAGCCAGCGTCAGTCTCCAGCCCCACACAGCAGCATGCACGTGCACATGTCTTGCAGGAAGTGTGATTCCATTGTGAACCCCCGTATTGTAAAACTGTAAAAACCTCGTTGTTGTTTGGTTGTGGCTCAGACCTAACACACACCTTTAACCAAGTAGCTTTCTGTTTACTGCAGACAAGTCCTTGGGGTGTGGTTTAGTCCTAGAACACACCTTTAATCCAAGAGCTAAATATAGTCAACTCTAGGTCAAGAGGCAGAGCAAGAAACCAACTGACAGTGATTAAGCAGAAAAGAGGGACTTTGAGTTGAAGGGTATTTAAGACAGAGTCGAGAAGAAGAAAGGGCTTTAGGCTTTTGTTGTTTTCCTGTTGGGATGCGAGATGAGTAGAAAGGGCTTCTTTGTTTTGTTTTGCTTTATATATTTTAAAATGTATTATTTTTTTAAAATTGCAGTTTATTCCCTTTGCATCCCAGCTATAGCCTCCTCCCTCATCCCCTCCCAATTCCACCCTTCCTCCCTCATCTCCTCCCATGCCCCTCTCCAAGTCCACTGATAGGGGAGGTTCTAATCCCCTTCCATCTGACCCTAGCCTATCAGGTCTCATCAGGACTGTCTGCATTGTCCTCCTCTGTGGCCTGCTAAGGTTGTTTCCCCCTCAGGGAGAAGTGATCAAAGAGCCAACCACTGAGTTCATATCAGAGACAGTTCCTGTTCCCATTACTAGGGAACACTTGGACACTGACTTGCCATGGGCTACATCTGAGCAGGGGTTCTAGGTTATATCCATGAATGGTCCTTGGTTGGAGTACCAGTCTGAGAAAAGACCCCTGGGTCCAGATTTTTTTTGGTTCTGTTGTTCTTCTTGTGGAGCTCCTGTCCCCTCCAGGTCTTTTTTTTATGATGTTTTTAATTTTTATTTTTTTAATATTAGTTACAGTTTGTTAACTTTGTATCCTTGTTGTATCTGCTCCCTCTTTCCCTCCCAATCCCACCCTCCCTCCATCATCTGGCACTTTCTCAGACAATTAGGAATAGTGCTGTCTCAAGATCCAGCTAAGGTACTCCTAGGCATTTATCAAAAATATGTTCAAGTATACAACAAGGACATTTGCTCAACCATGTTCATAGCAGCTTTGTTTGTAATAACCATAATCTGGAAACAATCCAGATGTCCCTCAACCGAGGAATGGATACAGAAATTGTGGTACACTGACGCAATGGAATACTGCTCAGCAATTAAAAATATGGAAATCAAGAAATTTGCAGGCAAAAGGTGGGGACTAGAAAGCGCTTTTTCCTTCTGGGACCTGAGCTGAGTAGGAAGGTCATCTGGGTCCTTTTTATGCCTCTCTGAGCTAGCAGCCATCCCCCTCCCCCTAAAAAAGTATTAAACGTGTTAAGGAATTTATGAAAAAATCTATTTAAAATGTATAAAAGTATGTGTGTGTGTTTGTGTCTGTGCACAGGTGAGTACATTTTCTTAGAGGCCAGAAAAGAGTGACAGATCTTGTAGCTGGAGTTACAACCAGTTCTGACATGTCCAGTGTGGCTGCTGGCATTTAAACTTGTGCACCCAGCAGGACCAACAGGCACTCTCAACAGTTGTGCCCTGTCCAGCTCCAAAATAGGTCTTGTTTTTCTGTTTGGTTTGTTTTGTTTAGCAGTAGATTACTGAGGGATCTCAAAACTTTTTTATACAAATGGATATTTAATGGTTAAGAGATAAGTTATATCATAAATCACTGAAGATCAATTACATTTCACATTTTCTTGACATTTTTTAATTGAGTTTCTCAGTCTTCGGATGGCATCAAGCTTTTCTGAATGCCACACATGCGTAGGGGTGGGAAGAAGGAAGCCCAATGATGCTGTCGATGGGTGAAAAAGACTTGGAAGTGCTCCAGCATAGATGGCAACTGACCAGAAACAAACAAAGATAGATGGATGGATAGATAGATAGATAGATAGATAGATAGATAGATAGATAGATAGATAG
>NW_026596091.1:14139639-14142968 GCF_907164565.1 Psammomys obesus | reverse complement strand
GATGTGTTCATCAGTGAGAATATCTTCTTCAAAATCCATTAGTAATAAATAATCCACAGTTTATCTAGTAAAGGCAGGATTCTATGAGTCTCTCCTCAATTGGTATCTGACAGGGTTGAGAGGCCCTGTCTTGTGCAGGCAGATTGCGTATAACCTCTGCTATTGTGAGATTGTGATTCCAATGGCTGTGTCACTCTGAAGATACAATTTCATAGCCCTTCTCACCGTGCTCTATGTGGTTCACTAAGTCTTAGAAGAGGTGGCTTGAATGCCCTGTTTAGGGCTGAGCACTGAAATATTTCTTGTCCTCAGCACTTCAGGTTTCCATTTACGTTTGCATTCACTGCTTTCTTTGCAAAGGTTGAGAGCAGTGCTTTCTACAGGTATAGCCATAAATATTTTGAATACATCTTTGTGCTATATTAATTTAGCTGAGCAGTAGTAGTAAATTAGCTGCTAGGATATAAGACCTTTTTAGCCATAGGTTTTTAGTCTTATTTATAGAACTGGTCTTGAATCCTTTTTGGGAAGTGAGCCACAAAATCAATTAAATAGCACTTGGTCATCTCCAGAACAGTCATGCCACTATTGCAACAGTGGGTATATCTTGCCTGGCAGGCACTGAAGTTCAGAGGGTTCTCAGCTGAGTAGGGCCATTGATGCCCTCCCCCTTTTTTTTTCCTGGAAGTCTTTATTGCAGCTCCCAGTACTATGAAAGCTGGCCCAGTTCCAGTTTAAAAATGACTAATAATGATTTTTTAAAACCATCCTACATCACCAATAGTCAGGGAAATATAAGTCAACTCACCTTGAGATTCCACTTTGCCCATGTCAAATTGCTATAAAAAAAAATCAAACAATAAATACTGACAAAAACGTAGGAGGAAGTTATTCTCTGTTGTTTGGAATATAATCTGGTGTATCCACCATGGAATAATTGTGGTGAATTTTCAACAGCTGAAAAACAAAACTACCATATGACCCAGCTATATGTCTCTTGGGCATTTGTCCAAAGGACTTTATATCCTGCTAGAGAGAACTTGCTTATCCATGCTCATTGCTGCCCTAGTCACAGGGCCCAGACAATGGAATCAACCTAGATGGCCATCAATGGAAGAACAGATAATGAAACCATGGTAATAGACACGGGAAAGATATCCCGAGTGAGGTAACCCAAGGCGAGGATGACACGTGGCATTCCCATCTTGCCTGTGTGAACTCTAGCTCTGACTCTTTAGTTGTGCTTTTTAACATTTCTTTCTTTTATGTGTTAACCCTTTTATTTATTTATTTCCATATTTTTTTATTTTTATTATTAGTTACATTTTATTAACTCTGAGTCCCAGCTATATCCTGCTCCCTCATTCCCTTCCAATCCCACCCTCCCTCTCTCATCTCCTCCCTGCCCCTTTCCAAGTCCACTGATTGGGGAGGACCTCCTCCCCTTTCATCCGATCCTGTTTTATCAGGTATCTTCAGGACTAGCTGTAAAGTCTTCCTCTGTGGCCTAGCAGGACTTCTCCCTTGGGGGGTAGGAAGGTCAAAGAGCCTGCCATTGAGTTCCCATCAGAAATAGTCCCTGCTCCTTTTACTATGGGGAACCAATTGATTACTGAGCTACCATGGTCTACATCTGAGCAGAGGTTCTAGGTTATATCCATACATGGTCCTTGGTGAAGTGTCAGTCTCAGAAAAGACTTCTGTGCCCAGATATATTTGGTTCTTGTGGAGCTCCTATCCTTTCCACATCATATTAACTTCCCTTCTTTCATATGATTCCCTGCACTCTGCCGAAGATTTGGTTATGAGATTTAGTATCTGCTTTGCTATACTGCTAGGTAGAGTCTTTCAGAGGCCTCCTGCAGTAGGCTCCTGTCCTGTTACTTGTTTTCTCCTACATCCAATGCACATCCCATTTGTCTTTCTAAGTGTCTTCTTTCTTGTTTATCTTCTTTAGGTGTATAGATTTCATTATGTTTATCATATCTTATAGGTCTATATAAGTGAGTATATATCATGTGTGTCTTTCTCCTTCTGGGATACATTTTAACATTTTTAATTCTTGGTTATAATCTGAAGTTAGAAGATTTTATTGTTTTCCCTTCCAATTTGGAATCTGTTGGACAAACTTCTGAGGTTTTCCACTTTTGTGCATTGTTAAGGATCCATCAGAATACCCAGTAATAACATGTTCCATTATGACAGATGATTTTTATATTTAATTTTAGCAAATTCTGAGTGATGAGATCCAAACTGAGCTGAGATGGAATTAACCTGGAGGTCACTGTGATGCAAATCAGAACATTCTTCTTAGGGACACATGCCCAAGTGTCTTTTATTTTGATCCTAACAATCTATGAATATTCTTTTTTTATATGAAACGAATGGAACCCAGGTGGAGCTAACTGCTCATATTGATTAAAAACAGGTGGCTTTTATTTTAAACTGTCATACTGTGAGGACAAGAGGTGGATATTCCCTAGCATAAAGTACCTCCAGAGACGTTTTATCAGGACATGGGAATGCCTGGAGTTTTAACCTTTGTTCAGATGAAATTTACATACAAATTCTCCATGGACTTTCTAAAAAGATCTCTCAGCTGTCAGAATTTTACCAGAGGTTGCCTTTGTTCTCCACTGATGGATGCAACAATTGTGATACAACTGTATACTCAGGGGTAAAGAACACTAGCAGACACAAACCAGAAACAGCAATAGCAAAATCCAATAAAAATGCCAAACATGGGGTTTGCTTGAGGGGATTGTGTCCTCTTGTTTTCTTTAAGTTATTTCTGTCTGTGACTGTCATGTGTATTTTCAAAATATTCCACCCATTTTTTTTTTCACATTAGAAGTGCAATATGTTTTAGTGCAAACTGCATATTCTTTGGGTAACCAGCTAACAGTGAGAAATAGGTTTTTTTTTAGCCAAAAAAAGAAAAAAAATTCTAAAGGTCAGCGAGAAGAGCAGTCCAATCCCAGCAACTAGGATGATCTGTTCCACGCTGAGGACTTTTAGAGTGTTGCATCTGATACTTTGAAGTAGCAGTAGTATATGGTGGCATTAGTTGGATCTCTGATGTTTGCAGTTTGCGTTAAGCTTTAAGCACAGAACCTGTCAAAGCAATTAAAACTAGTTCTGTACTACTAAAGTACTTAATTATTTTTTTAATTCTTAAAGCCAAACACATGAATATAGATACATAAAAATTTAGAGAGAGCACAATTTAATTAGAATAAAAATACTTAGTTATGATCTAGCCAAATAGTCATTTTAATATAATAAATATAATAAATATAATAAATATAATAAATATAATAAATATAATA
>NW_026596091.1:14137387-14139539 GCF_907164565.1 Psammomys obesus | reverse complement strand
AATATAATATAATATAATATAATATAATATAATATAATATAATATAATATAATATAATATAATATAATATAATATAATATAATATAATATAATATAATATAATATAATATAATATAATATAATATAATATAATATAATATAATATATACAGTATACATTGTTAATTTCTCATTCGGTTATAAAAATAATCATAGGCATTCCAAATCTCACATTCAATGAAAGAAGAGAACTTCTTCTTTCTCTATCAATAGAAAAGTTCTCAGTTACATGTTGTTGTTTTTTTTCTTTTTTTTTTTTAATTTTGTGATTGGGTTCTCTTGTGTTATGTATTCAGTGCAGATATAATTAAGAGAGCCAGAGAAGGCCAGACACTAATTTCCCAAGACAGAACTAAGATCACTACTATAGCTGAATTACTTTTTTATTTTATGTCAGCACAAATTATAATTATGCACACTTAAATAAAGATATGTACATATATATATATGTATGTATAATAGCACATTGGAAAATAAAAGATATGTAACTGCATGACAAATAATAGGCAATAGTATAGACAAACATCAGGCTTGAAAACAAAAAAAAATGTGGCTGCAGTCCTTACACAGACAGACAGACAAAAAGGTGGAGGAGGAGAGAAAGAGAGAGGCTGAGGAAGAACCACACAATAGGCTAGAGTGGAACTTTAGACACAGACAGCTGATGAGTGTCAAGGTACCATTCCTGTTTGGGATGGAGATGGGGGCAGGAGAAACATGGAGGGCGTAATGGGTGACATATGCAAGAGCACTGGCTTCCTTCCATTTACTCAGGATGCCTGTGCTTTTCCTTTTCTTCACCCACACCAGAAACAACCCTTTTAGCTGCAGTGCTTGCCTACTGTCTCCCAGAGATCTGCATTTGGGAATTCTGTCCAAACTCAAGTTCACAGTGACATCCCCACAAAGATTTTCCAACACCTAAATATATGTCCCACATCACCTCTAACTCTTAAAATGTATGTAAGTTACTTAGTGATGCACTAAATCTATAATATATAAAATTTTAGTTCATGTACTAGCTCACCGAATTTTTGCCAAAAGCTTTCAAAGTCAATTCTATTTTTAATGATGTCAAAATGACCTTAGAAATGTTAATAAACTGCTGAAACGGGCATACCTGGAAATTGAAAGGATTTTAATTAGAGTCAATATCTGTATTATTTTATGTTTTCTGTCTTGCATTATCTCTCATTTTCAGAATCATTTGTTTTAATTTTATGTGTGGGAGAGTTCAGACTGAATGTATCTGTGCACATTATGTGCTTGTCCAGTGACTGTGGGTGTTAAAAGACAGTCTTGGGTCCTCTGGAACCAGAGTCAAAGATTGTGGGCTACTAGGTTGGTGCTTAGAATGCAAAAGTGACCAGTGCTCTTTACCCAACTCTCCAATTTCTGTTATCATATATATATACATATGTATATATATATGTGTGTGTGTGTGTGTGTGTGTGTGTGTGTTTGTGTGTGTGTGTGTTTATATGCATATATGTGATATGTAAATAGATAGATAGAGAGATGATAGATAGATTTCTGTGAAATCTGATTACAGGGTAAAACTCATTGGCTTTTAAGCAACAGAACAGCTTCCAAATCAAATTAAGCGCTTATAAAGACATTTTCTTATAACATGCAGTAATACCACAGAACTTAATAGAAAAGAGGACAACGGAACCATCTGAAGTGATGATACAAAAGGATGATCAAACAGAAAATGAATTCAGATCTTTTATCGGGCATTTAACTCTTGCATCCCTTCTGTTACTGCCATATATCATCTGAGTGAAGGCAGACTGGATCCTAGACTCAGGACACGTCTTGTGGAGACTCACCCTGCTTGATCTCAATTCTGCTTGAGCAGTGTCTGTCCTTCCCTGGCTACATCATTACGTTTGCACTGGATGTGTAACACAAAAGAAATCAATCAAACTAATATCTGAACCTTCTGTTAGTGGAGAAGAGGGAAGTGTACTTCTTTTGTTGAATGTGAAGTTTGAAGTGTTTACCAGTTTATTTCACAAGGAAACTCTATCTGGGTCAAAGCCAAAATTTATATATATATATGTGTGTGTGTGTGTGTGTGTGTGTGTGTGTGTGTGTGTGTGTGTGTGTGT
>NW_026596091.1:14100130-14137377 GCF_907164565.1 Psammomys obesus | reverse complement strand
TGTGTGTGTGTGTGTGTGTGTGTGTGTGTGTGTGTGTGTGTGTGTGTAGGTAAGAAAACACTTAGAAAGAGAGCCTGGGTTGCACTGGACCCAAATGCCACACAGTGGGGTAAAATGCATGGCCACTCTGAAGTGTTTACTAGCTTTCCTTCTAAGAATTGTACTTTTCCCCCATTGACCTCAGGCTTTGCCCTACAAAGTACCTTGGCCAGTGATGCGTAAGTTAATGAAAACCCATGTGATTTCTGGGATGAAGGTTTAAATGCTGTGTGCAGCTCCATTTCCACCTGTGAACTATAGAAAAACTTGAGACAGCTTTAGCCAGTTTCTCTGATCCCTCAGACTGAGTCTCAGAATGGAGAAGACACATGCCAAGAGCATGCCTCTTCTGACATGTAACAGGAGTGACAGAGAAATACATCATGTGCCATAACAATTGTGGATTTCTTTCTAGAGCACACTATCACTAAATCTAGCTAATACCATTACCTTCAAACCTCCCTCATTTAATAAGCCAATGAATGATATCATTTTTTAAAAATTTTCTACTCAAAATATCTTAATAGAAAAGAAAACATCATCCATTGAACCATGATGTTAACCCCATGAGTTATGGGAAAATACTTTCAATATGCAAACCTCATAGAAACACATTGCAATATAATCTAATGTTTGTCCTGCCAGATATTTAGTTATGGGTCATACTGGGTAGAGCTGATCATTTCTATTACTTTCTCTTTGGACAACCAGATAAGACAGAAAACCTTGGCCAGTTTCTGTAATGTTCTTGATGAATGGAGCAGGACAAGTTTAATGTAGGGCAGAGGGTTTTCTCATTGTGCCATCAAGACCGTTTTTTCCCATGTAAAATATGTTCTCTCTCATTACCACATAGAATCAAAGCTAAGGCACATAAAGAAATCTCTTTGATGCTTATTTCAAAGCATTTTAAAAAATTAATTACTGTAAGATGATGAAAAATACTTAAGTGCTATTATTTCTCTTCCATACATGGAAACCTGGACAGTTTTAGTATCTTTCTCCAGACCACACAGTGAGTCATTCACAGAACTCCATTGACCTCTGTGTTTTCAGTGTGAACTGAAACCTTTTCTTACAGTAGTCACAGGAACGGGTAACATTTTTTTTTAACTTGAGTCCTCTAACAACAGTAAATGTCAGAATTACTTTAACCACTTACAGTAATTTCATTCTGCTTTGAGCCTACTCTTAGGGTCAGCAAGATAGAATTAAACTATTTTCAGGCCTTCCAAATAGCTACCATCTAATCTGAATGTCCTCTCTGGGCATGGTATAAGCAAAAAGGTACTATGCTCGAGAGTATTTTGAGAACATCTTCCTTCTCATCTACTGAATTGCCCTAGTTGAGGCAGACAATAAGAGCTAGAAAAACAAAAATATATGTACATTCCCATCTCCATCACAATAATGCAAACCCTACTGTTAAAATCACCACAATGCCGGCCAATATTGTCGTACATTTTGCATTTTGAATGATAACATAGTTATATGATACAATTGTTCTACAAGACTGTGTGACTAATACAGGCTTAATTACTGTTTAAAAAGTAAATTTAATAAAAAGCAATGCTTCAGCTACCATTTATGCAATATCAAGTGCTACTTATAATAAAAACCTGTACCCCTCTGCAGCAAACATTGAGCTTACTTTGTACTATGTAACTTCTTCTAAGTCATGATAATTGAATCTAAAGATGGAGACTGTTCTGCTTCACTCCATTTTTCCAATATTCTCAATATTTTGCCTAAGGATACTATGTTATCTTCCAAAAAACTTCTAGGTTTTATTAGGTCAGCTACAGTTAAGAAATTGCATTTAACAATTAGTTCTTTTAAATTACTTTACATTTTTCTATAACAAAGACACTGGCTATCCAATTTTACTTTGTAGAAAAAGCACTTCTTTTTAAAATGCTAACAATAGTACGGTCGGCTTTTAAAAATGCTCTGGTTTTGAAACAAAACATTTTAAACTGCTTGAATGCTTCCACAAAACAGTGAAAATAAGGTGATATTTTAGAAATTAACACAATTCATATTCTAATATAAAAATTCACTCCAATCTAACCAAGAAGGAACATATAAATCCGGACCAAAAAATATTTTCTTTTTAATTTTCAGGCATGAATGGATTCATAAAAATAACATCTATAAGAAATTATTAAATATTACACATAAATTATGATCACAATCTTCCTGGTAAATCAGACCTACATTTCTCATCTTGCCATAATTATCACTTAAGTATAATATATTTAATGCATAAATTGGCAGTGATGGATATAACACAGCTCTTGGATATAATATTTAAAATTTGGCATTTCAATCTCAAAACATTTATATTGTTGTTTTAATTTAAAATTGTAATACTCTAAAGTGCCAAAAAGTTATTATCATATATACTTTACCATACCAAAGCAGGGAAAAAGTAAAATTCTACTTACTTAATTCAAGAAAAATAGAACTGTTTTCAGTCTTTATAACTTCCTGAGGGGAAACCTGCACTGTTTCTCAACTCTCATTAATTCTATGGAACATCCCATGAAAAAATAACATATCTTGCTTCATTTTCCCCATTTTCTTCATTTCGTAACAGACTATGTAAATTCTACCAACATCATTGCCAAAGCCCAGAGGTGTACTGAAGTCTCTGAGGCAGAGAGACTGCATGTCTGTACATAAAAACAGAAGCCCAAGCTTTCAGAAGGCTCCGCCTGAGAGCCTGCAGCAGCTTCCAGCCCAGCTGAAGCACTGTTGCTCTGAGGTGGACATCTGTCAAAGCAGCTAAAGCCACTAACTAGAAAAGAAAAATTACACGTTGCTGCATTATTATATTGTGATTCTTACGGTTTTCCCAAAAAGTGAATTACTATTCCTTTGTTCTTTTCAATGCACTTCTTTTCATACCGTGACAACTTCGTGGGCTAAATATAAACTCATGTCTTGTAAATGTCACGTTGCAAAGATCTAGATATTACATAATGCCCTCTTTGCTTCAACTAGCTCATCCCTGATTTATAAATGTTTAAATAAAAAAAAAGCAAGAAAGGTCTACCAGCTTTTAGGAAGAGTCAAGATGTTCACTCTGCACCGCTTTATCAATAGATGCTTGGAGAATTTATAGTGTTATAAACTTAGACTTTTGTTTTCAGATTGTATGAACTGTATGGAGCTAGGAAAGCTGTGAGAAACATCTATGGTACAAAGATAATGTCCCAACAGTTGTAGTGGCATAAAATACTGCCCTGTACATTGCTACATAATAATCTTGTGTTTATAGAAAACATCACTACAGTTCCATTTGTATTTGTCAAAATGTAGCAGTAGGGAGGGCAAATACAGGTTCAGCTACACAGAGCACGATTTGTATTTTATTGAAATGTCCATACCTGCAAAGATTGGGGATTTCTAACAGGTACCTTTCAGCACACTGTGAACTGTCATTGTTTATATGTGCAAACAAGGCTCATAACACATTCTCTTGGGGAGAAAAAAAAATCACGATATGAAATTCAATTTAAAAACAGACTGTGAATGCTGAGGAACTAAAAGAAAGAATTTTACCTGCGTGCAAGTGTGTAGGCACATGCTATTTTACTGAGGGTACTAAGTCTTCAAAGATTTAGGTGGGTATTATTTTCAAATACAAACATTTCAAATACCTTTCCTCAATTCTCCAGGAAAGATAAATGTAAGAAATGAAAACTATAGGATCCTCTGTTTGTTGAGCTATGTGTAACTATGTGCTGCATTCTGGAGATACAGAAGCCACATCAGCCCACAATTTGAGAGAGATATATGGTGTGCCAAATGTTATCTTCAAGAGTTTGTAAGCATTGCTAAAAGGGGACAAAAAAATGAATGCCATATTCAAATCTTAGTATTAAGGATTTTTTTTTAAGTTTTTACCCTCTACACTGAGCATTTGATCTAAGACTTTGGCCATGCTAGGCAAGTACTTTTACTTTTACTTTTTTACAATATCTTTTACTGATATATACTCCTAGCTAGCCCACTTTTTACTTTGAGACAAGGTTTCACAAATTTATGTAGGCTATCCTAAAAATTGCTATGTAGCCCAGACTTCTCCCTAACCTGTGATTCCCCTATGTCAGCCTCCAAAGCAGGCAGGATTGCCAGGTGTGACCCCTCACCCAGGGGATTTCTCACTGGGTTCTCACCCATACTGTTTTCTCACTGGATTCTCTCCAGGCCATAGCCCATGAGATAACTCCAGAGGATAGCAGAGAGAACTCCAGACAGCAGAAACAGCTTGAAGTAGTTGTAAAAATAACTTGGTATGGCTGCAGAGGGACTAAGTGCTAGCAGGCTAAAAGAGGCTGGGAGGATAATGTGATGGGATGGCCATTACATACTCCAAGTCTCATGTTTCAGATAAGGTTGATGTGAGCAAAGCTGCTATGGGAGAAGAACAGCAGACAGAAGATAGATCATAAGATGACCAGAGCAGATATCTCTCTGTCAATCCAATTCTTTCAACAACTGGAGCAGCAGATCCAGCTAATGGCCCAGTCTACAAACGACAGTTTCTTTCTCTCTCCCTGTCTTTTTCTTTCTTTCTTTTTCTTTCTTTCTTTCTTTCTTTCTTTCTTTCTTTCTTTCTTTCTTTCTTTCTTTCTTTCTTTCTTTCTTTCTCTCTCTCTCTTTCTTTCTCTCTCTTTCTTCTTTCTTTCTTTCTTTCTTTCTTTCTTTCTCCTTCTCTCTCTTTATTTTTAAAATCTACTCTGATTCAATTTTCTGTGGCATACATAACCAACTCTGTACATATAAGTTACAAAGTCTTATTCCTAAAATTCCCCTCATTAACACTAGCAGAAGGCTAATTAAAAAAAAAATAAACCTAGTTAAGGTATCATGATGTCTAGGAGAGCTGTAAATGACTTAATTAACACATTTCACCTCACTAGGCTTCTGCGATCAAAACAGACAGGGAAATGAATTTGTATAGTACTCTTTGGCTCAGTGAGGTTGCAAAGGAATGGAATAAGAGAGGAAAATAACATGGAGGAAAAGAATTTAGACTAATACAGTATCATAGGAGATTGGGCAGGGAAGAGAGCAGAGAGAAGGCACACCAGTGTGTGTGAGCCCTGGGAGGGGAGCTGAAGCAGGCTCTCAGCTATGCTCAAGTGCAACAGTGGGGATATGGCTGGGTAGAAAATGAATGAAACATAAAAACAGAATGACACTCCCACCCTGGGGTCTGAAGCCTCTCTCTAGCTAAGACTCGAGAATCTCATCATAACTAACATGATTTTCTGGGGAAAAATGCTCACATAGAGACACTATTTCTTTAGGTAGCGATATCACAGGAATAAATGTTAAGAGTGATTGGCATCCAAGATGTAAGCGTATATGACCTCTGAGCTTAGCCTCACTGCTTTCTCAGATCTCTTTCTCAGAAGCTCACAAACAAGGTAATAAAGTTGGTTTACAGTCAGACTCGTGTCTTACCTCTCTTGTGACTGTGTAGTCAGGTTCTCTTGATCCTTGTGACCTATGATATTATCTTATCAGCCTGTAATCCAGTTCAAAGCTCCTCACCTGCCACCTTCTGTTCTCATTCCTGGAAAGAAAAATACAAGTTGCTCAGAAACCATTTAGTCAATGTGACTTCGGATATAATCCAGATGTATACATGGCTGTTAGGAGAACTCTGAAACTCTGTTGAGAAGATTATGCCCACACCTTGCTTGGAACCACCCTTTCCTAAAAAGCCCCTTATTCTTCCCTCTCCATCCTCCCTCACTCTGCCTGCAAATGTATATATAATGTATAATATATGATAACTTTTTGTTTTAAAATTATTTTTATTTGCATATATTTGTGCATGTGCTTTGCTCACATCCCATAGACTCATCCTGAAATTTAAACTGAGCCCTTCTCTCAGTTTACAGTAGGCAACATGCAGCTGCCTCTTCTACAGGTACTTAAAGAAAGTTCTAGAAAATTTGAAGTTTTATCATATTCATAGTTAAATTATTTTCTTTTTTTTTCCTACCACAGTAAATGTACTTAATTCTCACTATCTATTTATTTCTGAGGAGCCATAATGAAGAGCTAGAGAATTTCTAAAATTCCTTCAAGTTTTAAAATTGTCATATCCAACTATCTTACAATTCTGTTCAAGGAGCTCATAAGGTAAATCCCCTGCTTTTATGCCATTCTCCCATCCTTCCACAAAATATCAAATATTTGCTCTCCCTCATGCAAAGGACTGCACTGCTTTACAAGCATTATCATCTCATACTTTAATTATGTATGTATGTATGGAAAACCGAATTCACTTAAAACCATTGTTTCATTCGCTGGTTTGTGTGTGTACATGCATGTGTCTGTGTCTGTGAGCTTGTCTGCAAGCCAGAGGGCAGCTCATGAAGGCTGGTTCTCTCGTTCTACCACATGGGTCCAGGAGATTGAACTTAAGCCCTTAGGCTCAGCAGCTAGCACCTTAGCATGCTGAGCCATCTGCCTGGCCCTAAGTTAGCTTTAAAACAAAAGGTCATTGTATGGTAAAGAACTTGTCTTTGTCCTCAAAATACCAGAGGGGGTTTATTAGTACCCAAACTTCTTTAACAAGACTAATTTTTTTACTTGTTACACTGGAGTCACACCTGAGTTTATCCTGGTGATGTCAAGCCATACATAGTTTCTAGATAGTGACTGGCTGTCCCGGAAAGACCAGCATTATTCACAAATGTTTGTAGTAGGGAGTACTGTGACAATGGTGTGACTTCTAATCTCAGGGGAAAGGACATGGGCAGGAGATTGGATTCAGTCATGTGGTCAAGGATTCCCTCAATTCTGTTTACACAATGATGTGCAAATAAAACTTGAGCTTTCTGACTGGAAATCAAAGGTGGATGAGTAGGTTGAGTCTGAATGGGTCATCAAGGACGCACCCTGAGGACAGAGCAACTTATCTTTGAGGATCATCTCAGTTTTAGTCTCTGTGAATTTGGTGGCTAAAGTTTGCATATTTATGATACAAAAGCTATCCTCAGACAGTATTCATACATTCATGTTGTGAGTTTTCTGAATAACTTAACAAATCTGAGGGGACACTGAGAATCCCTTAGCTGAAGTCAAGTTGTCAGAAGTACAGGAGACCTGAACAGCTCCAAACTTATGGCTCATGTTTGAGTTGAGAGCAGTTTTGTCAGGGCTTCTAATCCATGACGTCTGTGCTAAATCCATGTAGTTAGCATCACAATTTCATGATAAATGCTTAGGGAATATTCTAGCAGACTAAAACTGTTAAGAAAAATGTAGGGCGGTTTTCATACAGTAAAATTCTAAAAAGCACCACTGGTTCATCATAGCATGAAAGAGTTAAGTGAGCATGTGCCAGAAACTAGGGCCTCTTTGAAGGAATTAGCATTACTGAGTTTGTGAAAGAAGGAAAAACTTAAATAAGAGACACTGTCTTTTGTAATTTTCAATTGAGGCAGGGAAAGGCAGAGAAAAAACACTTGTAAAGAGACCATCAGGTGTGTTTGTAAATTATTTATTTATTTATTTATTTATTTATTTATAATGTTAATTTTTACATTTTTCTTCACAATTTATTAATTATATATCCCAGTTGAAGCCCCCTCCTTCAACTTTCCCAGTCCCACCATCCCTCCCTATTTCCCCCATCCCCGTCCCATAATCCACTGAAAGTCCTCTTCCTCCTTGGCCTGGCAAGACTGTATCATCAGGATAGGGAGAGTGATCATGGAGCAGTCAACAGAGTTCGTGACGGAGGCAGCCCCTGCTCCCCTTAGTCAGAGATCCACATGGAGTCTGAGCTGTCAATCAGCCACACCTGAGCAGGGGGTCTATGTCCTCTCCATGTGTGGTCCTCTGTTGGCACATTAGTCTCTGCAGGACCCCAGAGTAATTTTTTTTTTTAAAGATAATGGATGGTAAAAAGAAAATAGTGAATAGAAGTTGACACATAGATTCATCAAGATATTACAATAAATTTAAGTCTGAGAAGAATTTAGAGTATAGCTTACTAGGAGAGCATTAGTTTTTTGTTTGTTTTGTTTTGTTTTACATGTGGAAAAAGATGGGTTCTAGAGAAATTCCATGACAAACTTTTATTGAAAGCAATTCATAGATAATGTGGGGTTTGCTGTGTTGATAAGCAATGGTAGCACACCTACAAGATGTGAGGGGCTGTTTCTTGTATCACAGATTATACATTTTGAGGAAAGTAAATGACACCAGAGTAGCCCACATGCTTCTTTGTGTAGTGAATCTGTAGTGTGAGCATTTTGGCAGAATGCACACTGGCTTTTATGGAGCTGTTTGTTTTGGAGTGAGGAAAATCTATTTGCCACTTCACAGACCTCATTTGCAAGTATGTTTGAGAAAGTACTTTGTTTTTCTAGACAGAAATGTGGTTTACAAGGTAGGATTTAATTTAATTCAGGAAAGAAGACAATCCATTTGATATGATCATAGTCTTTGGAAACTGGAGGCAAGAGCATAGAGAAAGAGGAATCACTCAGAGCTTTATCGGATTCTGCTAAAGTTTCAGGAGTTTGCCACATGTTCAAAAAAGCACTTCCTAACAAAAGCACTCAGTGTTCAGGTAACTCACTTATCTGTGCCCAAAGCTGTCACTCCAGGCTCCTAGCAATTATCTTGTTGTGAGATGGGAGTGTTTTCTCGAAGAGAATATCCCAGTGATTCCTGATAACTGTTGCTCAGCAGTGTGTGACCTGCCTGTCAGATGGGAGGTCACACTACGACAGCACCCTTGCCCAGATAGCACTTAGGCGGCCTACGATATCTGCCTCAAGTTGTCCCCTCATGAAGACACTGTGCCACCTCACAGCATGAGAGGTATGAGTACAGTATAATAAGCTATTTTGAAAGAGAGCACATTCATGTGACTTTCATTACAGTTGGTTGCTTTTATTTTACTGTTAGTTATTAATATCATACTGGCATGAGTTTATCATTAAACTTTATAATACAACACAAAAATGTGGTGTAGAGCTACAGTTTCAAATATCCATTTAGGGTCTTAGAATCATACTGGGGGTCTTATGGAAAGGAGAGAAAGTTACCCTAAAATGGACCTGCTTTTACTTACATAGTTTGTTCTTCCAAAATGTCTGACATAACCAAATGTTGGCCGAATTGATCACATGTGTGGATGATTTTACAGTTCTAACATTTGTGTATCAGTTTTTCTGGGTTAAAGGTTGAGAAACAGCTAGTAAGGAATTTCCACATATATCTATAAGACTATCTTTGGAAGAGACAAGAACCTTAACTGATGAGCTGAGAGAAGATGGTCCTTGTGGAGGCTTCACCATCCAATTTAGGGTACCTGTTTAGGAACACAAAATCAAAGCAGACATGAGCTTGCTGTCACTTCTTGAACAGACAGGCCTTCTCTTCTTCCCTTGGGCATCAGTGATCCTAGCTTTCTTCTTGATAGCTTTGAGAGTATGTGATATTTTCTCATGTTTCTCAAGCCTTTAGCTCTCCTGAACTCTACATTTCTTTAAAATACTATGAATCTCTTGGCTTCCAGAACCATTCATAAAAATATCTCTTCTTCTTATCTGTCTATCATTTATCTACCTATCCATTTCTATCATTACCATTTTATTGGTTCTATCTGCTACAATAAAAACTAAATTTATATAACAAAGAGATTTCAACACTGTGACTTAAGAAAAATAGTAAGATACAAGCTTTTAGGTTTTTTGCTTTTTTAAATTAATTTATTTTTTTATTAATTGCAGTTTATTCACTTTGTATACCAGCTGTAGCTCTGTCCCTTATCCCCTCCCAACCACACCCTCCCTCCCTCTTCTCTTCCCATACCCCCCCCAAGTCCATTGATAGGGGAGATCCTAGTCTCCTTCCATCTGATCCTATTCTATCTGTCTCATCAGGAATGGCTGCGTTTGCTTTTTATTTTCTTTTATTATTTATTTATTTATTTTTGATGTCAGATTACCAAGGTGGAAAGTTGAAGCTTTGGTTGCTCTTCTGTTCTGAAAAAAAAAAAAAAAAAAAAAAAAAAAAAAAAAAAAAAAAAAAAAAACAAAAAAAAAAAAAAAAAAAAAAAAAAAAAAAAAAAAAAAAAAAAAAAAGCAAAAACAAAAAACAAACAAAAACCTGTGCTCATGTCATTGACAAAGTAATTTCACTTCTTCCCTGCTGCCCTCATTTTGCTGCTTGCATTAGATTGCTGAAGCTGGGTCACTTCTGTCCTTGTTCCAGGTCATGGGAGATAAGAAAGAAAGGGCAGAGGAGATCATGTTCTTCAAGGCTTAGAATGTCGCCTGTCATTTAGCTATCTCAGTTATCAGACACAGTCAACATGATCCTATCCAAAAAGGAATCTGGAATCATAAAACACCTAAGGACTTCAGGGGGCTTTCATGACCACTGTAGACCGATAGTATGGTTGGCTTTAATAACACAGAAAGGCTGAGGGAGGGGGAACTCAGAAAATAGTAATAAAAAACAGATTGGTCATTTCAAAGTTAATTTTCTTCTAAGACCAAAGATAAGGAGTTGGCAATAGAGAAATAACTGAATGGTTGACATTAGGATAGTTCAGGTGAATTTTGTGTAAGAATGACAAGCAGAGAAAACTTTATTGTGTGCTGATTAGGACTGACATATTTCAGAAATTCGGCTTTCATCTGTCTCTAATTTCTAGGAATCTCAGGTGTTGTGTTTCTGTTTTGAGCCAGGGGAACTCAGCAAGAGTCACTCCCTTTGCATGTCTTGTCTGTAAGTGCTGAGTACAAACACATAGTACAAAATGGGCTCCTGTAACTTTCATTTACCTAGCACCGTTAATCATCTTTGCATATTTGTGGAGATGGCTCTATCTGAAGTTGGCTTGGGGAAAATTACAACCACGGTCCTTGGGGGTACATCGTAACAACATGCAGCCATATCTGTCACAGTCACACTGAGCATTTACCGCCAACGTTTTCTATGAAGAAGTGAGCAACCCAAAGCAGGAAAGAGCCTTCAATCATTAGCTTCTTAACAGCTTGACTCACAGGAAAAGAGAACCAAAATCCCAGGGGTTATAATGGAGGGGTTGTAATGCTCTTCAACCACTCAAAATGGGAAATGAAAATTAGTGAACTTTTTTTTTTTTTTTTTACAAGATTTGGTGCAGCAAATTTTGTACTCAGAAATCTGAAGGGTAAAGGTGAGCGGGAGGCATGCATGGCGGGAGTGAGAGGCTTGAATACTTGATGAACTTCTGAAACTCTCTACGCTGCTGTTGAAGCTGCTGTTCTAGGCATGCTAAGCCTTCAAGGAAGAGCATGTCTTCAGTGTGTTTGTCTGTTTGTGTCTCTGCTCTTTGACTCCCTTTGTTTCCTAGTGTGTTTGTTTGTTTGTCAGTAGGTGTGTATGTGTGTATTTCATTTCTTTTTCCTGTCCACTCCCCCTCTCTCTTAATATTTCTGCTCTACCACATTTTCTCCTTCACTTTTCAAAATGGTTCCAGGCCATTTCCAAGGCATTCATTTCAAACTGCCCTTTCCCTGACCTAAGGGCCTTTGAGGAAGCTTTTAAAAATCCACGTGAGAGAGGGTAAAATTTAAAAGTTCAGCTTTCTCTGCCTTGATGCATTCCCTGATTAAAATACAAAGTTGCATTTATTTTCTGCAGCATAACCCCTATATCGTCCACTTGGGGGAAGACGTATTGTGATGATTATCCACAGAACCACAAGGCTCCCATGAATGGCAATATTGTGCAGTAAGCTTATTGAATTGCAAACAGCCTTCTCAAAAATCAAGGCCTCCCCCTGATGCAAATCAGATGCTTACATAATGCTATTTCCTCCGATGTGACAAAGGCCCCAGGGATTAAGATGTCCCATAGTGGTAGTGGTGCAAAGCTTTGCTGTCATCTTGCTTGCAGTAGACACTTTGATGTACTAACTGGATCAACACAGCACATATCTGAGTTCAGTGGACGCACCTATATTTCTGGAAAGAATTTATACCAACCCTTTTCCCAAGGGATCTAAAACTAGCCTGTTTCTGCCCTCCCCCTCACCCTCTTTATTGTGTTTGTATATTTCTGGGAGCATTTTCCATACTTAGATATGTTTATTGAAAAAATTGGCGCTGGTCACAGTAAGAAGAAAGCAACAGCATCTCTCTCACTGGCTTTCACAGCTTAACATTACATCCCAACGTCAACTGTATGTGGTACAGCATGATTGTTGCCGACAGCATACTGAGTGGGGATGGGTGACCCAAGCCATTTTGTATAAAGGCCAGATATGAGTGGTATGCAAGGTTCTATGCATGGCTATACACCTTGAAGAAAAATGCACATTTTTGTTTACATGTATCTCCTTAGAAACTGGCTTCTGAGTCAGAGCTCTGATGAATTGCATATATTAAAGTCTGGAATATACCTCCTGTGGACTCCACATGAAGCCAAGTCTATTTCCTATAAGATTTCAATATCCTCTTTTCTCTTTTTCTTTTTCTGCAGGGTTCACCGCACTCCATTTACTTCCCTCTCCTAACCCTTAATATTTTTCTGTTTATTCATATTTTCCCTGCCTTATTAGACTGTGGACTTCTTTGGAATACCATTACATTTTATTCCTGTATCTTAGTATTCAGTGCTTGACTATACAGGGATTTCAATAAACACTTTTTAAATAAGCAGCTGATGCTGAATTTCTAATATTATGTGTATATTCTCCTAGGAGGGTACTCTAGGCCAATGCACAGAGGACTTCTTTTTTTCCTCACTGTTATCATTTCTATCACTTTGGACATAATCATCATCATTACCATATTGATTGCTTACTCTCCACACCATAAGTGTCATAATTATTACATTATTTAATTCCGTACGACCTTGTTAGCACTCTCATCTGTAAAATGGAGATCATAATAGCACTTTCTCCACAGGCCTCCCGTAAGGATTGAAATGGAATGATATGCAGAGAGTGTGTGGTGTGTTCCTTGAATACTAAAGAGTCTATATAAGCTAGTTATTGACATAATTATAACTTGGAGCCTCATCCAGTAGCTGAAAAATTAGAACAGGGAGGGGAGGTCATTAGCTAAAGGTCTCTCATCTGGTAAGTGTCAGACAGTGGAAACAAAACCTTAATTCTAACTTTATAAATCAAGCAAAGATAGTGTCATCTTTCCATTATTGGAGTCTAAAGCTCAAAGGCTAGTAGTTCTAAGTCAAAACAATGAGAGGGTGAAAAGGGGTTAAGGGTGCTAGGATCTTTTCTCATAAGCAAAGAAAGAATTGGAACAAAATTCTCTTTGAAAAAGTCAATACTTACAAAATATTTGATCTATACCATGAAAAGTGTTTATCCCAGGATGGAAGAAAAGTGCACCAATACTTATCGGAAATTTACTCATGACCTCGCTCTTTTTGCTAGAGAAGTATTATCCTATCTTATAATCTTATGCTTTGAAATCAAGCAGAAAGCCTTGTACAGTTGGCAAATAGAATTTCAACAGTAATGTCTAAATTATGGAACACATTCTAAAGAAGAAAATAGCCTGCCTTTGTCCTTGGGTTTGTTATCTTCTTTCTTCTTTGATGGCCTCTGATTTTGCTTAATCTTTTGTTTTGCCATGGAGTCAAAACATAAAGGAGATTACAAGGAAAATGAAACCCTGAGGATTTAAGGAAACATTTAAAGGGTGAATCAGGAAATTAGCATTATATATATATATATATATATATATATATATATATATATATATATATATACATACATATATATATATGTAAACTTCTACTTAAAAGAAAAAAAAAGAAGTTTACAAAAAAGAAATGAGGAGAAATGATTGAAACAGCTTCCTGGTAGGAATTATTTAAAATTTAACAGGATATAGATTATTCTATATATAACAGAATATGCGTAAAACAGAATATACACTTCTGCTGTGTTTTATAACATTGCTGATAAGATGCACCTCATGTTACAGACAACTGCAAAATCCATCCAGCCAATAAATGAGCCATTATTTCCTGCTTGCGTGCACTCACGCATGTTGGTAACCATGTCCACGCATGCATATGGAGGTCAGCAGTAGAGGTCAGGCATGTGTTTAAGCCACTCTGCCCTACACTCTATTTTGAGACATTTCCCAGTGAACCCCCTGCTCATTGATTGCCTAAACTTGCTCAGCAGTGAGCTCAAGAACCCTTTTGTGTTCATGCCCACTGTGTTAGAGCTGGAGGCATACCCTGGTGGCCATGCACACCTTTCTTTGTAGACACCAGGCATGCAACCTCTGGAAATTGTATGGCAGGCACTTTCCCATCTCCCCAGTCCTGGCCCATGCTTTCTTGGCATTTAAATTTTTAAACAAATTCTTCCAAGCCTTTTCAGGTTTATTTAAACATAAACTGTGATGATAATTGTCTGTCTAGGCATATATATATATATATATATATATATATATATATATATATATATATATATATATAAAGATGTATTACTCTTTTCTTAAGATATTCTTGAAATGCCCTTACATTTGGAATCTGCATCTTCTTGGTTGCTCTTTGGGTCATAGTCATTGGTGACCATATTTTCTCATCTGATATAATCTTCAGTGCTGAAAGAAAATAAGGGAAGAGTTTAAAAAAAAAGGAGTTCATATTAAAAATTAATGGCATTTTATTTGATGAACGTACTGATTAATTATCAAAAGAGGAAACTGAGAAGTCAGTCTCATCTATACCAGCATCTGAACAGTGCAATATTTTCAGGGATATATTAGCTAAGGAGGTAAAGAGCTCTAACATCATTAAAACAAATCAAAGAACCTGAAGGCAAATCAGCTCATAGTGCTGCCCACAGTTTTGGAGTATCTGGGTGTCCTTTGGTCACTGTAACCCTTCAGATGCAGTATAAAAAGACACAGGAAATGGGGAACCAAGTAAAATCAATTACTTCAAAGAAGCAGGAAGGGGGACCATTGGAACTGCTTTCTTCCAATCAAGGATGTGTTCCCAATAACCTAAGGGTCTCCTACAGGTCCTTGTCCAGGACAGGTTCCACCATGTGTCCATAGTGCTGCAAAAGAGTCCAACACACTCACTGAGAGGAATAGCTTTAGCAGCATGCTGTCCAGTAAGTTTTCAGATTTGTAGTTAAAAATCTTTTCCCAAAGTAAAGTCCAGGCCTATAAATGGCATGTCTGAGTTCCATTATGGAGAATTATTTCATATTTCTGCAAAATTCTTTTAAAAATAGTAGACTAGGGAACACTTCCAACTCCTTTCCAGAAGCTCAATTAAAAAAACAAAAACAAAAACAAAAAAACCAAAAAACAAAACACCAAACAACAACAACAACAAAATAACCCGAACTGAGACAGAAACATGGTAAGAAAAGAAGAATAAAATAGACTAACCCCCCCAAAAAGTTTCAGATAAAGTAAAATTGGGGGAGTATTCCCAAAGGGGTGGAGAATAAATACAAATTTTAAAAAGAATAAAAGTGGAAACTTACCATGTTCAAATATTTTCACATGAACATAGATGTAAAATCATTTAAGAAATCTTTGTAAATCAAATTTTAAAAATTAGTGACAGCTAGTCACTAAAATTTACTGTATCAAAAAAGGATAGCAAAAGATGCATTGTACTAATAGACATAATAAAAATGATTTTAAAGTTAATATGAAACCTATTTACAATAAAAGTTATCTTACAATCTCCAAATTGGAAAGAATGTCCTTCATTTGACAAGTCTTCTACAGATACTTACTTGGTCAGTGTTCTGAGTACAACAACAGTTCCTGAGAATAATTTCAATTTAATTTTTAGTGTGTGTGTGTGTGTGTGTGTGTGTGTGTGTGTGTGTGTGTTGTGCGCGTGTATGGATATCACTGTGTGTAGGTCAGGGGCAATTTTGGAAGTTGGATATCTGATTCTGTGTTGGCCTCAGAAATCAAACTCAGCTATCAGGCTTGGTCTGAAAAAGTTTTTACCTTCTTATCCCCCATGCCAACTCTACAAAAAAGTTAAAGTCATGATGAATAAATTAAAAATACATATACCTGAAAAGAGAGACAATCATCATTTGCAGAGAATCATGGTCATCAGTGAATATAATTCCAAATAATCTACTTTATAAAATTTTGTATAAGCATAGAAAAGCCCAGGGTAATGATCAGCACATGAAAATCAGTTATATCTTTATATACTAGTATTAGACAGCTGGGGATAGAGGAATATTTAAATCTGCATGGTTTATACTAGCAGACAACATAAACAAGACCTAAGCTTATGATTACAATACTAGAACACAATGATAGGATGAATTTATAATCTATGCGCACTGACAGAGTGAAATGTACATGAAGTGGAAAGCTCCTTATTATTGTCAATCCTTCTTAATGAGTGATCCTATGCCCAAGAAAGTTTAATTTTAGATATTGGGAAAGAAACTTTAAAATGTATATGGGAAAATAATAACCCTAGAAGAGCCCAGTCAATTTTGAAATGGAAGAACAAGTTTAGAAGGTATACACACACCTCACAAACACACACACACAGTAATTGAAGGACTTCTACTGAAGTTTCAATAGTCAAGACAGGAGGGCCTATAGAATTGTCATAGTGGTGACAGTGCTTGCCGCACAAAACTGATGACCTGAGTTCAATCCGCAAAATCAACAGTGGAAAGTGGGCAATTGAATCTTGAGTGTTGTCCTCTGAAAATAAATAAAATAAAATAAGTTTGTGATTTAATACTAGGATAAATACCTTAATGAACAGAATAAAATGTAAAGCCCCAAGTGAACGCTGGTTTTATAGCCATTTGTTTTTATTTTGTCTTGTTTTTGTTTGTTTGTTTTGATGAAAGTAAATTCTCAGGGTCACTCCAGAGAAAGGATACTCACTTCAATAACTTTTGCTGTGGGAAAATGAAGAGCCATATGAAAACCAATTGCAGAAACAACAAAACCCCGTAAGTAGGAACTATAAACTACTCACTTCTATGTCATCAAAAATAAGTTATTGGTTGGACATTCCCTCAATCTCTGCTCTGTCTTCATCGCTGCGCATCTTGTAGGCAGGGTAAAATTTAGGTCGAACTTTGAGGGCAGGCTGGTACTCCCTTCCTCCACCAGGTAGAGGGTGCTATCTTTAGCCTCAATGATCACTGCGACTGGGAGTCTCCACAGCCTCTCCCAAGTCTAGCCTGTTTTAGGTCTCCAGCTTGTCACAGAGATGCCCTCACCCAAGATTTCTCTTTTCTCTGCAGGCCCTCTTTCCTCCTGCCTCCGCTTTCCCCAGGTCTGATCTCTACCCTCATTTCTCACTGAGCCCCCTCTTCTAACTTGTTTCCTCTCTTTGACCATCCCAAGAGAGAGAGCCAGCCCCTGACACTATTAATAATATTCTGCTCTGCTTTAAGACAGAAGCCTAGCAGAGCTGTTTTCTGAGAGGCTCCACCCAGCAGTGGCTCAAAACAGATGTAGAGACTCACAGCCAAACAGGGTGAAACATAGGGAGTCTTGTGGAAAAGAGGGAGGAAGGATAGAAGGACCTGGAGGTGACAAGAGCTCCACAAGAAAACCAACAGAACCAACTAACCACGGCCCAGGGGAGCTCTCAAAGACTGGAGCACCAGGACCATGCATGAACTAGACCTAGGCCCCCTACACAGACGTAGCCCATGAGGCTCAAGCTTCCTGTGGATTCCATACTAAGGGGAGGGAGGCTGCCTCTGACATGGACCCTGTTGCCTGCTTTTTGACCACTTCGCCCTGGTGGGGCTGCTTTGCCAGGCCACAGGGAAAGAGGATGTGCTGGGTCCTGATTCCACTTAATGAGCCAGAGTGGGTGGGTAAAGGGCTCTCCTTTTCTGAGAAATAGGGGAGAGGGAGAGGGAAGAAAGAGGGAGGCTGTGACTGGAATGAGAAGAGGGAGGGGCTACCATCATGATGTAATTTGAATAAATAAATTAAATAAATATATTAAAAATAAGTTGTTGTAGCTAGAAATTGAGAACAGACAGAAGAGAGAAGGAAAAGCCATACGAAAGGAAGGACGCCTGGATATGGACGCTCATCATTCTTCAGCCTTCATGCTAAGATCAAGTTTTTAATTGTGCTGAGCTATCGGACCAAGAGCCTCATACTTGGAAAACAAGCCATCTACCAACTGAGCTAGATCGTCAGCTCCAGATTTAAAAGTAATTTTATCAAAATCTGATTGGAGTAGAGACGTAATATGACGAGGGATAATTTTAAATGAGTAAGAACTGATGTAGATATCCACGCCTGAAACTTACGTTTTCTTTGGCATTCTCTGGACGCTTTCACAGCGATGGTTGTTTGTCAAAAACTTTATCTGTCAGAAGTACTAGATTTCCAAAAAGATTTAGGACTACCAAAATAACTTCTTCTCTTAACTTTAAAGCTACCTAGTTGTATTATATTGTTACAGTAGAAGCATTCGTCCTTCCAATAATTAAGTTTCTGTTACAGACTCCCAGATGGCCATTCTTTTGTCCAAGATCAAATGATCTGAAAGGCTATTTATTTTTGATGAGCAATTTCTTTTATGTCGTGACTTTGAACAAATATTTCCATTCTTTCTCGTAACTGGCCAGCTTTATACTGTGAGAGAGTCACCTGTGCTTCATATTACTGATCACAGTTTAAGGGACGAAGCTGTGTTTGTATGTGTGTGTGTATGTATGTCTGGGTGTGTGCATGTGTAAGTGTGTGCATGTTATGGTACTACAGCCAGTGTGAAAGGTCAGTCATCCTCCCCTATCACTTTCAGGCTTATTGAGACAGGATCTCTCTGTAAAAGATAAGCTCACCTTTAGGCTAGGATGGCTGGCCAGCGAGTTGCTAGGATTACCCATCTTCCCCCGCTAATGCTGCCATTATAGGTATGTGCAGCCATGCCCATTTCTCGATGTGGCTGCCAGGTTCTCATGATGAGCAGGTTCTCGTGGTTTTGTCTCCCGCGCCATCTCCTGTGTTCTCTGATTTTAATAAGAATGCATTATTTGTTAGTACTGCTTTTAGTCTGGCGTCTCGTCAGCAGTGCTTGAGCTGACACTCAGTTAAACTGCATTACGTTCATTTTTGAAATATGTTCATTTTTCCAGGTGATGCTTGACATAAATAAATGGAGTAAACTTGTTTGCATAAGATTTTGGCATACATTTGACACTAATTTGTTTCAGCTTAATATCTCCCAATGAATCTTCATTATCTTATGAACAATCTTTGAGAAACATAAAATCCCCTTTGAAATGGCTATGCCCAGCCTCAGTCAACTATAAAATGAAACCATATTAGACTTGCTGTTAGGATTTCTGTGAAGTTAAGGTGAATAAACTCTGAGAACACAGTCTCTGGTACATTACCTGTGCTGAGTTTTTAGTGATGGTTAACGCCGACTTCAGCCAGTACTCTGAATACCTTGTGGGCATTCAGGCACACTCCCCAACCTCCTTCTGTCTTGGTTGTTCTGTACATTCTCCCTGCCCAGCTCAGGAGCGCTTCCCCAAGCTGCAGCCTCCCATTGCATGCTAAGCACACTTTTGCCACACCCACTTCTAACTGCCAGTACAGAAGTATGGCCTGGGATACCCAGCCCAACATGTCACAACAGTCTGGCTGTCCATGGCAATAGCTCAGTCTTATAAGTTCTTTGAAGGCTGTACCTTGTCACCTTTGAGTCTTGGCTGCCCAGATTCGATGGCAAATAATGGGGATTCATGAAAAACTTCAGCAGACGTTTGGAGTGAATAAGAGTATCTCAGTATAAATGGACAATCTGACCATGACAGTGACACAAAAGGTTGTATTTCTAGCTGGTTAAATTTTATGAATTAAAGTTTCAAAGCAATGGCTTCCACTGAAATGTATTACTAAGGATGCAGTCAAAACTTTAAAAAATAAAAAAAAAAAATATGAGTGCTTCTAAAACACAGATTCCTAAGCTGTGATCCGGTTGTCACGGTTAGAAGTTTGGGTAGTAGGGTAGTAGCTATTGAAAACAGACTTCTTGTGTCTTTCCTGACATGGCTTCTGACCTGTGTTCTAAAGGAAGCTCCCTTTTGTGATGGGGTGGATTCCACACGTTGACCCCAGCAGTTGGCTACACTTGACTCTTTAGAAGAGGGTTCTGAGTGATCTATTACTGCAGTTTTAACTGAGAGCACTTGCTCCTTCAATGATTTGGCAGAACTATGTAAATTTATTCAGAGATATTTCCTACTTAAATATTCTACCAGTTTAAGATATTTTTTCCCTTTTCTTTCTAACAATTGCCATTTTATTTTCCCTACCCCAGGCCCTTAAAATAAGTATAAAAGATTTCCATATTTAAAGTGTGCCCTTTCTATGAACCACACCAAAGTAAAAAGACCAAGTGAATGTAGGTGATTTCTTTCAGTGTAATTGCCTTCTTTTTATGTGAATAAAAGTGGTCTCAAATGCCTACTTTCATGGCTCATCCATATAACATAGGCAACTGTGTCAACATTCAGCTATGCTAAATGAATGCCAGATACCAAGGTGCATATAATAAACATTTCTGTTTTCAATAACCATCTTGTGTTTCTCTGCTCAGTGTGCATATTAAAATGCCTTCTTTCCCGCTCTCAAAGATGCCATGTGTTGAAAAGTAGATAAATACTGAGTATTTTTTATGTATGCTGGCAAATGATAAAACATTAAGTAGACTGCTGTAAGTGAAATGTAATGAAAAGAACATTTCATACCAAGTTCTTTCAGTGACCAGTGTGCTCCAACACTCATTCTGAAAAAAAAAAAAAAAAATCAACCTCTTGGTGGTAAAAGGAAAACATCACAGTTGAAATGTAGTTGGAAAAGTGATTTCCAGTGGGTGAGAGAGGATGAGGACATTTGCTTCAAGATTTATATCTAGATGGTACTTTTCCTCCCTTAACTTTCATTGGAGAATGTGTGCCTACAGCTGGCTGTAAATCAGTACTAATACTTAGGATAATTCAGTGCTGTAAGAGCCATTCATATTGATGACAAAGAAAAATATCATTTCTGTAATTTTAAGAATGCTAAATGCTTTCGCTTTTCTCTTGTAAGTCAATCAGTAAGAATTCATAAAAGAGAACGTGGAAGTCCTTCCCTTGAATGTCACTACTAGAGAATAAAATTCTAGCATTGTGTTTCTATGGATAGATATGTTGTATCTATGCTGGAATGTGTGCTTCAACATGTATATGTGTATGCCTCTGTGTGCACATGGAATGCATCCCATATAGAAACTAATGGCTTCCATAAATTCGGTAGAGTCTTTCTGCCAGGATATAATGGAGATAGCCATATCACTGAAGGGAGAAAAGAGGTGTTCCTAATTGCCTATCACATTACTTTGGGAGCTAAATGGATGTTACATTATTCAGGATTAAGGGATACATTTCTGAAGCAGCAAGCAAGATGGATGCTTCAGCATCCCTTCATTGGCTCCAAACACCGCTCATTGTTTGCCTTTTCATTGTTTTGTCATTGCTTCCCTGAAGGATACCTTGGGTGCAGAATGCTATTTGCAGGCAATTTTTACTACCAAAAGGGATTAATTTTTTTCTGCCATTTCCATTTTCATCACCAATTTCCAACTGTCATGATAGTGGAGCTTTGTTTTTACACGACATTCCACTCTTATTACTGTCTTCATCCCAAGAATAAAAGTCTATAATGAGAGCAAAGCCATAGCTGGCATCTGAGAGCTGTTGTAATTCACTCTCATGACAAAGACAGTAATGAGAAATGACAGTGGCACAAAATGAATCCTTTCCGTTCCCAGCCCCTTGGATGATAATGAAAACAGAAGATGCCACCAACTTTATTCATCTTCATGACACCTATTGTGACAGGATTGACGGCTGCAGTAACACACCCATCTGAAGTTGCAGTTCCCTGCCTCATTCCCATTGTGTGTGTGCTGAAACTTGGTATCACCACTTCTGGGATTCCCAAAATGGGAGACTTTAAGTGGTTGCAGATTTTTTTTTTCTGTGCGTGAGGAAAAGGCTTTAGGAGATGACAAAGCACTTTAAAACCCAGAATTATTTGTTTTTTCTCCTCATTATACAATCAGCTGAGCAAAACCTGCAAAGGAAGTGGTGGGAAATGGAAGGAAATGATATGAAAACAAAACCTGTTTTGTAGCTTGAATTGAGTTATATGACTGTTCCGAAATATATAAGCTCAAGGTGTTGATAACCAAAGTCACTCATACAAGATCTTACACACTTACTCATTTCCCTGCCCTCTCATGACCACATTTTTGTCTCTCCCTCTCCTTTTTCCTCTCCCTGAAGTATGATTATACCTTCATAAAATCTAAAAATAAATTTTGAACCAAGTTTATGCAATCTTGTCATTTCATGGATAAGTAAACAGAAACAAGCAGTGAAGCCACAGAACCACAGCCATTAGACAGAGCTGGCATCCCTCATTTATATAATTTTCAACCTAAAGATCCAAGGATATATGATCTGATTGAAAATACAGGGTATAAAAGAGAAACAGAATACATGCATGCACACATAAGCACAAACACAAATGTATGAACACATTTTAAACTCAGTGAAGAGGTACTATTCTTACAAGAAATACATTTTAAAGTTTATGTATTTATTTTCTATTAACGCTACCAAAACCTGATTAAAGACAGTTTAAAGACAAAAGACTTACTTTGGCTCATGTTTCAGAAATCCATCTGTGGTTGTTGGCTGTGTTCTTTCCAGGCCTGTGGTGAATCAGAATGCCATGGTGCAAGGGCTTGGCAGAGGAAATGTCTCTTTTGTGTCTAGGAAGCAGAGGAACAGACAGGAAGTGGCTAGGACAGATCCAGTGACCTACTTTCTTCAAAAACTATCTAGCTTCCCTACAGTGCCAGCATTTTCCCATTTTCCCACAGCCCATCAAACTCTTCATCAATGAGTGGACAGCTCTCCTCACTAAAACAGAGCCTCCCATTCGCACATTTCTCTACAGTCTTACCTGTGAATGTTGCTCTCTCCAGGGCCCAAGTCTTGAAGTAATTAATAGCCACCTCATTCTTGTTCTGTTTTCTACTGTTACAACTGTTAAGAGCTGAGGAAAGAACACAGTAGAGTGTCAAAATCACCACTCCTTTGCAGGGAGCTCTGGCCTGCCTCATTTCATGCTATAGGTAACATACCCATTCAATGACTCCTTAGAGTTCACCTTACCCTTCTGAGAATGAAGTAAAATAGTTCATGTAGCTTCTTCACAGGAGCATCATCTAAATCCTTTCAAGAATCTTTAAACCAGGCTACTTATCTATATCAAGGTATTTCAAATAAAAACCTAATATCACTTGACCCTGACATGACCACTGGAGCCCTTGTTTATGCTCTGCCACTGTGGTGCCTCTGTAAAATTCCTGTTCTTCAGGATTTTTCAGATAAAAGAGAAGAACCTTCGCAAAACTAGGAGCACCCCACATCTCTAGGCACTTTCTTTAGAGACTCAGTGGCTGACTGTGCCATTGTGGAGTTGACAAATGTCTAACAAGGGATTGGAGTTATGTTGATGAAACTGCATTCCTCCAGTCAACCCACATTCTCACTTTTGTTGGGAAATTGCAATGTTTCCATGCTTCTGAAGGATAAAAGGATGCATGACAATCTTATATTTACTGATTTTATACACATTCATTATCAATTGATGTTTTTTTTTCCTAGTTCACAGTTAGCATCACCTTTTAGGAGTGACAACAGCTAGGCCAGTTTTGTCACTTGAGAACAGATTTGTTGCATTCCTTTGGGTAAATAACAATTTACCTTTATCATTGGCTCAACTTTTAAACTTTTGGATGCATTCCAAGGCCCAGTTTAAAAAAATATTGCATCCCAAATAATTGTTACAATAATGTTTTCCTTCTTGTTTTAACTTAATTTGTGTTTCTTTGAAGATGGGTGAAGTTCAGAGTCATGGAGATAGACAGCATATATATGAAGAAGTGACTCCTGGTACAGGAAATTAGTCTAAATCAATCAATAGTTCCAAATCATAATTTATAGTATAAAGTGAGAATTGTGCTGTGGTAGTTTTAAAGCTGCATATAGCAGAATAAAATTCTAGAGGGCTTCGTTTGCCTGATGAGATTTGTGTAACATAGAACCCAAATACATCTAATGTTTATTCATAGAGCATCCAAGGTACCTTTATACCCATCAGAGCTGGCTAGCACTCATGCTCTTGGAAATAACTGTTATGTAAATATCATGGGTACTCTGGATGCTGCTGCTTATGGAACACTTGTGTTCCAGAAGTAGCTAGGGTTCCACCAGGGTTGATACTTTTGTGGGCATATCATAATTTCTTACAAATATTTTGATGTTTCTTTGCCTATTCATAGTTCATTGGGAAGATAATATATATGCAACCATCCTCTTATGTTTTAGTTTGATTACTTTGGGGTAAATGAAGGAAATACTTTGCTAAACAACAGTAATTTTATGGAGAGAAATGCCTTGGATTTGTGGTTGTGCTTCCTTTACAGTGTTTACTGTGTTAGACTTTCATACAGGACTGATTCAGGACAAGGGAAAGACTACAGAAGATTTTTAACTGTAGGCTCCTTTTGACTCCTTCAAGTGGCTATGTGGCTTTACCTAGGAGGAAAAAACACACAGTGGAAAAAGCTAATTAACATTCCCTTCCACACATGGCAAAAAGTTGGAATCTGAGCTTAGGAGATATATTAGCTATCACGTGATTATCTTTGTTTAGAGAACAAATAATATTTTAAAAAAACAAACAGAAGCTCATTCCTAGACCCATCGCATGCAAGAAATATCTCATTTCAACTATATTTTGAGGGACAGTAAATAACCTTAAAAACTGCCTGATATTTGACAAGATAGCGAACATATATTCTTCAAAGCCTTCCATAGAAATACAAAAATGGAAGACAACATGGATGTACAGTTGTCCGGTTCTCTATAAAAGCTATCTCCACAGATCCCAATCACAACCCTTTGAAAAACAGATGGTTTTGTGTAGTTTATTGCCATGAGAAACACATGTTTATTTTAGCTTAAGTACTGAATACTTTTCTGTTCATATAAGCAAAAATGCCAACCTAAAATTCTGTTGGTTATTTTCTATAGCCATCCAAACTACATAAGCTTAATATTTAGAATATGGGAAGAATATAGACTAAATACATAGAAGAAACTTTGGGTGCTTCTTTCTAAACTGATTTTTGAGTAAAATAAAACATCTGCAAGAAAAACGCATATTTGTGTTAGATTTCTGCACATTTTTCTGTTTGTAGAATAAAAGATTTGATAGAAGATATGTGACATGGTTACATACTTTTCATCAATTTATCTTACTCTTAGTGATTAAGCCATTCCTAACATTAAGAGAATGGTTAGACAATTCCATTCTGAGTGACAAAGTAAAACCATAGTCTTCCTGTTCAGGTAAATACCTTGTTCTTGCTGTTTGGTTTGCCACAAGGAATGAGGCTTAAGGAAAATACATATACAGAAACTTGTTTGCAATTACTCTGCCTGACATATTCATGTGAAACGTAATTAAATGGTTTGAATTGTACAAGTGCTAAAAAGAAGCATATTATAAAATAAGCAAGTCATAATGTCAGAAAACTCAGTTTGGTATTAACATGTTATGATTTTAATTATGACATTACAGAGCTATAATACCAGGTCTATTTCTAAGGAGAGAAGGTTATAAAAGTGGGTTGTCAAAAATCTTCATCAGAGAGATGTTTTAGCATCATTTTAAAGGAATTTACTATTTAATTATAAAGGTAATACAACTACAACCAGGAAAACATGTAAAAGGGTGAAAAGAGAAATAATTGCCTATTATTCTAGCATCAAACCACCATTGTTATTGTTATGTTAGAATGCATCCAAATTTTCTTCATATGCTTTGATTAACTATTTTGTTTACAATTCTAAAGCATTAATACCACATTTTGTGCTTAGTCTTTTAACATTATGGTATGGGATATATTTAATAGGGTTTTATATTTTAAAATGAGCCCAGCTGGTATATTAGAGTAATTACTTGGTAACAGAAAGTAGCCAGCATGGCACAAACCTCCATAGTGGTCCAGAAGGCAATTCGCTGTGATATTTGGAACATCTAGGTCATTTTCATCTCCTTGAATAATTTCATGAAAGATGCTTTGCTCTATACTGAATGCTAAACACAAGACAAAGTCTCCATCAATTAAGGGTTGGAAAGAGGCCAGACCAAAATCACTGTGGATAGAAATTTTGCATAGTGGCTTTAACAAGGATGGTTGTACAAAAAGAGCAGATGATACAGGACACCTTAATTGCTGACCATGGAGGCCAAAGGAGGTCATTTGAATCCACAGAGATGAAAGCACTTCTTTTAAGGATACCCGATGGATGGCATGTTATGAAAACAAGAGCTGCAATAAAATTAAAATTACTCAGAAAACTAATTGTAACACATGAGCCATCAATAAGTATGGCTTGATCTTACTACACATAAGAAGGATGCAAATTCTCAGCCCAATGGTGTTCCTTGAGAAGAAAAATGAGAGTATGCAAGCAATCTTATGTCCACATGAACAGCTATACGTTATGTTTAGTGAGAATATTCATGTGAAATATAAACTGTACTCAAGTAATTTTTCCTTTAGGAAAAAAGGTCAAAGTTCCTAAAAAGTTTTATAAGACAGAAATACCCCAAAAGTTCCAAATTGCTCCATTCCTCATCCAGAAGCCATCAGAAATTAAAGATTAAGGAGCTATGGGGAGCCCATTGCTTGGAATGCCAGGGTCCCATGGTTCAAGGGCATAAGACAAGACACAGAATCGCTGCAGGGAAGACTAAGAATTCACATCATAATTTAAATATTATGAACTCTTTGACCCTGTAATTACACTCTTTTGAATATCTCCTCCCCTCTCGCTTCCCTGCACGAGTCTACTCAGTCTTGGTCTTAGTACTTTATCATGTTCCTTCCCTAAGCTTTATGGTTGGTTTAACCTAAGTAGGATGTAAGCTTCTTGATATTAGCATCACATACCTGATATTTTTCTCAATTATTTCTGAAATGATTGCCTATATGTTAACCATTTATGAGACAACGGCGCCTACTTCTTGTTTTAAGGTACTTTTCTAGGTGCCTTTTCTCTGTATGATGAATAGCATTGTGATAGATAGTGTTCTCTGATTGATCATCAGATTTGCCTATTCTTTATTTTTCTAATTTTTTAGTAAATTACTACTAGTGAACTCTTAACTCTATGTGTGCTTTCCATTTGGCTGTGTGTGTGTGTGTGTGTGTGTGTGTGTGTGTGTGTGTGTTTATAGGATGGTTGTTTTCTCATTGTTTGTAGATTCTAAGTGTCTGTTAAAATTCCTATCCTTTCCTCTGTTTTCAGGAATTATAGAAAGATGATGTTTATGCCTTTTCTGAAGTCTCTGGTAACCAATATCCAACTAAGCCCTGGATTTATGTCACTTGTCCATTTTGTTCATTTGGTTCTGCATTTTAGCATACCTTTAATTGTTAATTTGATAATCAATGTTGAAAGGTCTGTTATCTGTGGTAATATTATCTTCTACATGTAGATGGCAGGGGGACTATCAGAGTACCTTTGCCTCTCTGTGAGTTTATCTTGGTTTATACAAAGCTTATAATGTCTTTGTGTGTCCTTAATGTTTTGGCGTGGCCCTTCTGGAAACTTCAGAGTTGGTAGTCCTTGAGCTCCAATCTCTTTCCTTAGCCATGGGAAGATGCTGCTGTTTGTCTGGTCTGTTTCTTCCCACTGCTAATTTCTGTTCTTTCTCTCACTTCTGTAGGTAGGAGTCCGTCAGTACCCTGATGAGAACTAGTAGAAGATTTGAAAGACTTCTTGATGCTTCTTCTTTTTTGCCCTATTGCCACTTAATATGCAACTTTTCTGTCCATCCCAAACTCTAACAGCTAACTCCCTGTAGCTCTAAGATTTCAGCCTTCTCCATAGGCTCTCTCCTCTTAGGTAGTGCTATTTTATAAGTTCCTTTGGTGGGATTGATCTCACCTAATATCCTCCTCCCCTCCTACAAATGTGGCAGTTTTTCCTGCAGTAATTACTTTGCTTGTAGTCCAGAGTCTTCCAAATACTTCACAGTACATTTCCCTCACTTTTAATAACAGCAGTGGTGAGACAGCTCGTTCATTCGTGTCCCATCATCATAATGGGAATTGGAACTCTTGCTCTAGAAGAGAAATTAATCAAACAAAACACCCAGAGATATGGCAAAGATCTAGATACATGGCTAATCTGTGAAACAACGAGTCCATCACTGAGAAACTGCAATCAACCTATAGATCTGCCAATATTACATTATTTAAATAAATTGTGATTTATTCACTGTGACTCAGTATTGCTCCCAGCATTAAAGGCCCAGATGAGACCATGAATTTCCAGTGTTATAAAGCTGTGTGTCTATGTGTTTTTCTGTATTGAAATTTACCTTACATGTACACACATAAAAAGGTCAAGAGTTGGACTGAAATAGGCCATAATCATCCCCAGCTTCCCACACATGCCTCCTTGTGTTTACCTTAAGAGATAGAGAGTATATACAAGAATTCTGGATAATATCCAGAACTCTGGAAGAACCACAGTATTGGTCTAGGGGACTACACTGCTGGGGATAGCATCAACAATCAGAAGTGCACCCACAGGACATTACCATTGATGTCTCTTGGGGTAGGTGTTGTCTCTGGTCCCCTGGATTATACCAATATGTGACCCTGGATGCTGCTATGAGAAACAGTATCACTACTGCTTTAGAAATGAAAAAGCTGCTCTCATCACTGTGGAAACTCATTCCTGAGAGATTCTGTAATTGTTCCTTAATCACTCTGACTCATTTCTGAAACAGGAGAATCTTTCTAAAACCAACTCATTGCAGGTAATTTATGTAATGGGAGGCCCAACCTCATTTCCATGGGTATCAAAAATCCTCTGTGTGATTCAGGGTTATGTGCACATAAATTATTTAGCGTTTGATCCAATGAGCCACCTGAGACCAGCACTTTAAGGATGCTCACTCATGGTGTTCTTCTCTGTCCTGCCTTCTTGAAGGGCTGTTTCCCGGAGTCTTCACTGTCTGAATACAATTCCACACTTAGCTCTGTCTTCTCAACTCCTACATTTCCAGGCCAAGCTGAATGCAAGCAGTGAACCCTCAGAAACTCCACCTAGCGCAGGCTCATGCTATTTAATTTGGTAAATGCATCTACTTTTTCCCCCCTGAAATATTTAGCCATGAGCATTGTCTGTTGTCTGTTGGAAACACTTCCTTTTATGACAGTCATAAAGTCAACAATCCTTGTCACACATTTTGGAATTTTGGATATTGTATTTGTTTGCTGCTATACAACTCAAAACTGTGATACAGCTTGAAACATATAGAATTCTTTGTGTACCTTAATAACATTTTACTAGATTTTGTTTTGTAAGTCCAATATTCTTTTAGTTTACCAAACCTTGTTTATGCTTGCTCTAATTTGCTTGCTTGCTCTAGCTCATGTGCTGTCATGTGACTTCTTAAAAGAAAATGACAGATGCATCTCTGTTATTTTTCAACTATTAAATTAGTTAATAAATGTTTATTGACTTGACAGACAGGCATAATAAATTACTCTCTGAAGAATAAGTCCAAACAGAAATTCATTTATGCCTTTAATTGAAAATTTATGCAATCTATCATCAAATAATAAATTTTTACTTCTTTTTTCATATTCTTTACATTAGATTTTTATTGTGTTCTTTAAACATTTTAGATCACATTTTTTGTTTCTTTTTCAGATTTTTTCAATCTATTTAATCACTGTACAGTTTGATCTCAGGCCCCTCTCTCCTCTTCTCCCAGTCCCAAGGGAGAATCTCAGGCATATAAGACTTTTTTTTTCTTCTATCTATCATTTAGAGGAAAAAGAAACTTCCCTTTAAACATTCTCATTGCTGAATGCCATAAAACAGTGAGACTGTGGTATAAATCATCAGCAACATTTCTGTACATGGTACATATGAAGGTACTGCATTGTAGGGTTTCTAGCAAAGGGTCTTCATTGTAGGTTGCTATCTTTCCTCTAACCACATAACCACAAACTGTTGGACTAAACCACTATGAAGTAATCAAACATTATTCATTTGCTTTCTGGTCTGTAGTCTAATGAAAGCCATAAGATGCATGCCATCAACAAACCAAAAGAAACCAGGTACATTTTTGTAAACATATTTGCTCAGAATTTAGATGAAATCACATTTATGAAATAATGGCTATTGGATAAATACTGTGTAGTAATAGCTTATCCCTTTAACAAGATGTTTGATTAAAATATCTACAAAAATCATAACTTAGCCATCAGACACAGTAACAAATATATTTGAAGACAGTGTCGGTTGTGTTTCCTGAAAGAAGCTGAACAAAATGCGGAGAACATCTCTCAAATTTCTAATTCAGCAAAGTGGTTCTACTTTTGCCAGCATTTGAAACTATCAAACTTTAAATTTAGGGTTTTGTTTTGTTTTGTTTTGCGGGGGGGCAAGAGGGGTTGATGGTTATAATTCATCCAAGCTTAATTTCCTTTTACTTGTTTCCTAGATACGGTGTTTCCCTTTTTTAGGTGTCAATTTGGGCTATCCTTCTTCTGAAACACTAGTATGAGCCACACTGTTGGTGTACTTTTTTTTTACTTACATTTCTTATATTTCTTTCTACCTATGCCACTGAATCCCTTCCAACACCGCAGGTAGGAAAGAGAAAGGGTTAGTGGGAGAGAGGTCACAGTTCTCTTAGCTGCTCCCTGCTGGTTAGGGTTGTCAGGTTCCTTGGAGCCAATCTAATCCTCATTTCAGGAGATCTCCAACTTCTTGTCTCAGCATCAACAGCAACCAGGAGCCACAGGGGGGAAGCAGCAGAAGCCTTGTTCTCTCAGAGCTCCCCAACATTCTCTGGGCTCTGGCATTTATTCTCTTTCCAGAGTCTTCAGATTTAAACTATCTGCAGGTGGCAAAGAGCTCCATTCAGAGTTCTCATGAGGCAAATAATTTGCTGGTGTGGACCATCTGAATCAGTCCCACATCCCACACCTGGGATTAAAACAAAAACATGTTTATATCCACAACACAGTGGGTTTATCCTTCTAGTATCTTTCTCTTCATCCTTTCTTTAAGGATGCATTAGAGTGCTGTGTCTTCAGGCATTGTCTCTTCTTTCTTGATTTACACTCTACTAACTCTATATTTCTACTAAGCTTAATTTTAATGAAAATATTTTATTAATTTTCCATCCTTTTCATAAAGTTTTCCCTCTATATTCCTTGAATCTAGAAAGACTATTGTTTCACCTTTTCACATTCAGAAATCCTAAATGTACCAAGATGGACCTTGACAAGTGCCATTTAAGTACTATTTAAAAAAACAAGCAAACAGATATTTAAAGAGAATGATTCAATAACCTGACAGCATTTATTTAAAAATATTATCACTAGTTTTGTAAAAAGCACTAATAGCTGCCTGTAAGTAGTACTGTTTAGAGAGCTTTCTATGCTTTGTTGCTATTGTCTTTATGGCTTTTGATGGTCAGTTTATAACCGATTTTGCATTGTCTTAGTAAGTAATGCTTATAACAGTAATTCCAACTTCTAATTCTGTGAACCTTTAATACAGTTCTTCAAGTAACTAGAAAATTATTTTGTTGCAATTTTCTAACTAATTTTTCTACTGTTATGAACTATGCATTCTGATACTAAAGATATCTGATATGTGATCCCTATGAAAAGGTCATTTAATTCCCAAATTTGGAGTAACACTGGCTTATAAGGATATATGATCAAGTTATTTAATCATTTTTTTTTCTCTGCTTAAAAATGGGTTGGCAATTTTTCTTTTGAACATTTGTAGTAAATCAGGTACTTTTCTCTCATGTAGAGATTTGTTGGGATTGTGCCTGGGGGGTTCATTTCATTTTAACACTACTGTGAATAAACCAGTGCAGGTTTAGACACCGCAACAGAGAAGCAACTGGCATGATTCTGTCTGAGGCCATAGGTTTGGGAACACTGGCTAGAGGAATAAACTGTGAAGTCAAAAGCCTATGTTGCCTAGGGTTCTTATGTCCACAGACAGAGAGGACACAAAACGTAGTTGAAGCATTCACCTTTTCTCTGTCTTTGTTTTTGTTTGTTTGTTTGTTTGTTTCTAGTCAGTTGGATAGTACTTATCCACATGGAGATGAACCATCCTCAGGTTTGTCCATTCAAACTTCTATACTAAATTCCTCCATAAATACCTCCAATCCACAGACACATTCGATGCATAGTAATGATGTATAGGTTATTCTTTGTTCAATTATCAAGTTGGAATCATCCTCACAATATTAAATTTCCAGACCATGAATATATTCTTACATGCATTCATCTTCTCTTTAATTGCTCTCACTATACTGTAGTTTTTCAGCAAAGAATTTGGACACTGTTGTCATTTCAAGATATGGTTTAGTTCATGTATTGAACATTTGGTTCCTGTAATGGTTAATTTTTGATTGTCAACTTGATACACTCCAGAATTGACTGAAAAGGGACTTGATGAAGGATTGCCTAGAAGAGGTTGGCCTAAGGGCCTGTTTATTGGAGGATAATCTTCATTATATTAACTGCTGTGGGAGGATCCACTTACTGTGAGCAGCACCACTTCTGGGTCTAGGGGTCTGGAATGAATACAGAGGAGAAAACCAGATGAGCACTTGCCTGTGTGGCACACAGGAATATGTGCATGTGTGGCTCTCTACTTGACAACGTGTATAATATGACCATTATCTCAAGCTCCTGCCTCTGTGACTTCCCCACAGTTATATAGACTGTAACCTGGAACTCTGAGTCAGGATGAATTCCTTATCTCTTAAGTTATAATTGTCAGGTTATTTTATTAGAGCAGTAGATAAAGAGATCAAGATAACCCCCTACTAGTCACACTAGTGAGAGATAGTTAGATCATCAGGGCTTCAATGTCACCACTCACTGGGACACAATACTATTGAAGAGTGTTATCCTGAACTTTTCTTCTGTCTCTACTTGCCTCCTGGCTGTCCTTCACATGCCATCTACCATGTTATTCTGCCTCACTATAGCCAAGAATCAACGAAGGCAGATGAAAATGGGCTCAAAAACCTCTGAAACTAAGAGCCAGAAACCATCTTTGAAGTTGCATTTCTCAAGTATTTTTTATCATGGTTATGACAACTTGAGTAACACACACTTTTTGGTTAAAAGTTTTATTTGGAAATTTTTTATACTTGGGTGGTCTTTTAAAGATTATATCTTATTGTACAAGTATTAATTTAAAATATCTACAGAAAGGAAAATGAGTATATTGATTCATGAATATTTAAAAATTTATCATACTTATATATTATGAAAAGGAGATCAAGAAACAGAACATAAACTACTTCTGGATGCCTGTTTCACTGTCCATTCCTAATGCTCAAAATGAGCCATCTTTTGCATCTAAAGTTTACAGAGATTGAACTACAGAGTATTTGCTTTGTCATACTTGCCTTCCTTCTGTCAATTTGTGACAGCACTCATATTGTTCTCTACAGCTTGTTCAGTCTCACTGAAATACAATATTTTAAAATAAATATACCATAATTTATTAATCTAAATGACTGTTATAGATATTGACTTACCTTTTATATTTACCTCTAAAAATAATGTGTATATGAAAATCTATTTTATAAAAATATTTTAAACTTTATACAGATAATGTGCATGTTTATCTTTAATGTCTCTAGATATCTATGATCTCTCTAAATTGATTTTAGAGCTTGAGTGCTCTCAATGTTATATTACATCTGTTAGGGCATTAAGCCTTTCAGACGGCATTTAAATTACCAGTGTCATGTCCGCTTTAGTGGATCTAAAACCCCAACTTTCCTCATATTCCCACTTGGCACTTAATACCATCACTTCGCAGTCTTATGCTGACTCTTTCAGAATCAGGAAATATCCACAAGTGGTAAAATCTTATACCCAATTCTTGTCTATCATCTATGCATAAGTCTGTCTTCTCTAATCTCAAACTAGAGTTTTAATAACCGTTCAGTTTTCTAAACCCTTAGGAAGATTATTTTATTCATATCGGCTTTCTTTAGTGAGAAGATTGCCTTGAACTTCTTAGATTATAATTACTAGAAACAAAACCTGTCCTAGAGCACTTTAAGATGTTTTTACCAACAGGACACGTTTTTCCTTGAAAATAATTCTATTGTTACATGTTTTGTGTATTAGCACATATTTCAACTTTAATGGTTTACAATTCCTGTCTGAACAATCTTTGCCTTTACACGTACACATGACAACCCTTTTTCTTGAGCTACATGAAATTTTAGATATTCTATGAAGAAGTGTAGCAAGCAGAGAAAACTCAGAAAATCCAAATCTAAAAGTGGAAAACATTAAGGGCTTATGTGGCTGATACCAGAAATATATTAGAATTGTTGGAGGTAATAGAATATATCACATATTCATTATTTGAAGGAAGGCTATATGGTTGCACAACAAAACTCATGAACATGCCTGAGTTCAGGATTGAGACAGAGAGAAATGATTTCCCTTGTTCATATAGAGTATTTTGTGATAATAATGGAAAGAGATCTATACTTACTTTTGTATGTAATCAGAATGCTGCTCCTGCATTTTACCCTGAGGCATTCACTTTTTTCTTAAATTGGGGAATTATGTTTAAAGACAGCAATGAAAGCACTTACTTTCCCAGAAGACTCAGGAATTAGCCTTAAAGCAGACCAACAGAGAAATGTGGAAGAGCTCAGAGATCAGAGGGATGAAGACCATTTGTGAGTCCTGAGAAACACTAGTAGGCGACTGATGAGTGGGAAGAGGTCATGGTGAGATCACAGTCGTATCTATTGATTTTGTTGCCATACAAGGATACTTACATCTGCTCTATTATCCTGTGCTGAACTAGTGGGCTAGAAGATGTGTTATCTCTGATTCAGACTGACAACTGTCATTAAAAAGACCAGTGTTCCTCTCCAGTGAGAACAGGGATTATGTCTGATTTTGCTCACAGCTGAGTGGTCTGTCATGGCTCATACACATACCCTCCCCCCAAAAAAAGCAAAGACTAGAGATAAAAGAGGGGAAAATATATTTGTGTTCAAAAGTTTCATGAATATATATAAGCATCTTACCTACTATTCCTTTATAAAGCACAAAAGAAAAGAGAATCTATGCACTACAGCCTATCATAGTGGTATTGCATTCAGCCAGTTGCTGGGGGACCCCACATGAAGAACAAGCTGCTCATCTGCTACATATGTGTAGGGGCCTAGGACAAGTCCATGTGGTTCTTTTGTCAGTGGTTCAGTCTCTGTGAGGCCCCATAGGCCAATGTTAGCTGACTCTGTAGGTCTTCTTGTGGAGTCCTTGACCCCTTCATCTCTGTCAATCATTTCACCAACTCTTCCACGAGCTCAGTCTAATGTTTGCCTGTGGGTCTCTGCATCTGTTTCCATCAGCTCCTTCATGAAGCCTCTCAGAGGAGTTATACTAGGCTCCTGTCTACAAGAATAGCAGAGAAGCATAAATAGTGTCAAGGATTACTTTTCTCCCATGGATTGGGTCTCAAGTCTGACCAGTTTTTGATTGGCCATTCTTTCAATCATTGCTCCATCTTTTTCCCTGAACATCATGTAGGCATGAGAAATTTTGGGTCGAAGGTTTTGTGGGTGGGTTGATGTCCTTATCCCTCCACTGGAAGTCCTGCCTGGCTAAAGGAGGTGGTCACTTCTGGCTTTATATCCCCCTCTGCTAGGAGTCTCAGCTAGGGTGAACTCCATAGGTTTCTCCAGGCCTCCCCACCCCAGGCCTCTGGCAAGTTCCAGAGATGACCCTCACCCCCAATTTCCATTCTCTAATTTGGTCCTCTCTCCCCCACTCCCACTCTCCCTACTCCTAATCTCTAATCCTGCTCCCCTTCAGACCCCCTCTTCTATTCAGTTCTCTCCCACCATCCACCTCCAATGAAACAAGGGATTCCTAAATATCTTATTATTGCTCTATGCCCACTCAAGTGCCCAGCAACTCCCTTCCTCTCCTTACCTTCTTCTAATCCCCGATTCTTCCAACATATAAACACATAGCTATATCTAAATATCCTAACATTATGATCTCTAGAAATTATATAGCTTCCTACATAACTGGCAAAGAATATAAAACCTGCTCCTAACATTTCAGAAAATCTTTAAACTCTGTCATCTGCACAGCTGGTATGTAAGAATGTTCTATGGTCTTTAATCAGCAGTGCAAGTGCCTTGGGCACTTGACAGAAAAGGACTTCACAAAATGACTCCAAATAACTAGGTCTTGTCAAAACGTTACTTGAATGTGTAAAAATATTTAAAAATATCACTCATCCTCCTCAAGTTAAAATTGATGTTAAGGGTGTGTAATAAAAAATGTAAGTTCATCCTTACAAAGGTATGTTAGTTGTATTAATTTAAACTACTTAAAAGCATTAGTAAAAGAACTTTGTTTTCAGATATTGTCCACCTATTATGAAAAAATTATGTATTTATAAGTGAAATAAATTTATCTTGGAAAGTAGAAACAAATATGGTAGTCTTTCTAAATGATGTTATTATGTATTATTTGGTGCACAATTTATACAATCTCATTCCCTATTATACTTGGTTGTTAGGAAGCTCAGTTAATAAATTATTCCTGAATCTGTACTAATTAGAATTTATGTCATTGGTAATAAACAACAAAACCAAGACCAAGCTCATGAGTGACAGTCACTCAGTGAAGTCTAGGCAAAAGTCCAGTGAAGCTCTATTGGAGATCAACAGGTCTAAGGCTGGGATGGGCACTTTCACCAGTGACTCCTAGAGGCAGAATTAAAGAAATGTAAAGGAGGAAACTTTTGGAGCTGGGACTTTTTATTATTCTATTACAGAAGAAATTTGCATTTTAGATTTTTTTAAGTTTGAGAACAAGGGAAATATATTCATGAAGAAGAAGGAGGAGGAGGAGGAGGAGAAGGAGAAGAAGAAGAAGAAGAAGAAGAAGAAGAAGAAGAAGAAGAAGAAGAAGAAGAAGAAGAAGAA
>NW_026596091.1:13947182-14100120 GCF_907164565.1 Psammomys obesus | reverse complement strand
AAGAAGAAGAAGAAGAAGAAGAAGAAGAAGAAGAAGAAGAAGAAGAATAGGAATTATCAAATGGCCCAATTGTTAATAGCCAGAGATGGGTAGACTAAAATGCAGGATGGGTTCTTCTGTCTAGGGAGCTTTGAGAAAGAGGGTAATAAATTTTATTGTATTCTTATTTTAATGGAATAACTCATTACATATTCTATTTTTTTAATAAGAATTCATCGTAAAGATTCAATTCAAATATTAGTCAATTACCTCAAATATATTCTGAGGGAAGTAAGGAGTGAAATACTAGATATTGATATTGGGGATGGAAAAATAGCTCAGAGGGTAACATGGGTACTGCTCTATCAAAGGATCAGACTTTGGTGCTCAGCTCCTGAGTAAGAGAACTATCAGCCCACTGTAATTCCAGCTTCAAGAGATCCATGCCATCTTACAGTCCTCACAAGCAACTACATTCAGATGTAATGAAAGAGAAGCTTTAGTAATACCCCCACATGAATATAACAGTATTTAAAATAATAGATACCATAAGAATAATAGAAAGAAGGACAAATCAATCTGCTTGTAGATTACTGGAAAGGTGATATTCGACATATATTCTATGTCTTATTTAGTCAGCATAAACATATGGTTAGTACCTTATATAAGTGTTTTAGGAGACATTCCGAAGCTAATAAAAATCAAGTGGCATTTTTTAGTGACTCTAAGGTCACACACGTTCAAATTCAGATGGGAAAACTCTGCCAGTACAGATAATTTCCTTCCAGTGACACTGTGCCGTGACCACGTGACAACACAACTTCACTCCAGTTCTCACAGATCAGTTGATCATTCTGACACAAACTTGTACTTACATTAACTGCAACTTCAGCACTGTGCACTTAGGAATATATACAGGCAAACAAACAAATAAAGAAAACCATCAGAAAGGAAAAACTGCAATAGAAAACCAGGCTGTGATATTTCCAAAAGGATTTTGAATATGGATATAACTTTTCAAGGCAGTCAACGGACACAGAACAGACACTATGGAAATGGTTTTTACCTGTTTGTTCTTTTTTCTTTGAAAAACTACTGTGAATCTGAAATTAATGTAATGTTTATAGCCAAACAATCCTTTTAGACACAATTCCTTAATTAGATTAGTTGTTCTTTGTAAATACTGATGGGCTACCATTATCCTGAAAGTAGGCAGTCAAGCCAAGAGCTTGGCTGAGCACTTCCCCAAATTGAAGGCTGAGAAGCACGCCTAGAAAGCCACAAGACCCCAAAGCCCCATTATTTTCACCAAAGGAAAGTAATATCATTGGAATTTCTTCTTCCATCACTCAAACCTATGAATTGAAGATGTAGTCTCTCCTGGTGTAACTTATAGTCATGACTAAAACACTCAGTCCCTTCTGCTATGTGTTTATGTATATTTCAGGGTGAAGCAAAATGTGTGCACCAAGAAATTGTCTGCAGACATGACTCTGTCCTCTCCCTGCCACAGTCCAGTTCAAACACATTCAGCAGCTGTCAATTGCCACGGTGCAAAGTTAAACTTCTTTCTGTGACATTTGGACTTTTTAACATTCTTTTTTTTTTATTCCTAGATTTTCTAATATTCTATTTACATGGTTCTTCATGTATGTACCATAAAAATTGAGTTTAAAATAGTTTAAAATTTTTTGAAAATCCCTGAATCTTTTGAGGCTGAAGCCTAGACTTCAGTTCCCAGCTATCTGAGCATATCTGTCTAGGCTTTATCTGCTTATAAATGCAAATGTGTATATAACTATGAATATATATGGTCACATTATTAGTAATAATAGTTATATCTGCCTCTCCTCTTGCAGTGAGGAATCTTGAAAGCAAGAGTCCAGCCACAGTATTGGGAGCAGGAAGCAGAGCGCTCACATCTCAACCACAAGCAAGAAGCAGAGAAGGCATAAACACGTTTCTACATTAAGAAGCTTTTCATGCCTGCCCACCAGTCTTATCATCCAGATCCATAAAGCACTGGAGAGAAACATGGGTACATTAAGAGACTTTAATTTTCCTTTAGGAATTCTGTCATTCTGCATAAGAATCTCAGGTGATTTAAATTTGAATTCAGAGATTGACATTTTTTGTTGTGACATAGTATGGGCCATATTAGTATTTCAGCACTCCCTCTGGGCTCCCCAAAGCTGAAAATTTTCTCTGTGGCAGAACATCAGTGTAGTACTTCAATTTCCCTGTGACTCCCATAGAAACCACCCCCCCTGTTCTTCTGCCTCTCTTATACTTTCCCACCCATGCATAAAAATGTGTCACCTATGAACACTTATCCTCCCTCAAAACTCCAGTTTCCATTCCTGCCCACAGTTCCAATCTTCTTATCTTGGTAATAAGCTTAGATTGTGTTTACACAAGAAATAGATGTTTCTGATTTAGTTTGTACAATACGGAGAATAACAATATGTTAAATTTATTATACATGCTGGATATTCATTCCTTAGATTCTTTAACAGTACTGTGTTTATTTGTTAAGAAAATTATTTCTGTGGCAGGTTCCTAGGTTGTTTCCTGTTTCCTTCTTCTTCTGATGTCTATCCTCTTTGCCTTTCGTGATGGGGATTGAGCCTTTTAGTCAGCGTCCTCTCTCTTGATTAGTTTCTTTAGATGTACAGATTTTAGTAGGTTTATCTCATGTTATATGTCTATATGAGTGAGCATATACTATGTGTGTCTTTCTGCTTCTGGGACAGCTCCCTCAGGATGATCCTTTCCAGGTCCCAACTGTTGGGCAGAGTGCATGGAATCTTATGTAAGAAGTGGGAACTAGTAAGAGCTGGAGAGTGCAGGAACCCCATAAGGAAAGCAACAGAACCAGAAAATTTGAACACAAGGGTCTTCCCAGGGTCTCATACTCTAAACAAGTACCAGGCATGGAGATAACCTAGAACCCCTGCACAGATGTAGCCCATGGCAGTTTAGTATCCAAGTGAGTTCCATAGTAATGGGAAGAGGGACTGCCTCTGACATAATCTGATTGGCCTGCTCTTTGATCACCTCCTCCTGAGGGGGGAGCAGCCTTACCAGGCCACAGAAGATGACAATGCAGCCACTCAGTGATGTGATCTGACTATGATCAGAAGGAAGGAGAGGAGGACCTCCCTTATCAGTGGACTTGGGGAGGGGCATGTGTGAAGAAGCGAGAGAAAGGGTGGGAAGAGGAGGGGAGGAGGGAGGGGCTTATGGGGGAATACAAAGTCAATAAAGTGTAATTAATAAAATAAAATAAAGAAAAAGAAAAAAACAAAAAAGAAAATTATTTCATTTGTCTTATATAATATGAAAATTATATGACAAATATCTTCAAACCAGAAAGTCTTCTTTCTTTTGAGAACACATCTTAGAAAAATATGGTCATTTCAACATTCCAGACTCTTAAAAAAGTAAGATTGTTGAACTTTTAAAAGTCCACATGTCCCTCCGAGGAATAGCCTCTGACTGAGATTTTCAGTTGCTCTTCTGAGATACACTTGACTCCAAGTTTTCCTTGTAATATGCAATACCTTGCATAGGTTCCCTCTAGCTCATTTAAACACAATTCCTTTAAATGGTTCATCACAAGTTTTTAAATTCATCCTAATGATACAAATTTAAACTGTGGCCCCAAGGGGAGGCAAAGCTATAGCTGGGACTCTTATTTCAGTATTTTACAAGCATTTCTCTTTATTTCTTATTGTATAATCCTTAAAAGAAAGGATCGGGTTTTGATCAACACGCCTATATATAATATACATCTCAAAGATGATTTCTTAATTATGGCCATATTTATCCACTAAAGCCTATTTGTCTGAATTAAACATTATTAGATACATTTCACATATAACCTAAAATTGCTTAGGAAGGAGCATAAACTCATAAATATTTCCAAAAATACAGATGATTTTTTATGTGAAATAAAAAGAATTCATACTCCTCATTCAAATGCATATGATTGTATAGGCAATACCCTCAAAGTTCTTGCTGAAAGTCATTAGATCCCATTACAGGGCTATCTGATAAAAAATTGTTACTGTAAGTTTATATGATATTAGACAAAGAGTGATTAATCCATCAGCTCCCCAAGCTCCTTCTGAGCTACGGTTGCTACAGGGATTCAGTAGGAATTTAATTGGTATAGTTTTCACTAAGAAGTGGATTAATTTTTGGTGGAAACTTTTCAATACTAGTTAAATATGAAATAATATTTCCCTCAGAAATAATAAACCAGTGCAACCAGGAAATGGAATTGAGATGCAAACTTCTTAGGCAAATTGAAATCTTAAATATCACTCTTGGTGCACCTTCCCACAGAACGCACTGGAGTGGAGCCAAGCTTGCAGAACTGAAAACACAGTCCTCACATTTAGAGATGATACTTTGAGACTTGGCAAGGCAGAGATTAGGCTTAGAAAGAGTTAGTCTGGATGGAAAAGTAGACATCCCAGGAAAAATATATAAGCAGAGACCACGTAAGTTGTGGTATACAGAACAATTTTTCCAACATAAATAAAATATCAGTAACCATACTGGTCATGTTTCAACCCCACCCACATCTAAAAGGGGGCTGATCTTAGGAAACACAGCAAGCCTAGTGGGTCCATACTAAAAACTGCATGTATTCCTTAAGGCAGCAGTGAGTTCAGTTTTCTTAGTGAATACTTTTGTTGTCTCTTCCTGACTCAGCAGATGCCCTGCCCACCATATTTATTTATTTATTTATCTATCTATCTATTTATTTATTTATTATTTATTTATTTATTAACAAAGCTACCTAATACAAATAGTTTTCCTTATCGTTATTTGAAAGGAGTAACTACAGTAAAAAAAAAAAAAATGTGAAGAAAAGAAAAGCATAGTTTGCAGAAAAACAGTCGTCAAAAGTAATTTAAAAAAAGAAAAAGAAATAAGAGTCCATCGCAGTGAGGAATCATGAAAGCAAGAGTCCAGTCACATTATTGGGAGCAGGAAGCAGAGCGCTCACATCTCAACCACAAGCAAGAAGCAGAGAAGGCATAAACACGTTTCTACATTAAGAAGCTTTTCATGCCTGCCCACCAGTCTTACCATCCAGATCCATAAAGTACTGGAGAGAAACATGGGAAATTATAAAACTGATAGATATTCACAGGTGGTCTCCAATCTCTGAACAAGTTAGGGCCATTGCAATGATACATTTGAATATGATACATTTTAAATGTTGACTGTTTTTTTGTATTTTTTAATTTTTTTTAATTTTTTATTAATTACACTTTATTCATTTTGTATCCCCTCATAAGCCCCTCCCTCCTCCCCTCCCGATCCCACCCTCCCTCCCCTTTCTGCATGCATGCCACTCCCCAAGTCCACTGATAGGGGAGGTTCTCTTCTCCTTTCTGATCTTAGTCTATCAGTTCTCATCAAAATTGGCTGCATTGTCCTCTACTGTGGCCTGGTAAGGCTGCTCCCCACTCAGGGGGAGGTGATCAAAGAGCAGCCCAATCAGATTATGTCAGAGGCAGTCCCTCTTCCCATTACTATGTAACCCACTTGGACACTTAACTGCCATGGGCTACATCTGTGCAGGAGTTCTAGGTTATCTCCACGAATAGTCCTTGGTTGGAGTATGAGTCTCTGGGAAGTTCCCTGTGTTCAAATTATCTTGTTCTGTTGCTCTGCTTGTGGAGTTCCCGTCCCCTCCAGCTTTTACTATTTCCCACTTCTTACATAAAATTCCATTTACTCTGCCCATCAGTAAATCCCTTCACTCTATTGATAGGCACTACACTCTAAGAGATGTAAGTCCTAAGAATTCATTTTGCAGTCTATGGAAGCAACAATGTAGACGTACTCCACAAAATCTAAAACTTATGTAAGAGAGCAAGAAACCTAATGCTGAGGAAAAGAGACATTGAAAGGGAGGCACTTGGTAAATTTTAATCTTGGTTTCTTTCTATCTGTTTGGTATTGGCTAAGTCTTCTAAACCTCTGACAAAATGAGTTCTTGTTTCATCATACTAGTCAGAATAGCCCATAGCCATCAGTCTGAAGACACCTTTGTGCTGGTGTCTGGTTTGTCCATGCACTGTTGTAAAAACTGACTTAATTCAGTCAACCTCTTGAGAGTATAATACCTTCCTGCCTGAACACCCTTGGAGCACCACACTGCATGAGGTTAAACAAGCTTAGAGAGTACCTTTCAAAAGAACACAAACAGCTGTGCTTTATATAACCCCTGTGAGCTGCCAACTGCTCTCCTGTTGTTTAACTTTTGCTGGCTGAAGACTTCCAGATAGAAACACCCAGCTGACACTTCCGGGGGAAGGCATCTGAGATCATGACCCATTATTTCAAAAGTATAAAATTAGTACTGTTTTCCTAATGGTTAAATAAGTATCAAAGTAAAAATTTATTTTTCTTGCTCATTAAACAGTATTCTGTTGGGTATTATATAAAAATATTTTATTATTTTCCTCCTAAAATGCAAAAGAGCTTAGTACCAACAAATTGAGATTTTTTTTTTCCCTCTCAAACTGAAGTTCAAGCTTTAAGATGTTTCTAAATATATATTCAAATATTTAATTTGGAGAATATTTGACCAAAACAATTTAACACAATTTAAAGTATACACAACTTTTCTGAGGAAGAAGGGATTCAAATAGAATATAGGTGAGCCAAACAGTATTACAAGTTAGCTATCTCATGCACAGAAAAAAAAAAAAATCCCAGCATTTCTGTATTTCTTATCTCAACCATGTCATGGTGTTAGCCAAAGATTTGCCAGATATTCTAACATGATAAAAAAAACACTTATTTTAAATAATAGTTTCTGTTTACCCTCAGCTAGCAGCAACTAACCGGGACTAGGGGTCAGTAATTAAAGAAACAAATGGGAAAATTATGCTTTAGTTACACAAATCCACTTGGTATATTGTGACACTGACTTCACTTTAACAACAGGTGATATATGGCTTGTCGCCTCAAAAAACAGCCCCAGGTTTTTGTTTGTTTGTTTGTTTGTTTGTTTTGTTTTGTTTTGTTAGACAGAGTAATAATAATAATCTTAAGTCTCAAACCTAAAAACTGCATCAAAGTCAACAAGTTCTAAAAGACTAATTAAGAAGCAGATACGAGAAAGGCATAGTGGTGTAAAGAGGTAATGTAGCAGGAATCCTGTCTGTTTTCATGGAAAGGAAGAGAGAACACCAGATGGATCCAGTGGACCGGCAAGAAGAGGGAGACTATGTGGGGAGGACTCAGATAAAAGGCAGCAGGGAGTTGCAGGAAAGTGAATATAGGAGCTTCAAGAAGCACCATTTTCTGAGCTCATTTAGCTTAAGGTCAGGCTGCCCTGTGTGTAATAGAACTTTATGAGTACATCATTCCAATAGAATTACTTTTCAGCATCTGATTTCTTAAGTAATAGACTTACCCATCAAAAAGATACTAAGTAAACTCAATCTCGAGAGGCAGAAATTGTGAGTAGATTAAAGATCTCTAAGAGGAATCTCCTCTGGAGCTTGGACCGTCTCCAGCGGTGAAGAATGCTAAAGGATATTTGTTTCCATTTACAAATAATAATGGAGTCCACCATGAGAACTTCCTAGAAGGAATAGTACTTAAAGAATGTCAAAACAAGTAACAATGCATCTAAGTACAACAAAATCAATGAGATTCCTCAGATGAGGTAGAAATATGGATAAAATGCAAAGAGTACTACATTATCTAGCTTCCTAATGGCATGCCATGTCACAGAGATGTACAATAATCAAAGCTTGTAGCACAAATCTCAAAGGTTATATATTTAAAATGACTAATTCACTAACATATTACCAATAAACAATTAGATAGCATAAAAGTACAAGCCATACTCCATAGTATCCATAGAACAAATAACACAAACATATAAATTAAGAGAAGGTAAAATGGTCTTTAGAAAGAAAAATGTAATATTTTTTTTGTTGCTCTGATTGACATTTTATGTTTTTTTTTTAAGTTGGAATACTCTATTTTTATCAATAAATAAAATTTAATGTAGATTTAAATTCCACTTAATTTTTTTCTCTAGGTAAGTTTGTTGTTAATTATTTCTCTCTAACTATGACAAACTATCTGGGAAAAAAACAACTTAGAGAATAAAGGGCCTCTTTGGGTTCACAGCCTGAAGGAACCATCTGTCATCCAGCGGAAGCCAGGGCAGAAGAGGCTGGAGGAAACTAACAACATGGGCCCCCAGCTAGGAAGCGGAAGACAGTTTGTATTCAGCCACCTCTTTTCCTATGAAGTCTGGGTCCACAGCTCACGCAACAGTAATGCTCACAGTTAGGGCGCCTCGACCCACCTCTGTTAATCCATTCACATGTTTTCTCAGATACACCTTTTATCTTCAGTGATTCTAGAAGCTGCCAAGCTAAAAATAAACACTAAGCATAATAGTCATTAAAACATAATATAGGCTACTGTTTTAGGGGAAAAAAGCCTATACTATATGTACTACAGCAGACAAATGAACTTCCTTAACCTATTTGTGTAGCTATAACAAAATACCTTAAACTGGGTAGTTGTAACAGGCAAGTAAATTTTTCCACAGTATATGTGTGTAGGATTCAAAGATATAGTTTTTAAATATATTTTTATTTTAATTTTTATTAATTTCACTTTATTCACTTTGTATCCCCCATAAACCCTACCCTACATCCCTCCCCATCCCACCTTCCCTCCCCCTTCTCCACACATGCCCCTCCCTAAGTCTACTGGTAGGGGAGGGCTTCCTCTCCTTCCTTCTGATCTTAGTCTATCAGATCTCATCAGGAATGGCTGCATTGTCTTCCTCTGTGGCCTGGTAAGGCTACTCCCCCCTCTGGGGAGGAGGTGATCAAAGAGCAGGCCAATCAGTTCATGTCAGAGGCAGTCCATGTTCTCATTACTATGGAACCCACTTGGACACTGAACTGCTATGGGCTACATCTGTGCAGGGGTTCTAGGTTATCTCCATGCATGGTATTTGGTTGGAGTGTGAGTCTCAGGAAAGACCCTTGTGCTCAGATTTTTTTGGTTCTGTTACTTTCCTTGTGGAGTTCCTGTCCTCTTCAGATTATATTATTTCCCACTTCTTTCATAGGATTGCATGCACTCTGCCCAACAATTGGCCATAAGTCTCAGCATCTGCTTTGATAGTCTGCAGGGCAGAGCCTTTCAGAGGCCCTCTGTGGCAGGCTTCTAATTTTTTTAAGGTCTGGTCACAGAAATGACGGCTTCCACAATGATGCTTTTTTTTTTTTTACTCAATAACTGGAGGGAAGAGAATGACACAGACTCCAACTCTACTCTGTCTTACTTCTTAGAATGACATCAATCAATTCTGTGACCTAAACACTTCCCAGAAGGCCAACTTTCCAAATCTGAATTCTGGAGAAGGCAAAGCATTTGATCACTAATATGAACCAAGTTTTAGAAACTACCAGGTTTCAGAGTATTCATAAAACCATGAAAGGAAAGTGTGGATTGCTTACAGATAAGTGAAAGATATTTTTAGATTAAATTTAAAGAACAGAAGCTATAACAGAAGCAATGATCAATCTAAAACACCAAAATTATGATTTCTGTGCAATGCCTCCACTAAAGCTTCTACATGAGACTGGAATGCTATGCTTGATTATATAAAACTAAGAAGAAATACAAGTTTCACAGAGATGAGCTAGCTACAGTCTAGATGTCTGTCTATCTAGACATGAGTGTGAAAAATGTGTTTATACTTCCTAGACTACCATGCAGCAACCAGAAGCAGTGGATTAGATGTTCACATATCAAACATGCAAGCAGAATGTCAGCAGACAAATAGATGTAAAATGTGACAGAACATGCATTTGGGTCATTTTTCAAAATAAAAAAAAGAGTTGAAAAACATAAAAGTTTAAAAAAGCTGTATACCCATTAGAATTATTAATTACTGAAAAAATGATGAAAGCATGATAAATAAAAATAAAGCAATATGTGTGCACAAGTGATGAGGGAGTGGTTTGTGTAGGTCAGTAAAGAAAAGTTTAATCAATGACCTGGCTCCAAAATCCAACCAAGCAAACCAAATTCATTTATTAAAAAGAAAAGGCCAATTAACAAATAAAAGTTAAGAAAGTAATTTCAACTGCACTGTAAAACAAGATTTTTAATTAAATTTTTATTTTTTTATATTAATTACAGTTTATTCACTTTGTATCCCAGCTGTAGTCCCCTCCCCCTTCACTCCCAATCCCACCCTCCCTCCTTCACTTCCTCCCATCCCCCTCTCCAAGTCCACTGATAGAGGAGGTCCTCCTTCCCTTCCATCTGACCCTAGATTTATCAGGACTCATCAGGAATGGATGCATTGTCCTCCTCTGTGGCCTGGCAAGGCTGCTCCCCACTCAGGGAGGGAGTGTTCAAAGAGCCAGCCACTGAGTTCATGTTAGAGACAGTCCCTGTTCCCATTACTATGGAACCCACTTGGACACTGAGCTGCCATGGGCTACATCTAGGTTATCTCCATGAATGGTCCTTGGTTGGAGTATCAGTCTCATAAAAGACCCCCGGGCCCAGATATTTTGGTTCTGATGCTCTCCTTGTGGAGCTCCTGAACTCTCCAGGTCCCACTATATCCACCTTCTTTCATAGGATTCCCTGCACTTTGCCCAAAGTTTGGTTATGAGCCTCAGCTTCTGCTTTGATACACTGCTGGGTAGAGTCTTTCAGAGGCCCTCTGTGGTAGGCTCCTGTCCTGTTTCCTGTTTTCTCCTTCTTCCAATGTCCACCCATCCTGGTGAAACAAGATTTTATTCAAACGTTATTGCCTTAGATGTTCTCTGTGGCGTGTGAGCATATAACACACACAGAGACAAACACACCCGCGTGCACGCAAACAAAAAAGCACATCCCTCGCATACAAACCCACTCATGTTCTCTCTGTGGAAGAACACAGTATTCTTTGGAGCAGTGTAGTACTTGGCAAGATTAGATAGAAACTCTTTAAAAATAATCACAGAATACAGAGAAAACATCACTAGAAAGACTGTTAAAAAAAACTCAAGTATTATACAAAATTAATATCTCTATGCCTTACAGACTCAGGAATATTTTGTCTAAACATAGTTAAATTTGGTACATGATGGAATATGTCACAGGTATCCAGAATATATTTTTATATATGTAAGTTCCATATTTTATGAGAACAAATTAAGCATTAACGCAGAAAATACTTCAGCTAATTCAGCCTTGTCTTTTCAACAAGAAGGGAATACAAAGCCATCAGTGGAAAAACCTTCATAATCATGATGTTGAATATACAAGAATGGAAGAGGAAGGGTTCCTAAGAACGTAGATACAGGCAAATGGAATATGTTTCTCCAGCTTTGTACTTCAGAAAGAGAAGGAAGAGACAGCGTCAAGCAACTCCATAGAAATATGTTGGGGTTAACCCATTTTCTATATCAACAATAGATAAGAAAGGACATTAAAATCATCCTGAGGCTGAAATCTTCCATCCTAGGAATAGTGATACCAACAACACTAGCACAGAACCAAAGAAGAGAAGACACTAAATGAGCCATGTTATAATTTTCATTTTTGAAAAAAATATTCATCACCTTCTGAGACTAAAAACACTCATAAACCAGGAGGATAACTGGAAACTTGGGAGATAAACATTGCAGAGGCAAGGTATAACTGGGAAGAGACAGGTCATTCTTTTTTTTTTTTTCACATGTACTGTACAGAAATGTGTGAGTTTAATTTTTTTCTTTTTTTAATATTTTATTATTATTATTAATTACACTTTATTCATTTTGTACCTCCCATAAGCCCCTCCCTCCTCCCCTCACGATCCCACCCTTCCTCCCCTTTCTGCATGCATGCCCCTCCCCAAGTCCACTGATGGGGGGGGTCTTTCTCTCCTTCTTTCTGATCTTAGACTATCAGTTCTTATCAGAAGTGGCTGCATTGTCATCTTCTGTGGCCTGGTAAGGCTGCTCCCCCCTCAGGGGGAGGTGATCAAAGAGTAGGCCAATCAGAATATGTCAGAGACAGTCCCTCTTCCCATTACTATGGAACCCACTTGGACACTAAACTGCCATGGGCTACATCTGTGCAGGGGTTCTAGGTTATCTCCATGAATAGTCCTTGGTTGGAGTATGAGTCTCATTCTTAAGTCCTCCTCTGTGACAGACTTCCGGATCAGGAAGTGGACATATTTCAGACTATATGCCTCTACTGTTAATGTCTCATAGATACTCATGGTGGCAGTGGAGATGGGGGTGGGGTAGCTGAGTAGCACGAGAATGGTATACTGAACAGAAGTTGTCATCACTACAGGTCAATGGTTAGGCATGAATTAGCAAAAACCCTTCAAGTTTCTGCAGCTTAAGATGGAGTGATGTTCCTCCCAGATTGCTCTCTAACTTGAATGGGAATCCCATATTTAATGTAGTTTCCCATTTGAAGTACGTTATAGTGATATTACTGATATCAATCTAAAACTTCACAAACCTATTTCTTTTTCATACTTAAGTTGAACTGTCAAGCAGTAATAAAGCCAGCTGCTTGTTACAGACATATTCAGTAAGCCATATCTTTGATGATATACTGCAATGAAGCCTCAGAAATCATTCGGGTTAGAAAGATCACTGTACAGAAGACATGCTTAGGAAAAGTATGGACACCAAACATTCACAAATAAAATGTGAAATGCCTTAATTTTTGAACTAGAATTCATTTAAGGGTGCTATAAAATATTAAAATCAACTGGAGAGATGGCTCAGCTGTTAAGAGTACTGACTGCTCTTTCACAGGATCCAGATTTGATTCAAAATACTCACATGGAAGTTTGTCTGTCCTCTTGAAATCCCTGATCCTCTGGACTTGGGTAGGTTCTCCTCCACTGCTATCCCACCACTGATTCCCTGTATTTTTTTTTTTTTTAGCTATTCGTGTTCATTTCTTTTACAAGATAAATCCCCTAAAGTGGTGGCAATGTACCTCTTTCCCATTACTGTATCCCTAACACCCATTAAAGTACTTGCATATACAAGAGGTGATCTACACACATTCATTAAACAAAGCACTAAGTATTTCACTGTTAAGTGGCAGAGACTCCATGCACTTGTCAATCCCAAATCAATTCGTTCATCTGTTACAACTGTAAATCCTTAAATATGAATCACGTTATAGTGCTTACTTACTTACTTGTTTATTTATAATTCTATTGTGTTGGTTATGACTGTTAGAAGATGTGGCAAGTTTATATTCAAGAGGAGATTTCAACTCAGCGTGTAGAACAGGTAAGAACAGGTCTTTCCATGTTTTACTCATACTTACTCCTAGCTCCATTACCCTGTGGGAACGAGGATCTCTGATTGTCAGCTGAGGACAGAACTGACCTAGAAAATATTTCAACTCAATGTGCACATTTAAGGGACATGATCAATATCTATCTATCTGAAGCCACTGCAATGACCTTTCAAAAACTATATTTTCATTCCTGTGAAACGTCAAAGTTTCCATAGTAGGCAATGCATGAGAATGAGTCATCTTATTCCTAATCTTATTTTTCCTGTCTGTTCCTGGGGTTCATAGAGTGGAGCTGCTGTGGTCACATAGAGGAAGCTGACCCATCGAAGGGTAGGATCTAGCTCCCCAGCCACACTGGTTCATGATCCTCTTGAGAAAGCATAGACGCAGAACTCCTGTCCCACATCCGAAACACAGTAATAAATGTTTCACAAAGGTGAGAATCTTTCCAAAATTATGAGCTTTATACGCTCTTATACAAGAAGCAAAATTAAAAAAAAAAAGAAACCTACCTTTTTATGCCCAAAGAGAGGGGAGTACAATGAAGGCTTTACTTGGAATCATAAAAGCTCACTGAAGTGAGGACTACTCACTAACCGCAACATGACTTCACATACCTTCCCAGTTTGCCTTTCACTTCCTTCCTGTGTTAAGTGTGGGATGTGGAAATTATCTCACCAGGTGCTCCTATTAAAAATTCACTTAGTGATTAGTATGTTTGTGTTGTTGAGTCCTGGGCAATAGAAGGCTGGTTTCCTGCAGATTTCAGTTAAATGTTTGCTTGTGTTGCCTAAGAAATTCATCCAGCATTGTTACAGGGAGCAGGAGTTAGTGGAATAAGCTTTAAATTGAACGTCAAAATACCTGATTCTGCACCTGGATCATACTACCTGTGTTCTGTGTCATTTTTCCCCCACTCCTGCTTCACGTCAGCCTCCCTCCCTGCTGTGGAGTAGCCATGATCATGATCCTTACTACACTTTCCGGAGGACAGTGCAGTTCCAATGAAATCATGGAGGAGGGAGAAGATTCCTAAAGCCAGTTTGCCCATGGACCTCAAAAAGAATGTACTGCCACTGCTCCGCTAGAGCAGCACAATCCCTCAGCGAATTAAAAAGATGGAGCTCTTTAACTTTAGTCACACCAGTTTGCTATTTTCCTTGTTAGGTTGTTTAATGGTACTATATGACCAATAAAATGGGATGAATAGACATTGAAATGTCTCATTAAATATGTCAGACTCATCTGTCTCTGATATTGCTATAACACCAAATGCTTATATAAGGAAAAGACATTGAATAGAGACACTGGATTCGGAATTAACCCATCGCTAAAACTGTTCCACTCTTGTCTCACCAGCCTCGATCATTAAGAAAATATTTTTTTCTTTTTTATTGTTTTACAAAAAGGATTTGTTGAATTGTTCATTTGAATAGGTGAAATTTTCTGTTAACAATTTCAATAAGGTCTTGTGAAGGACTCTACTGAATAACAAAAAATGACCACACTGACAACTACATCATTGGGTTCAGGCTGAACATGTGGTCATGTATCCACGAAAAAGGAAGACCTCACTTAGCCTTTGAAAGACATTAATTCTGTCTAACCATTGGCCTTCCCCTTCCTTTGTTTGTTTGATTTTTAAGGGGTTTTAAAAATAAATACATTAATTTTCTTCCTTTATTATCTTTCTTTCTCCCTTTCTTCATTCCTTCCTTTCTTCTTTATTAAGATGGTATTTATTTATTTATTTTATGTATGAGTCTGGATCTGGACCTTCATGCCAAAAGAGGGTGTCAGATTTCAGTATAGGTGGTTGCTGGGAATTGGAGAACAGACAGTGCTCTTATCCCCTGAGTCATCTTTTCAGCCCCCATCTTCCCCTTACACTCCCATCCATTCCTTCTCTGTTTCTCTTCAGAAAAGGACAGGTTTCCCATGGATATCAAGCAACTATGGCATATCAAGTTGCAGTAAAAACAATCTCCTCCCTTGGTATTGAGGCTGGACAAGGCAACCCAGCAGGAGGAAAGGAATGGGAACAAGCTAGGAACGGGGGTGGAGGGGCATCTCTGGGATGAGCTAGAAGCACACATTTACAAAATGGAGTATTACTCAGCTGTTAAAAACAATGACATCAGGAAATGTGCAAGCAGGTGGATAAAACTAGAAAAAAAAATCATCCTGGGTGAGGTAACCCAGACCCAGAAAGACAAATATGGGATATACTCACTTTTCAGTAGATATTAGCTGTAAAGTAAAAGATGACCAGGTTACAATCTACAGACTCAGAGAAGATAAGTGACAAGGACAGCTCAAGGTGGGTGATGGTGGTACATGACTCTCCCTGTGAAAAGAAAATAGAATAGGCATCATGGGAAGGCGAGGAGAGAGAAGATGGGGAAGAGAACAGGAAGGAGGGACCAGAGTGGAGGATGGAAGGATGTAGTACTGAGAGACACAATTGTAATGGGCAGCCATATCAGGAAAAAAGCTAGAAACATTTTGTTTTGTTTTGTTTTTGTGACATGTTTTGCTCAAGAGCTCTGGATGGCCTCGATAGAACTCACTATGTAGACCAGGCTGGTCTGGAACTCACATAGATCTGCCTGCTCCTGCCACCTGAGTGCTGGGATTAAAATAGAATGCCACCACACCCAGCAGAGTTAAGCATTTGTATGAATAGTCTTTCCTTAAGTAAATGTATCGGTCTAGGAAAAATATTGGATAATTACTGTAATGGCTTACTCTCTTTCCAACATGTCTCATAGATTCAGGATGAGAAATAGAGGCGCTAGCAACCTAAATCTTGGACAGAGGCCACAGTAGACTGGGCCTAGAAAATCCTACTGTTGAAAGGTAGTTAGCAATAAACGTCATCTCTCATACCTTACCTCATATAGTCCAGTGCTTTCCTTAGTACTGTATACTCCCATGAGGAGGCATGTATGATACAGCCGAGCTTAAGTATTTTTAGAGTTTCAGTCATCAATACAATGTCTCCAGTGTGTCAACATCGAGATCAGCACCTGCCATGTGTCCTGAAGTCCCTTGCTGTGCTCTCTCAGTTCTTCATTCTGCAAGGGACCAGGGGCTTTCTGAGTGCCATCCACCTCATGCCTTCCCAACAGGGAGTTCATGGCTTCTGCCCCTCACCTCCCTGACCATCCAGAGCTCATGCTAAATAGCAACTACCCCACAGATGACATTCCAGATGTTTCCAATGACTTCATTTCTCCCAAGGCATTCAAAACCTCTCAGAGTCAAAGTAATCTAATACTCAGTATACTTTGAACGTTCCCAGAGATAAGTCAGTATTTTTAATGACGATGACATTTTAATAAGAACATTCTGTTTTTCGTGTGTCATATTTTAAGGTACTTGATTATAAACACACAGGTGCGTGCTTTCATTAATTCTTTCATTTTAAGCCCACATTATTTTCTTGAAGAGTGAAGATCCTCTCAGAGAAGCCAGGAAAGGTATGCCAGGTACAGAAGGATGAATGAGGCCCTTGTAAAAACTTGACATGAACTCCAGTTCTTGGAGAGATGATGCAGCGACTTAGTTTCAGCATTCCCTTCAGCTCTAAACATATGGTAATGATGGGTGACATATAAAACTGATATGGTTGGGCTCACTTGCCAAATACACTACTCTGTAAGGAGAATGGACCCCCTGTTCCGAGCCAGGCCAGTCAGGCAATCAGGGTTCATGTCCAGACATAAACAAAAAAGGAGCTTGATTCCAAGAGCTTGATTCCTGCCAAGAAGAAAATAAAAAATACTCTGTCTGACACTTGGGAGCTGAAGCCTGCCTTAGGGAATCCAGAGTCCTCACTGTCTGGAAGAAGGCCAGCAACAGGCTTCTGCCAATGTTAAGGATGTGCACATGGGAGAGATGCAGGGTGATGAGACTTTCAGATATGTCAAGCCATGAACTGGGCTGCATTCATGTCTTCCCTCATCTCTGTAGAGATAAAAATAATTATTAAAAGAGAAGTTTTGGATAGGGCTCTCAAAGGAAGCTGGGGAAAGAGGATGGCAAGATAAAATAAAAACAATAAAAAAAAGAAGGGATTGGAAACAAAAATAAAACAACCATTCCTTCTCCACAATCAGACTCTACAAATGAAAAAAAAAATCCTAAAATCAAAGTTAGGCTTCCAAACTCAATCGTGAAAGAGAATGGCTATATTTTTCATAAAACTTTATTTATAAAAATTCCATTTATTGGAGTTAGGTAAGATTTCATGCAGCACATTCATGTGAAGTAACTTCAAACAACAAGAAATCAAGTTAAAACCAAGCATAGTTACACATGCCTGTAATCCTGGGTGTCAGTGTTTATGGCGCTCCTGGGAGAAGTCAGAAGTATTTCTGTGGTTTTCTGGTCACCCATCTAGCTCCAGTTTCAGAGAAAGACCCTGTATTGAGGGACTAAGACAGAGAATAATAGAATAGAACACCTACCATCTTCCTCTGGACTCTGCAAGCAAAGACTTGGATATCTGCACCAATGTGCACACATGCAGTGATAGATCTCTCTCTCTCTCTCTCTCTCTCTCTCTCTCTGTCTGTCTTTTTCTGTCTCTCTCTCTCTCTCTATCACACACACACATATACCATTATAAAAACCAGTGGCCACATTAGTCTTATAGACAATGGGCTTCCAACCCCTGACTTTAGAAGGTGACTATGAAAGCTTCAGATAAGGGGACACTGAAAGTCAAGTTGGAACTTTGGGCATTGTAATTGTCATACTTTATTCTCACAAATACCTGGAAAATGCATAACACATATTTTAAAGATTCTCTAAATGCATAGCTTAGGTTACAAGGAAGCAAGTTAATAGTTTAAAGTTAGAATAAAATGGACGTACAACATTAAAGAAATCAAGTCCAAAACCATACTTGCTAGCCCCAGTTGACTGTCTAATTAATGCCTATACAGCACAAGCCTATGCATTGAGTCTGTTGAAGGTAGAAAATCAGAGAATACAGCGAATCAAGTACTACTAAACACACAGGTCCTTGAATAAACTGTGACACATTAGATGTGAAACTTGCCCATGAAGAAAAAAAAAAAGTATGTCTGTCTTTGCTTTATTTTTTCATAGCAGTAAAAAATATGCAGTATTATTTGAACCTTTTTTTTCTTTATTCCATGCATTCACATTGTCAAAAGAATCAGAGCAACTTCCAGTAGACAATTAGATGCACTTTATTCTGCCAAATTGATTGTATCATTCATAAGCCTAAGAAATGGTACTTTTTTATGTTTTAATTTTATTTTTTAATTATTTTTATTTTAATTATAGTTTATTCACTTTGTATTCCAGCTGTAGCCCCCTCCCTCATTCCCTTCCAATCCCACCCTCCCTCGCTCATATCCTCCCATGCCTCTCTCCAAGTCCACTAATAGGAGAGGTCCTCCTCCTACCCTAGCCTATCAGATCTCATCAAGACTGTCTGAAATATCCTCCTCTATGGCCTGGTAAGGCTGCTCCCCCCTCAGGGGAAAGTAATTCAAAGAGCTAACCACTGACTTTATCAGAGACAGAACCTGTCCCCCCTTACTAGGATACACACTTGGATACAGAGCTGCCATGGGCTATATCTGAGCAGGGGTTTTGGTTATATCCATGACCTTGGTTAGAGTATCAATCTCACAAAAGACCCGTGAGCCCAGATTTTTTGGTTCTGTTGCTCTTCTTGTGGAGCTCCTGTCCTCTCCTGGTCTTACTATCTCTCCCTTCTTTCATAAGATTCCCTGCGATCTGCCCAAAGTTTGGTTATGAGGCTCAACATCTGCTTTGATACACTGCTGGGTAGAGTCTTTCAAAGGCCCTCTAAAGAAGCTAACCAAGAAGGAGGACCTTGGGTAAGATGATCAGTCATTACTCAGAAAGACAAATGGGATGGACATTGGAAGAAGGAGAAAAAAGGAAACGGCACAATCATTTTTTAAATTATTTTTTTTATTTTTTACATTAATTAGATTTTATTTACTTTGTATCCCAGCTGTAACCGCCTTCTTAATTCCCTCCCAATCCCACCCACCCTCCCTCTACTTCTCCCTGCCCCTCTCCAAGTCCACTGATAGGGAAGGTCTTCCTCCCCTTCCATCTGACCCTAGCTTTTTAGGTCTCATCAGGACTGGCTGCCATGTCCTCCTCTGTGGCCTGGAAAGGCTGCTCCCCCATCAGGGGGTGGGGGGAGTTGCCAGAGCCATCCACTGAGTTCATGTCAGAGATAGTTTCTGTTCCCCTTACTAGGGTATCCACTTGGAGACTGAACTGCCATGGACTATATCTGAACAGGGTTCTAGGTTATAACCATGAGTGGTCCTTCATTAGAGTATCAGTATAGGAAAAGACCCCTCTGCCCAGATATTTTAGTTCTGAGCTCCACAAGGAGAGCAACAGAACATTTTTTTTTAATTTAAGACATATACCCCAAATGTTATGAAGCCAAATAAGTCTAGAAGCAGCCTCATGAATCAGTCTTGCAGAGTCATAACCTTCTGAAATTATTAAAAATATAGTTAATATTAATAAAGAAATAAAAGAAAACATTAAAGCATATGTAAGAAGCAATAATCAAGTGTCAATAGTTAGACACTGGTGTGGACAAATGGGTTTATTTTTACATCACTGGGGACAAAGTGACTCAGTTCTTTCTACTTTAGCCTCTTGCTGACTACAGAATCTTTGGCTGAGAAATTTGGAAACCCTGTAGAGCTTTTGACTGTCACCTGTAGCTAGGGAAGTAAACACTACTTGCCTGAGATTGATAGTCAGTGGTGTCTCTTAGGAATCTAAATGCACGGCACACTAAAATAAGGGTGAATTGATAATACCTTGACCAGCCCACACAAACATCCTCAAAGCCTAGTGCTGTGTCCTCTCCACTACTCTGAGGTTTGTAACATAACTGTTTCCTCATCTGAGTGAAGACCCACCTTCAACTCTTATCTTGATTTCTAATTTTCCATCATTGATATGTGCTGCTCAGTAATAGTAATCTGCCAAACAGTAAAAATTGAAAATATTCTAATAGAAAACACAGATGATAAAATGAAGAGATTCAGATGTTGATGCCATCCAACCAGATTTTAGATAACTACCAGACTACTATGACTATCATCTTATTATAGCTTGGAACTTAAGTCTCTATCTCATTTTGATAGAGATTCATGTGCAATGATGTGTTGTTAGAAAATTTATTTCTGCACCATTTGCCTTGATCAATTGCACATGCAAAAAACACTCTTTCATTACTTTATATATCAGACTGCATGACTGACCTCATTAACCAATGGTTTCAAAACTCCTCAATTTTAAAATTTAACATCTTTTTCACTTATGCATATCTAACACACAGCTATAGGTAACTGTTTAGGACTCTGAAGAGTGCAGTCCATTGAATGACAGAAAGAAAGCAGCAAATAAGAAAGCCCTGAAAAGTGGTTACAAAGACTTCCTGTGGGAAACTCAACTGGATTTTAGGATAAAATCAATTGTGACTTTCTCAAATAAATCATGAAAGGATTGTACTGACTATATTGCCATCATCCACTGGGGTTTGAAATAATGATGTGATGGCAATTGTAATATATTCCAAGTTCACCAGATGCAATTAAGCTGGGCTTTGAAAAAAAAATGAGAAAGAAATTGGGACATCCATTCATTAATATTTATTATTCCTGATAAAAATGAGGCTTATTTAAGCCATTCCTTAGATTTTCTTAAAATACTTGAAAGAGTGACACATTACTAAATTCTATTTAAAATACTAACGGGACTTATAGCTGAAAAATGTTTTCTTTGTCTCATCTAAATCCTTCAGCTACAAAATAAGCTTCTTTTAGTAAACCTGCTCTTTCTCATGATTTAATTGAAGTTCACTGAAGATGTTCATACCATGGATTTCCAAGACACATTTCCACTCAAGAAAGCTTGCAATTGTGAATGGGAAAGAATTCCAAAGAAACTTTGGGATTGGTAAAACTGTGTTTGTGTGAAAGATTACAAGCAAGAAGAAAATACAATTGACTGTAAACATGTGGTGGGAAAAATCATAACCTTCTTCATGAATTTTATACAAAATATGTTCTATAGTAAGTGTCTTTTCTCTGTGGTATCTCAGCAGAGAGAAGAATTATAAAATGTTGTGTTTGTAGGCAAAGTCTGAAAAAAGGTTGTTTCCAAATAATATCTACCACGTGTTCTTTGTAGTGGCTCTATGTGTGTAGGAGTTAGTTTTGGAGAGTCTTCAAAATATCTGATTTTTTTTGCATGGTTCACATATGACTCTGTAAACCTGTGTGGAAGCTGGTCCAATCACTAGGCTGCAGAGACCCAGAAATAATCTATTAGTAGAGGAACCGTAATTTTTTTATAACTGGAAAATTCAGGATTCACAACATAAGTGAAATTTTTATCATCTTAACAGCTGAAGAACAAATATTTCTGATAGGTTTGTCCTGTGGAGTAATAAGAATTTTTCTCAAAGAAGTAATCCCAAAAGTGATGATTTTATAATTTCATTAAAAATTACTTTTTTGTATGCTTACGGCATCCAAGTTATATAAGAATGGTTCTAAGTCTTATCATTTGATAACTCTGGTTATCAAGTTTTCATCTGTTCATTCAAGGACCACATAAATCAACTCACTTAACCATATCATGGAACTGATCCTAGATTCTAGTCATGAGGAGTTTATCCTTCCATGAGAGCAAAATACATTTGAATAAAATAAAGCCTCAGAAATACAGACCTCCATAACATTACAAGAGCATATTTAAATAGAATTTCATGTGGGTAAAAATTTGGATGTTGTCCCCTGAAGATTTTCCTATTAGAATTGTCTGTTTTGTAAGGGAATGATAGCAGTTTCCCTGTCCACATTCCAAAACTTTAATTATCATTACATAAATTTACATAACAATTTTGTTTATTTTGTTTCAATTTCTCTGTTGCTCTACTTGACAAGAAAGTTGTAGTAGTACAAAAAAATTTACACTAGAATGCATTTAAGAACACTTTTCAATACCGATAGCTTCAGGCAGCATAATATGTAGCTTTAGAAAATATTAGATATAAAATCAAGACTATATCTCACTTGAAAGATAGCAAAATATTTTCTTTATCTATTGGTAAGGAAAGTCAGTTATCCTAGTAATACTCTTCTAAAAAGAATGTAGCAATAAAATAACTCCTAATGACTTCTGCTATACCCACAGATCAGTGCCTTGCTCAGCTGTCATCAAAGAAGCTTTCTCCTGCAGCAGGTGGAGACAAATACAGAGACCCACAGCCAGATATTAGGCAGAGAGTGAGAAGCCTTGGAAGGCTCAACCCTAAAGGGGATATCTCCACTAAATCCCTCCGTTAGGCCTCAGGAAACCCAAGGAAAAGGAGGCAGAAACAATACAAAAGCCAGAGAGAATTGTTTCTTTATACTTCTGGTTTTGGATAGTAGACCCAGATATAAAACCACATACTTATGGACACCTGATTTTTGACAAAGATGCCAAAACCATTCAATGGAAAAAATATAGCATCTTCAACAAATGGTGCTGGTCTAACTGGATGTCTACATGTAGAAAAATGCAAATAGATCTATACTTATCACCCTACACAAAACAAAAGTCCAAGTAGATCAAAGACCTCAATATAAAACCAGACACACTAAACCTGTTAGAAGAAAAAGTGGGGGAGAGCCTTGTACTCATTGGTACAGGAGACAACTTCCTGAACAGAACACCAACAGCACAGACTCTAAGAGCAACAATCAATAAATGGGACCTCATGAAACTGAAAAGATTCTGTAAAGCAAAGGACACTGTCGTCAAAACAAAATGACTGCCTACAGCCTGGGAAAGGATCTTCAACAACCTTGTATCTGACAGAGAGCTAATATCCAGTACATATAAAGAACTAAAGAAGTTAAACAGCAACAAATCAGTTAATCCAATATAAAAAATGGGGTACAGAGCTAAACAGAGAATTCTCAAAAGAGGAATATCGAATGGTAGAGAAACACTTAAAGATATGTTCAAGGTCCTTAGTCATCATGGAAATGCAAATCAAAAAGACCCTGAGATTTCACCTTACACCCATCAAAATGGCTAAGATCAAAAAACTCGTGACAACACATGCTGGAGAGGTTGTGGAGAAAGGGGAACCTTCCTCCATTGCTGGTGGGAATGTAAACTTGTACAACCACTTTGGAAATCAATCTGATGCTTTCTTAGACAACTAGGAATAGCGCTTCCTCAAGATCCAGCTATACCACTCCTAGGCATATATCCAAAATATGCTCAAGTATACAACAAGGACATCTGCTCAACCATGTTTGTAGCAGCTTTATTTGTAATAGCCAGAAGCTGGAAAGCTCAGATGCCCCTCAGTTGAGGAATGGATACAGAAATTGTGGTACCTCTACACAATGGAATATTACTCAGCAATAAAAAAACACAGAAATCATGAAATTTGCAAGTAAATGGTGGGAGCTGGAAAACATCATCCTGAGTGAGCTATCCCACAAGCAGAAAGACACTCACGGTATATACTCACTCATAATTGGATATTAGACATATGATACAGTATAAACATACTAAAATCTGTACACATAAGGAAGCTAATCAAGAAAGAGGACTGTGACTAAGATGCTCAATTGCCATTCAGAAAGACAAAGAGGATGGACATCAGAAGAGGGAGAAAACAGGGAACAGGACAGGAGCCTGCCACAGAGGGCCTTTGAAATGCTCTACCCTGCAGGGTATCAAGGCAGATGCTGAGACTCATAGCCAAACTTTGAGTGCAGGGCGGAGTGCAGGGAATCTTATGAAAGAAGGGGGAGTTAGTAAGACTTGGAGAAGACAGGAGCTCTACAAAGAGAGCAACATATTCAAAAAGTCTAGGCACAGGAGTCTTTTCTGAGACTAATACTTCAGCCAAGGACCACTCATGGAAATGGCCTGGAACTCCTGCACAGAGGTAACCTATGGCAGTTCAGTGCCCAAGTGGGTTCATAGTAATGGGGACAGGGACTGTCTCTGACATGAACTGATTCTCCTGCTCTTTGATCACCTCCACCTGAGGAGGAAACAGCCTTACCAGGCCACAGAGGAATGCAGCCTGATTGTCTCCTGATGAGATCTGATAAACTAGGATCAGAGGGAAGGGGAGGAGGACCTCTCTTATCAGTGGACTGGGGGAGGGGTATGGGTGGGAAAGAGAGTGGGAGGGTGGAATTGGGAGGGGAAAGAGGAGACAGGTACAGGGGGGATACAAAGTGAATAAACTATAATTAATAAAAATAAAAATAATTTTTAAAAAAGACAGAGGGGATGGAGGACACCAAGAAAACAAAGTCCTCTAAATCAACTTAGCAAAGCTCTTAGGAAATACAGAGACCAAAGTAGCATGCACATGGCCTGCATAGCTCTGCACCAGGTCCTCTGCACATAGTACGTCTCTCAGGTATCTTCCAGTTCAGTGTTCTTACGGGATCCCTGAGCTGGTGATCCCTGATTCTTGTGCCTTCTCTTGGGCTCTTTTCCCAATCTTTGTTGGTCTTGTGCAACTCTGATATGTTATTTTTTGTTTTATCATAGTATATTAATATATTATAATTATATTAATTATATAATTGTATGTATTTTAAATATATAAGTTATATAAATATATATTTAAAGGAATTGTGATTCCATTTAAAGCCTGTTTATTCTCTTTTTTCATATTTTAATTTTTTAAAAATTTTATCTATTTATTTTTTGAATATATATATTTTATTTATTTTTTTATTTTTATTTACATTTTATTAACTCTGTATCCCAACTGTATCCCACTCCCTCATTCTCTCCCAATCCCACCCTCCCTCCCTGATCTCCTCTCTAACCCTTTCCAAGTCCACTGATAGGGGAGGACCTCCTCCCCTTTCATCTGACTCTGTTTTATAGGTGTTTTCAGGACTGGCTGCAAAGTCCTCCTCTGTGGCCTAGCAGGGCTGCTCTTCCCTTAGGGATTGGGGAGGTCAAAGAGCCTGCCATTGAGTTCATGTCAGAAATAGTCCCTGTTCCACTTACTAGGGAAACCCACTTAGTTACTGAGCTACCACGGGCTATATCCGAGCAGAGGTTCTAGGATATCCATACATGGTCCTTGGTGGAGTGTCAGTCTCAGAAAAGACCCCTGTCCTCAGATACGTTTGGTCTTTGTGGAGCTCCTATCCTCTCCACGTCATACTAACTCCCCCTTCTTTCATATGATTCCCTGCACTCTGCCGAAGGTTTGATTATGTCTTAGTATCTGCTTTGATACTCTGCTAGGTAGAGTCTTTCAGAGGCCCTCTGTGGTAGGCTCCTGTCCTGTTACTTGTTTTCTCCTACGTCCAATGCCCATCCCATTTGTCTTTCTAAGTGAGGATTGATCATCTTAACTCAGGACTTCTTTCTGATTATCTTCTTTAGATGTATAGATTTCATTATGTTTATCATATCTTATAGTCTATATAAGTAAGTATGTACCATGTGTCTTTCTCCTTCAGGGATACCTCACTCAGAATGATCTTTTGCTCTGTTGAGGAACATCTGGGTTGTTTCCAGGTTCTGGCTATTCCAGGTTCTGGCTATTCCAGGTTCTGGCTATTACAAATAAAGCTGCTACAAACATGGTTGAGCAAATGTCCTTGTTGTGTACTTAAGCAACTTGCCCTCCTGTATACCAAAGACAAAAGGGCTGAGAAAGAAATCAAGGAAACAACACCCTTCACAATAGCCATTAATAACATAAAGTACCTTGGGATGACCCTAACCAAACAAGTGAAAGACCTGTTTGAAAAAAAACTTTAAGTCTCTAAAAAAGAAATTGAAGAAGATAGCAGATGGAAAGATCTCTCCTGCTCATAGATTGGTAGGATTAACATAGTGAAAATAGCCATCCTGCCAAAAGCAAACTATTCTGATGGGTGTAAGGTGATATCTCAGGGTCGTTTTGATTTGCATTTCCCTGATGGCTAATGAGGTTGAGCATTTCTTTAAGTGTTTCTCTGCCATTCAATATTCCTCTGTCAAGAATTCTCTGTTTAGCTCTGTTCCTCATTTTTTTAATTGGATTACTTGATTTGCTGCTTTTCAGCTTCTTTAGTTCTTTGTATATACTGGATATTAGTCCTCTGTCAGATAAAGGGTTGGTGAAGATTCTTTCCCAATCTGTAGGCAGTCGTTTTGTTTTGATGACGGTGTCCTTTGCTTTACAGAAGCTTTTCAGTTTCATGAGGTCCCATTTATTGATTGTTGCTCTTAGAGCCTGTGCTGTTGTTATTCTGTTCAGGAAGTTGTCTCCTGTGCCAATGAGTTGTAGGCTGTTCCCCACTTTTTCTTCTAACAGATTTAGAGCATCTGGTTTTATGCTGAGGTCTTTGATCCACTTGGACTTTAGTTTTGTGCAGGGTGATAAATATAGATCTATTTTCATTTTTCTGCATGTGGACATCCAGTTGGACCAGCACCATTTGTTGAAGGTGCTGTCTTTTTTCCATCAGAATGGCCAAGATGAAAAACTCAAGTGACAACACATGCTGGAGAGGTTGTGGAGAAAGGGGAACCCTCCTCCACTGCTGGTGGGAATGTAAACTGGTACAACCACTCTGGAAATCTATCTGGCGCTTTCTAAGACAATTAGGAATAGTGCTTCCTCAAGACCCAACTATACCACTGCTAGGTATTTACCCAAAGTTTGCTCAAGTACACAAAAGAGATACTTGCTCAACCATGTTTATAGCAGCTTTATTTGTTATAGCCAGAACCTGGAAACAACCCAGATGTCCATCAACGGAGCAATGGGTACAGAAATTGTGGTATTTTTACACAATGGAATACTACTCAGCAATCAAAAAGGAGGAAATCATAAAATTTGCAGGCAAATGGTGGGATCTAGAAAAGATCATTCTGAGTGAAATATCCCAGAAGGAGAAAGACAAACACGATATATACTCACTTATATAGACCTATAAGATATGATAAACATAATGAAATCTATACACCTAAAAAAGATAATCAAGAGAGTGGACATGGGGTAAGATGATCAATCCTCGTTTAGAAAGACAGATGGGATGTGCATTGAATGTATGACATGAGTCTACTGAGCGCATCTGAAAGACTCTAACCAGCAGTGTTGTCAAAGCAAAGACTCATGACCAAACCTTCGGCAGAGTACAGGGAATCATATGAAAGAAGGGAAGTTAGTCTGATGGGGAACGTATAGGAGCTCCACAAGGACCAAATATATCTGGGCACAGGGTCTTTTCTGAGACTGACATTCAACCAAGGACCATGTATGGATATAACCTAGAACCTCTGCTCAGATGTAGCCTGTGGTAGCTCAGTAACCAGTTGTTTTCCCAAAGTGTGGGGAACAAGGACTATTTCTAACAGGAACTCAATGACTGGCTCTTTGGCCTCCCCACCCCCCAAGGGAGGAGCAGTCCTGTTAGGCCACAAAGGAGGGCTTTGCAGCCAGTCCTGAAGATACCTGATAAAACAGGATCAGATGAATGGGGAGGAGGTCCCTCCTTATCAGTGGACTTGGAAAGGGGCACGGTGGAGATGAGGGAGGGAGGGACTGGAAGGGAGTGAGGGAGCAGGACAAGGCTGGGATACAGAGTTAATAAAATGTAACTGATAAGAAAAAAATAAAATTTAAAAAAACAAAAGCAACCTATTGATTCAACACAATTTTTTATTTTTTATATTAATTACAGTTTATTTACTTTGTATCCCAGCTGTAACCCTCTCCTCATTCCCCCGCATCCCCACCCACCCTTCCTCATCTCCTCCCTGCCCCTCTCTAAGTCCACTGATAGGGGAGGTCCTCCTCCCCTTCCATCTGACCCTAGCTTATCTGATCACATCAGAACTGGCTGCATTGTCCTCCTCAGTGGCCTGGCAGGGCTGCTCCTCCGTGGGGGGAGTGGGGGTTAAAGAGCCAGCCACTGAGTTCCTTTCAGAAACAGTCCCTGTCTCCCTTACTAGGGAACCCACTTGGATACTGAGCTGCCATGGGCTATGTCTGAGCAGGGGTTCTAGGTTATATCCATGCATGGTCCTTGGTTGGAGAATCAGCCCAAAGCAGATGCTGAGACTCATAACCAAACCTTGGGCAGAGTGCAGGGCATCATATGAAAGAAGGGAAATTTAGTAAGACCTGGAGATGACAGGAGCTACAAAAGTACCAAATAAATCTGAGCACAGGGGTCTTTTCTGAGCCTGTTAATTTTCTAATGTGAAACAGAAAGGGAGTTTATCTGAATGAGAGGGGAGATGAAGAGGAACTGAGAGAAGCAGAGGGAGGAGAAACCATAATTAGGATACATTATATGAGAAAAATGTCTGTCTTTAATAAAAGGTAAAAATGACAAGAAGAAAATTATTTATGTTAATGAAACTAGATACAAGAAAAATCGTTTGGCAGTGGCTGGAAAAACTCATCTTTTAAAAGTTATCCTGGAAAGTGTGTGAATGGGCATATATGGTGATAACACATAACACTAGGAAGAAACAGTAAGATGAGCAGTCTTCAACCTGTAATAAGTATACAGATTGCTTCTTCACTATCCACACACAGTATGAAATGCTTGGCCACATGATTTCTGGATCTTAGCACACAAACAATGAGAGCTGCACCCAGAACATTGTATGCAATGTTGATGGTTAAGGCAACTATTACCCATAACAAAAAGTAGCAAAAGAAAATTGTGTCCTATGATATGGTAATAATTAGAAATTACAATAAAGATATTTTTTACATACAATTGCACTTTAGCTTCAAAGTATATTCTCTCAAGTTCTTTATTGGTAACACTTGCAGGAAGATCGGAATTACATATGTACATATTCTCATAAATGAAAAAGTACTAAAGTAATGGAATTTTTAATAAAATTTTTATTTGTGTGTTTATTTAAAAGCTGTATGATGGTTGTGCATTGCAATATACATTTTTGAGTGTATGTGGGTATATAAGTGTGCATGTGGGTTTCTTTTTCCAGCCCCATGTATTTTAATCAATGTTGAATTATACCATACAGGGTTAGGTTCTTTTTCTTTAATATATTTATTTATTCACTTTACATGCTGATCGCAGTGTGCAAAATACAACTCCTCTCAGTCTCACTTTCCCATCCTTTACCCCAAACCCTCTTCCCCTTTCCTTCAGTGAAGGGAGCTTTTCAGTCCTCTTGCCACTTCACGTAGCATCAGGACTAAGCAGGTACACTTCCACTGAGGCTTTCAAGTCTGCCCAGCTAGGGAAAAGTGATTCAACAGCAGGCAAATGCGTCTATGTCAATGACAGCCCTGGCTAACGACTGTTGCTAAGGGAGCCACATAACAACAGAGCTGTCTGCCCATCAACTCTGTAAGTGTGGAGGGCCTAGATCCAGTCCATGCATGTTTTTAGATTGATGCTTCAGTCTCAGAGAGTCCCCATAGGCCTAGGTTAGTTGACTGTTGTTTGTCTTGAGGCATTCTTGTCCCTTTCAGGTCCTTCTATCCTTCCTCCAAATCTTCCACAAGACTCCCAGGTCACCGTCTAATGTTTGGCTGTGGCTCTCAACATCTGCTTCAACCCACTGCTGGGTGGAGCCTTTGAGGGTACAGTCAGCTTGGCTCATGTCTGAGAGCATAGCAGAGTATCATTAATAGTGACAGGTCAGGTTCTTAAGAAAGAGGACCAGTCACAGAGGTCATCAATACCTTCTTCTTGGGCAATAGATACCCTACAGGAATGTGGGTCCTTCAATGTGTCTTCACATCTATATTAGATGACACTGCTTCTTGACAATGGGCCTGTCGTGAGTGCTGTTTCACATCCCTGGAAGCTCTGAAGCAAGCATGTTGCAGATGCTGTGCTGATTATATTTTCTTCTTTATCTCAGAACGACTTAACGTGTATATTGTAATTCACCAGGCATTTAGAGCTAGTGTGCTGGCCAGACTCGCTCTAAAATAATGTTCTCTGTTTGCTTTGAGATCAATATCTACATACATCATAGCTTTTAACCTTTATAAATATACATACATATATATATGTGTATATATATTATATAATATATATAACCTAATGTAATATGTATATGCATATATATATTACATATATGAAGAAGCTGATATCTTGGAAACTGAGATTTGCCTCTAAAATCATTGTAAGACCCAAAATTAGAAGTATGAACTTTTCTGCTCATACTCTGAGCTAATGATTTGTCTGAAGTTGTGACAGCTTCCAAGCTGCACATGTACTTGTATTATAAATACTACAATCATCTTGATGTATAGCTTTAGAACAAACAAACGATAGGGTCCAGCCTATGAGGTCAAATTGAGCTAAATTACATCTTTTTCAGATAAATTGTGCATTCTGATAGAAGGAGATGGTGTATGGTATCAAAGCTTACAGTGGGAAGCATATTAAACAATCCCATATTCGTGAATGCTTGAAGGTTGACTTAATCATGCTGCATTTCCTCTGTTTCAAACATGTAGAAAAATAAAATGTATTCATATCTAAATTAGTGGTTACTCAAATCCATTGCATTTACCTCTGTAAACCCAGATAGACCTGTACAAAAATGTGTAAATATATCACACTCTTATCTGCATCACCAGATGTGTCTGTACTTATAATGGAAATGCAGATAAAGGGTTGAAGAGAGGGTTCAGCAGTTAAGAGCACTTGCTTTTACAGAGGTCCCAGATTTGGTTCTCAGCACTCCTATGGTGACGGGCAACTGTTCGTAACTCCAATTTTAGGGAATGAAGCGCTCTTGTCTGGCCTCCAGGTATATGCGTAATGCACACACCTACCTGTAGGTTCGCATGCCTCTACAGAAAAGGAAGTCTCAAGAAATTAAATGCAGCCAAATTCTAAACTATGGAATTCAAAAAAGAGATGGTACAGAATATGGGCAGTAAAGGGCGGAAATGCTATAAGGCTACTAGGAATAACCTTTGAAAATATGTGCTTCTTTTCTTGTTTTTCTATACGCAGTTGGCTTCATTCCAGGCACTGCTCAAAGCTGTATTTAGCATAATAAAATCTGACCTTACTGATTTTTAAACAATTGTTTTGTTTGTGATTTTTTTGTTTTGTTTTTGTTTTTGTTTTTTTACGATAACACATTGATAGGTAGCACAGTCATCAGCCGCTCAGTGTAGGTCTGCTTACTGTTTTAATATGTGACAAGCAGCCATACCTGGCTGACTCCAGGAAGGTTGCCCCTGTGGTGGAAAGTCTTCTCAGACTACTCCAGAATGTTATTTTAAAGGCTTTAGAAATTAAAATTCAAACAAATGCCTTAAGCCCTTTCAAAATGCTGTACCAGAAAATAAGAGCCAAATGTCTACTCCGTAGAGTTTTAGAAGGAGGTACCGTTGGCAGAGCTTGAGATATTTCTCTAATGTGGATCACTAGAAAAACTGGCCGAGCCATGCTAACTAGCTCTCTTCTCCAAAACAAATTTGGGGATATTTAATCAGCAGTGTCCATTCTAGAAGAGATAATGGCTGCTCACTCTTAAAAAAACATTTCACATTACTTATTTAAAATATAATTTGGCATACATAGCTTTATGAATAAGTAAAATTAAGCCTCCAGTTCTGTTTTAATACCCTTTTAGTTGAACAAAGCAAAGCAAAACATGACCCATCTCAACCAACAATGGCTTTCATTATCTTCTGTTCAAAAGTAATGTCTTGGGAAAGCTAAGCTACACAGGCATTGCCCTAGAGTTCTAGATACTTACTCGATGTAAAGGCCAGGACTCGCACCAATAGATTCACGTCATAAAAAACTAAAATGTTCAGTGTCTATCAATAATGATGCTTCCAAGTTTCCAGATATTTTTAACTGTCTCGTGCTGTAATAGACATTTGGTAGCAGGGTTTTAAATGTATTTCATAACTGAAATGCTCCACATGACTGTAGTCCACTTTTCCTCACTGAAATATTCATTGAAATGGTTTGGGTGAGGCTCCAAAAGGAATAGCCCCAGCTTTGGAGCTGACTGCACTGCCAAACAGGAATGGGAGGGCAGAGTCCCTTCGCCCCATCTGGTTCTCTTCTCTCTTTGTTCTTTTAGATAAAATCAGTGGTAAGAAAAATGATAGCTAAATTGACTCCATTTTAAAATATTTTTGAGACTCCAAAATCATAAGGTTTTCAGTTTTGTTTGTTTCCTTGATACATCCCACCTTAATAAGGATGAGCTTAAAAAGAAATCTTATTAATCAGATAATCAGTTTGTAAGACAGAAGTGATTCAAATATAAATAATCTTTTTCTACACATAATTTGAAAAGCAGAAATCTCCTTTGTGTTCTTTACTTATTACAAGAGCACACTGAAACTAATGAGGCCAGTTGGTAACGCACCCGTACACTGCTCTGCCGTGTTTACATTAAGTTGATAGTTCAAAGCTAGTAAATAGTGAATTTGTTACTGTGCTTATGGGAGCTATGAAATTTTTATAATGGCTCTTAAGAAACCTTGTGTAGGGAGTGGGGAGATGGTTCAATGAGTAAAGTGCGTTCTTCTCAAGCATAAGGACACAAGTTTGGATCCCTATCACCCAAGCAAAAGGTGCAGTGCAGGGGTGCGCATCTGTAACCTCAGTGCCCAGAGGCAAGAAGAACTGGACCCCAAGAGGCGTGCTCACGGCCATCCAGTCGAGCTGAATGACAGTGAGTTTCCACTTTGCCAAGAGGCTCTGTATAAAATCTAAGATGGGGGAGGTAATTGAGAAGTATATCTGGTGTCAGCTTCTGTCGCCTACACGACTACACACTCATCTACACATGTGCACACTGTACATACCACACACACCCATACAATGCACAAAAATAAAGTATAGGAGTGAATCAATAGAAAGGAAATCCAAGATGGAATTTACATCAAGAGGGAAACTACAAAATTACGTGGCAGTTATGTTTTCCATTATGACTAGTGGGGAGTTTCTCCTTTAATTAGACATCAGTCTTGGCTTGTTATGCCAATTCAAATATTACCCTATCTCCACTGCTCTATCCTCTGTTTAATCAAGTAACAATGGCTTATCTAGCTGCAGATATAAGGCTCTTAGAAAAAGAAATATAGGATATTACTCATTTATTGCTGTGCTTGACTCTCAAAGAGCAAAATGGAAACTGAATTTTGTGGTTTTGTTTGAAGACAGCTATTTTAAAGAGGGGTGGTTTAAATGCCTAGCATCGGAAGTCCATTTGGAACTTTTCTTTTCATCTTTCTAATTTTCCCATGAAGTAGAAATAATTGTAGGAAGCTAGATATAACAGTAGAGACTGTCACACATTTTTTTTTTATTTTAGAGTGTGTTGTAAGCACTAAAATTTTGTTTTCACAGAAAAGCTTCAGCAAAACTTCGAAGCAGAACAATGGTAAGTGTCCTGGCTCTTATATGAGAAGGGCAATTAGAAAGCTCCGAGCCCCTCGGAATCTAGCGCCACTTCTCACATCTACAGAATCTATGACTTTAGAGAAGGCAATTTCAAAAGCACAGTCACTAACTATATGATAGATTAAGAGATAAATGAAAGGATTAATCTAAAAGTACTCTTTACGTTAGTAAAGATTGTTTGTAACAGATATGCCAGTTCATGGGAAATCTCACTAATGCACAGAAACTTGCGTTAAATGGCTGAGCTATTTTGATCATGGTGGTTTGAATAAGAAGGGCTCCCATAAGCTCATGCATTTAAATCCTTAGTCTCCAGCTGGTGAACTTGTTTGAGGAGGATTGCAAGATATAACCTTGTTAAAGGAGGTATGTCACAGGGTCATGTTTTGAGGTTTCAAAAGGCTCTTATCATCCCTGAATCTCCTTTCTCTCTCTCTCTACTTCATGATTTTGTCTCAAGATACTTCATGATTTTGTCTCTTGGCTACTGCTCCAGGATATGCCTGTCTGTTGCCATGCTTCCCACCATAAGGGTCATGAGCTTCGATACTTCTGGAACTGTACATCACAAATAAACTCTCCTATAACACACCTCAGTCATTATGTCTTATCACAGCAATAGTAAAGGCATTGATTAAATATAAACTGAAAATGAATTCATAGAGAACCTAAGTGAAAAACTGTTTTATATATAACAATGATATATTAATTATATATTATATATTTATATATAAATAATAATAACTTATAATAAATAATAAATTTGTAGATGGTCAATAATATATACATTTGACAAAACAAAGTATGTTTTGAAAAAATCTACTGTACTTCTATATTTGAAATTTCTGAAATTCATGTGTTGGCAAATAAATAAATAAATAAATAAATAAATAAATAAATAAATAAATAAATAAATAAATAAGAAAAAACTATTGACAGCTGGAGTGATAGCTCAGCAGGTTCAAGGACTGCATGCCCTTTCAAAGGTCCAGGGTTCAATTCCCCACACCCACATTGTAGTTCACAACCATCTCTAACTCCAGTTCTAGATATTTCTCTTCTGGCATCTATGGGCCACAGACATTTGAGTAGCTCAGCTATACATGCAGATAACACACACACATGCACACACGTGCATGCATTGCACACACATGGGGAGAAGTAAGACGTTTCATAAAAGAAGATGAAATCTTCTCCACATTAGAAACGAATATCATTAATGAGAATTAATGTAATCATTAAATTTGAGCAGAAAATTCACATTTTGCTCCTAAATTTAAGTCTTTTTTTTTAATCCTTTATTAATTACACTTTATTCACTTTGTATGCCCCTTGTGGTTCTCTTCCTCCTCCCGTCCCAATATCTCCCTTCCTCCACCCTCTGCATGCATGCCCCTCCCCAAGTCCACTGATAGGGGAGGTTTTCTTTTTCTTCCTTCTGACCCTAGTCAATTAGGTCTCATTAAGAGTGGCTGCATTGTATTCTTCTGTGGCCTGATAATGCTGCTTCCCCCTCAAGGGGAGGAGGTGATCAAAGAGCAGGCCAATCAGTTCAAGTCAGAGACAGTCCCTGTTCCTATTACAATGGAACTCACTTGGATACTGAACTGCCATGGGCTACATCTGTGCAGGGGTCTTAGGTTATCTCCACGCATAGTCCTTAGTTGGAGTATCAGTCTCAGGAAAGACCCCTTGTGCTCAGATTTTTTTAGTTCTGTTGCTCTCCTTGTGGAGTTCCTGTCCTCTCCAAATCTTACTATTTCCTACTTCTTTTTTAATATTCCCTGCACTCTGCCCAAAGGTTGCCCATAAGTCTCAGCATCTGCATTGATAGTCTGCAGGTCAGAGCCTTTCAGAGGTCCTCTGTGTCAGACTCCTGACTTGTTCCCTCTTTTTTCCTTCTTCTGATGTCCAGCCTCTTTGCCTTTCTGGAAAGGAATTGAGCATTTTAGCAAGAGAGGTCCCACTTGATTAATTTTTTTAGATGTACAGATTTCAGTAGGTTTATCCTGTATTATACATCTATATGAGTGAGTATATACCATGTGCATCTTTCTGCTTCTGGGATAGCTCACTCAGGATGATCTTTTCCAGATCCCACCATTTACCTGCAAATTTCTTCATTTCCATGTTTTGTTGTTCAGTAATATTCCATTGTGTAGATATACAACAAGTTGTGCATCCATTCCTCCCCTTCCACTGAGGAGCATCTAGGCTCTTTACAGCTTCTGGCTATTACAAATAAGGCTGCTACAAACATGGTTGAGCAAATGTCCTTATTGTGTACTTGAGACTCTTTTGGGTATATGCCTAGGAGTGGTATAGCTGGATCATGGGAAGCGCTATTCCTAGTTGTCTGAGAAAACGCCAGATTGATTTTCAGAGTAGTTGTACAAATTTACATTCCCACCAGCAGTGGAGGACGGTTCCTCTTTCTCCACAACCTCTCCAGCATGTGTTGTCTCTTGAGTTTTTGATCTTAGCCATTCTGCTGGGTGTAAGGTGAAATCTTAGGGTCATTTTGATTTGCATTTCCCTGATGGCTAATGAGGTTGAGCATTTCTTTAAGTGTTTCTCTGTCATTTGATATTCCTTTACTGAGAATTCTCTGTTTAGCTCTGTACCCAATTTTTTAATTGGATTACTTGAGTTTTTGCTGTTTAACTTCTTTAGTTCTTTATATATACTGGATATTAGCCCTCTGTCAGATATAGGGTTGGTGAAGACCCTTTCCCAATCTGTAGGCTGTCGTTTTGTTCTGGCGACAGTGTCCTTTGCTTTACCGAAGCTTTTCAGTTTCATGAGGTCCCATTTATTCATTGTTGCTCTTAGAGTCTGTGCTGTTGGTGTTCTGTTCAGGAAGTTGTCTCCTGTTCCAATGAGTTCAAGGGTATTTCCCACTTTTTCTTCTAAGCGGTTTAGTGTGTCTGGTTTTATGTTGAGATCTTTGATCCACTTGGACTTTACTTTTGAGCAAGGTGATAAGTATGGATATATCTGTATTTTTCTACACGTAGACACCCAGTTAGACCAGCAGCATTTGTTGAAGATGCTGTCTTTTTTCCATTGAATGGATTTGGCATCTTTGTCAAATATCAGGTTTCCATAAGTGTGTGGATTTATGTCAGGGTCTTCTATTCGATTCCATTGATCCACCAGTCTATTTCTATGCCAGTACCATGCAGTTTTTAGTATTGTTACTCTATAGTACAGCTTGAGATCAGGGATGGAGATACCTCCTGAAGATCTTTGACTCTAGAGAATTGTTTTAGTAATTCTGGGTTTCTTGTTGTTCCATATGCAGGTGAGAATTTTTCTTTCAAGGTCTGTAAAGAATTGTGTTGGTAATTTGATGGGAATTGCATTGAATCTGTAGATTGCTTTTGGTAAGATGGCCATTTTTACTATATTAATCCTGCCAAGCCATGAGCATGGGAGATCTTTCCATCTTCTGATATCTTCTTCTAATTCTTTCTCCAGAGACTGGAAATTTTTTTCATACAAGTCTTTGACTTTGGTTAGGTTCACACCAAGGTACTTTATGTCCTTTGTGGCTATTGTGAAGGGTGTTGTTTCCCTAATTTCTTTCCTGGCCCTTTTGTCTTTTGTATACAGGAGAGCTACTGATTTTTTTGAGTTAATTTTGTATCCAGCCACTTTGCTAAAGGTGTTAATCAGCTGTAGGAGTTCCCTGGTATAGTTTTTGGGGCCACTCAGGTATGCTATCATATCATCTGCAAGTAGTGATATTTGACTTCTTCCTTTCTAATTTGTATCCCTTGATCTCCTTCAATTGTGTTATTGCTCTAGCAAGGACTTCAAGAACAATGTTGAAGAGATATGGAGAGAGTGGGCAGACTAGCTTTGTTCCTGATTTCAGTGGGAATGATTTAAGTTTCTCTCCGTTCAGTTTGATGTTGGCTATAGGCTTGCTGTATATTGCCTTAACTATGCTCAGGTATGTGCCATGTATCCCTGATCTCTCCAAGACTTTAAACATGAATGGATGTTGGATTTTGTCAAATGCCTTTTCAGCACCTAAGGAGAATATTATGTGGTTTTTCTCCTTCAATTTGTTTATGTGGTGGATCACATTGATGGATTTTCCTATATTGAACCACCCCTGCATGCCTGGGATGAAGCCTACTTCATCTTAGTGGATGATATCTTTGATGTGTTCTTGGATTTGGTTTGCAAGTAATTTGTTGAGTATTTTTGCATCAACGTTCATGAGGGAGATTGGCCTGAAATTCTCTTTCTTTGTTGGGTCTTTGTGAGGTTTAGGTTCCAAAGTGACTGTGGCTTCATAGAATGAGTTTGGTAATGTTCCTTCTGTTTCTATTTTGTAGAATTGTTTGAAGAGTATTGGTGTTAGCTCTTCTTTGAAGGTCTGGTAGAATTCTGCACTGAAACCATCTGGACCTGGGCTTTTTTTGCATGGTAGACTTTTGATGACAGCTTCTATTTCCTTGGGCATTTAGGACTATTTAATTGGTTTGCCTGGTCTTGATTCAGCTTTGGCATGTAGAATCGATCAAGAAAATTGTCCATTTCATTTAGATTTTCAAATTTTGTGGTGTATAGGTTTTTGAAGTAAGACCTAATTATTGTTTGGATTTCTTCAGTGTCTGTGGTTATGTCCCCCTTTTCGTTTAGGATTTTGTTGATTTGGATAGTTTCTCTCTGCCTTTTAGTTAGTTTGGCTAAGGGTTTGTCAATCTTGTTGATTTTTTCAAAGAACCAGCTCTTGGTTTCATTGATTCTTTGAATTGTTTTATTTGTTTCTAATTTATTTATTTCAGCCCTGAGTTTGATTATTTCTAGCCATCTACTCCTTTTTGGTGTGTCTGCTTCTTTTTCTCTAGGGCTTTTCAGTGAGCCATTAACTTACTTGAATGAGATGTTTCAAATTTCTTCTTGAAGGCACTTAGTGCTATGAACTTTCCTCTTAGCACTGCTTTCATTGTGTCCCTTAAGTTTGGGTATGTTGTGCCTTCATTTTCATTGAATTCTAGGAAGTCTTTAATTTCTTTCTTTATTTCTTCTCTGACCCAGCTGTCATTTAGTAGCAAGTTGTTCAGTTTCCATGTGTGTGGGGGCATTTTGCTATTTTTGTCATTGAGGTCCAGCTTTAGTCCATGGTGATCAGATAGGATACAAGAGATTATTTCAAATCTTCTTGTATCTGTTGAGTCTTGCTTTGTGACCAAATATATGGTCTATTTTGGAGAATGTTCCTTGAGGTGCTGAGAAGAAGGTAAATTCTTCTGTGTTTGGGTGAAAGGTACTGTAGATGTCTGTGAGGTCCATTTGATTCATGACCTCTGTCAGAGTTATTGTTTCTTGTTTTAATTTCTGTTTTGTTGACTGGTCCTTTGTTGAGAGTGGGGTGTTGAAGTCTCCCACTCTTAATGTGTGGGGGTCTATGTGTGGTTTAAGTTTTATTAAATTTTCTTTTACAAATGTGAGTGCCCTTGCATTTTGGGCACAGATGTTCAGGATTGTGATATCTTCTTGGTGGATTTTTCCCTTGATGAGTATGAAGTGTCCTTCTCTATCTCTTTTGATTAATTTTTGTTGAAAATCTATTTTATTAGATATTAGAATGGCTATTCCTGCTTGCTTCTTGGGTCCATTTGCTTGGAAAACAATCTTCCAGCCCTTTACTCTCAGGTAATGTCTATCTTTGTGATTTAGGTGTGTTTCTTGTATGCAACAGATTGCTGGGTTTTGTTTACGTATCCATTCTGTTAGTCTGTGTTTTTTTATTGGAGAGTTCAGTCCATTGATGTTGGTGGAGATTAATGACCAGTGGCTGTTCAATTCTTTGAAATTGGTGTTGGCTATGGTAGTGTGTTTGGCTACTTTTTGTTTTGCTGTAGTGAGGTTATTTATTTCCTGTGTTTTATTGAAAGTAGTTTTCTTGGGTTGTATTTTTCCTTTTAGTATCTTCTGTAATGCTGGAGTTGTATGTAGGTATTGTTGAAATTTGTTTTTGTCATTGAATATCTTGTTTTCTCCTTCTATGAAGACTGAGAGTTTTGTGGGGTATAGTAGCCTAGGCTGACATCTGTATTCTCTTAGGGTCTGCATGATATTCATCCAGGCTCTTCTGGCTTTCACAGTTTCTGTTGTGAAGTCAGGAGTGATTCTGATGGATTTGTCATTATATGTTACTTGGCCTTTTTCCCTTGCAGTTTTTAGTATTCTTTCTTTGTTCTGTATACTTACTGCTTTGATTATTATGTGACAGGAGGATTTTCTTTTCTGGTCTAATTTATTAGGTGTTCTGTAGGCCTCTTGTATTCTTATAGGCCTCCCATTTAAGTTGGGCAAATTTTTTTCAATGATTTTGTTGAAAATATTTTCTGCCCCTTGGAGGAGGGAATCTTTTTTTTTTCCTCTATTCTTATTATTCTTAGGTTTTTGTCTTTCTATGTTGTCCTGGATTTCTTGGATGGTTTGTGTCAAGAATTTTTTAGATTTATTATTTTCTTTGACGGATACATGGATTTCTTCCATTGTATCTTCCACACCTGAGATTCTTTCTTTCATCTCTTGTAGTCTGTTGGTTATGCTTACCTCTGTAGTTCCTGTTTTCTTTCCTAGGTTCTCCCTCTCCATGATTTCCTCCATCTGTGTTTTCTTTAATTTTTCCAATTCTATCTTCAGTTCTTGAACAGTTTTATTGATTTCCTTCACTTCTCCGACTGTATTTTCCTGTTTTTCCTTCAATTCCTTCAGCTGTTTGTTTGAACATTCCTCTGTTTCTTTTATTTCTTTCAGTGATTTAATCATTTCCTCTCTGAACACCACAAACTCTTTGGCTGCATCTTCCTGTATTTCTTTACGGATGACGATAATCTGTTTTATTATATCTTCCCCTAATTCTTTCCGCATTTTATTTGCTTCCTCCATTAACCTCTTCATAAGCATAGATGTAAGGTCATCTTCTTGAATTTCACTTATGTTAGGGTGTCCAAGACTACTTGCTCCTGGATAACTGGGTTCTGGGGATGCCATATTGCTTTGCCTTTTTTTGGTTGTGCTTTTTTTCTGACCTCTACCCATTTCTCTGTCTCAGGTATTGTCTGTTAATTTCTGGTGCCTGCTGGGTCCTGGATGGGGAGAATTCACTTGGCAGGGTTCTGAAGTTCTCCTCTGGTTTTTGGGTATGGTCAACTGAATGGTAGTGCTTCTCAGGAATTGTCACAGTTCACTTCAGGTGTATGGACCTGTGTGGTAACTGTGGTGTTCAGGAAGGCTCTCCTCTCATCAGGAGAGGTCCTGGTGATGGCTGCCTTGCTGCTGGGTTTCTTGCTCTGAATTTAGTGAGCAGCAGCTGTTGTTCTTAAGGTGTAATTGTTGGGTGCAACCCCCATGAAGAACCAGGGATTCCTACAGTTTTTCAGTTTAGCTAGGGATAACTGGTTGATCCTTGGAGCAGTATCTGAGGGCTGCTGTAAGGGCTCTCTGGCTTTTGTAGGTCTGAGGATGCAGCTATGTGCCTCAGTGCCCTAGGGGTACTCAATAATGGCGGGTGAGCACAGCACTCCTGCCTGCAGTAGAAGGCTAGAGCCTAGAGTCTGCGTGAATCCAGAAAGTCTTCTGGAGCTGGGTGTCCTGAGCATTGGACCTGGTGATCTTTTGGCTGTGGGGTTTCCTCCTGACAGAGACACCCATTCTTTGCTTTGGGAACAGCTGTTCTGTCTGTTATCCCGAGTACAACTGGCAGGCATAGACTTATGTGGCTCTGCCTTTCTGCCTTTCTGCCTTTCTGCCTTTCTGCCTTTCTGCCTTTCTGCCTTTCTGCCTTTCTGCCTTTCTGCCTTTCTGGGGATTGGGTACCTGGGTGTCTGCCGAAACTGGGTAATTTTTCCTGAGACTTTTTCAGGGTGGTGGTATTGGCTGAGTGCTCTGAGATCAGACCGATGTTCCCCTCCCTGTGGGTTTGCACCCGACAGAGAAACTCAGTCTCTGGTGCCCTGGGGCCCACAGTTCTATCTGGGGCTGCAAGTCAGGCACAGGCAGGGCTCTGTGCAGGCGCCTGGGTCCCCGGCTCTGGCTCTGGGCTGGCTCCTGGGTGCCCACAGAACCCCTAGTCTTTTCCAGGGGATACCTGGGTGACCTAAGGTCGGTCTCAATTGTTTCCTGCACCGTGGGGTTATCTCTCGACTGGAAATCTAAGTCTCTGATGTTGTGGTGCCCACAGTTCAGTCTGGGACAGTGATCAGAACATGCTGGCATATGGCTCTGAGCTGGCGACCAAGCGCCTGGTGGAACCGGGATCTTTTCCCCGGTTTAGCTGGGTGAGTTAAGGCTGATTGAATCCCCCACCGTGGGGTATCCTCTCACCTGGGAAACACAATCACTTGGGTTTTAGGGCCGCGAGTTCTGACTGCTGATCACTGTGCCAATCCTGCTATGCTGCAGGTCAGAATGAGAGTCGTCCCAGCACTGCCATCTTGCCGAATCCCCTAAATTTAATTCTTAACGTGATGTAATTGTCCCGAAATATTGACGATAAAAAGCTGTTTTTCTCCAGTTCTTCCAGCTTTACTTTGGTGACCAGCACACACAGTCATTTAACTACAAAAGTCTTCTTTTCTCCTTTATAATCAATGGCATATTTGGGCTCCATTGGCACAACAAAATATTTACAATTTCTAGATGATTTCCTTAAAGATAAGGATTCTGGAGCCGCACAGTCTTCTATTTCCTATCCTTTCCCAGGAACAACAGCTATAGCATTTCTTGAGGCCATAGATCGAACATGAAAAAGCTAAGGAGACTGAGTTCTAGGAGGTCCTACACTTTTCATAAGAAAGAATTGCTTCATCTAATGCTTGGCTTATAGTTTGATATTTCATTGTGATGATCCTTCAGAAAATGTCTCAGCTAAAAGAGAAAATGGTCTCTTTTATCCTCTTTTACTACATTTATTAAAAGTTTTGACTTCACTGAGAAGAAAGCCATACCTCTCTCTTGCAATGCTCTATGTTAGCTAATTTTTTATATGTTTGCCTGAAAATATGTTTGTGTGCCATATGTTTGTGCTGAGCCATCACTCCAGTGTTTGCAGGGTGCTTGCAGAGACCAGAAAAGAGCATTGAGTGCCCTTGGAACTGGAGTTATATGTAGGTATTAGCCTCCCTGCAGTGAATTAGGGAAACTTTGAGAGAATGTGTAAAGAGTGGATAAAGTCATAAGTGAATAAATATTGTTTGCCATGAACCTAGCCATACCAAGGACAGGTGTGTCAGACCCAAGGGAAGGTAAAGCCTCATCCTTTCCCAGATGAGGAACAGATGAATGGCAAAGCTTTCTTCAGTACAAACATGAGTATTAAAAGTGTGTGTGAAAACTAACAGTGGCAGTTTCCTCCCCTGAGAGATCCTGAGAGGACTTGCCTACAGAGGCCTCCTACCAATACTAGCTACCTGTTCTCCTGTGCTGAATGTAATACATTAACTGAGGTTCTGGGTAGCTGCCTCACTGATGCCATTCCATCAGTCTATACAGCCTACCTGACCATAGGCTTTATGTGACCATATGTCTGTCATTTCATTAACATCTCTCCATTCTTTATTCCCTCTCTGCCCCGAGGCAATTCAACATGCCAAGCCATGCTGGAAATGACACTTTCTATGTAGCTATAGGGAATCTAGCCTGGCTATTCTGCAAAAGTAGTAAATGTTCTTTACCACTGAGCCAATTTTTAAATTTTCATTTATATATTTTATTTACTTAGCATTAGTTATTTGTAATGGCTATTACTAGCACCCATATGGTTAGGTTTGGTCAATGGTCTATAAATAATTTGTATATAGAGTGAATCAATAAACAGCAAGGAATATCCTTAATTATTGGTGAAGAGTTTAAAACTACAAATGAAAGATATAAGGATTTAAATTATAATGTGAAGAATTTCTATTCTTCCTTAATATTTCAATTATGCCTTAAAATTCCAATAAAACCTCAAATCAGCACAATGAACTATCAACTAATAAACTAGTTTATGTGACATGTTATTCCTGATTTTAACTTCAGTTCAACTAGAAGATGGATTACTTGTTTTTGAAGAAAATGGTTTTATTTATTATTTAGATATTTATTCATTATTGTCTGTTTGAGCTTTATAAATTAGAAAATACAAATACGATTAGATAGTTGGCTAAAATTAGTGCTGGGTTGTTAGATAATTGAATATTTACTATAGATTCCACACTATTTTTTCTGAAATTTTGGACTCAAAAAGTCACTTTTTCATTCCACTTGACAAAGCTGATTTAATTATATATTTCGACAGTTGAAATTACAAGATGTGCTCAGTAAGGTGTTTTTAAATTTCTCAAAACCCAACAAGTACAGATGGTCCCTTAATAGCAATGAAAAGGCAAATTGAAATTATGCAAAACCCTTTGGAAAACAATTCATTCCACACTCCTTTCAAGGAAAGCATCATCTCTGTTTAAAATCTAATGTGATTAGACATCCTGTTGATACAAATCACACTAAAAGAAATGCTGTGTTTTACAAATTATTTGCTTTTGGCAAGAAAACAGACTACATAATTAATTTTAATAAATAATAGCAAGGAGTAGCATGCCAGCCTGTCAGGTTTATGTCCCCAATACTTTCCGTGATTTGACAGGTGATGACATTCAAAATTACAAGCTGCTAAATTGCATATCTGGACCTAATAATGACTATTGATATGATATAAAGCTATAATGTAGAATATTTGCATTCATTGATATCTCTGCAAGAATTGTATGACTATATCAGATACTCCAAATACCAGGTGATCACCGTGCTAGAGTACTATTGTGAAGTTTTCGGTCGAGGGAGACACTACAGTGCCATCAATAGAACAAACACTAAGCACACAGGTTCAAATCTCACCTCACTTTGTTACTTGTACCAGTTTAGAAGTATCTCTTAATTTATTTAGGTATCAAATAATTTGTTATCTATGAAACAGTAATAATTAATAGATATTTTTAAAATGTTAAAAAGGCTAACAAGGCAGATGTGAAAATATCTTATTCATTTTGAAGTGCGTGCAGAAACTCAGTACTCTCCATTTAGAGTAAAAATAGCAGAATCAGGGTAAGCCGGGTGCTAAGATGTAACTTCCTGTATTGATCCTCAAAGCTGAGGAATGATGGGAGAGAAACGTGTTGGTGCAAGAAAGGTGGGAATGTAGTAATATTCTGAAGGGAAGAGCAAATGGAAACCAAATTAGAGAAGTGTCTGGTGAAGAAACAAAGGATGCACAGCCAGGGAGGATGTGGACAAAGAAATGATGCCTTCTCTACTTTTGGCTTGTGTGAATAGTAACCTGAAGACAGAGACTATGGCATCCACAGAACTCTGATTAGGAGAATATATTCTAGTGATTACCCCAATTGTGTGCGTATGAATGTGAGTGAAGGGTTAGGTTACAATTAGGCAAAACAGATCAAATTAAAAAAAAAAATCATCAGTCATCATGAGAATTTATTTTGGAGATTGAATGTCCAGAGATACTTCAAACAATGCACACAGTCAGGTTACACTGATTACAGTTTAACTGCCTATGTTTAACTGAACTTTCGGAGATACTTCAAGCAATAATGGGCATAATCAGGTTATACTGGGTCAATCAAAACGCATGGGGGAGGTTGATTTTCTCTGAATTTTTGGAGCAGCTGCATGTTAATTCTGTCATGATTAAGTGTGTGTGTGTATGCATGTGTGTTCGTGCACTCACATGCTAATGGATGTGTGTGCACTGTGCATGCATGCGTGGGTGTGTTTTGTGCATGTATGCATGTGTGTGCATGTGTGTAAATATGTGTGACTGTGCATGTGCATGTATGTGACTGTATATATCCATGTATGTAAACGTGTGTGCATGTATGGGATGCTGTGTGTGCATGAGTGAGAGTGTGTGTGCATTGCACTGTGTGTGCATATATGCAAGTATGTGCATGTATCCATGTGTGTATGTCGACATGCATGTGTGTGAATACATGCAGGCCTGTGTTTGGATGGTGGTTGCTGTGTTTTAGAATTAATCCTCTTTTTACAAAGAAGCATAAAGTAATCGGAGTTTCCAGGAGGCAGTTTGAAGTTTATTGAAAACTATAGTAAACCGACATGTTACATTTGGAATGGCTTCCTGTGTTATCTTTTAATATGCTACCTCAAATTCCGGCAAAAACTGTTTGAAACCTAAAAGCAGGCATTTAGGTAAAATTTTATTTAATTTTAATTTTTTATATCAATTACATTTTATTCACTTTGTATCACAGCTGTAGCCCCCTCCCTCATCCCCTTCCAATCCCACCCTTTCTCCCTCATCACCTCCCATGTCCACTGATAGGGGAGGTCCTCCTCCCCTTCCATCTGACCCTAGCTTATCAGGTCTCATCAGGACTGGTTGCATTATCTTCCTCTGTGGCCTGGTAAACCTGTTCCCCCCTCGGGGGAGGTGATCAAAGAGCCAGCCACTGAGTTCATGTCAGAGACAGTTTCTGTTCCCCTTACTAGGGTACCCACTTACATACTGAACTGCCATGGGGCTACATCTGTGCAGGGGTTCTAGGTTATCTCCATGCATGGTCCATAGTTGGAGTATCAGTCTCAGAAAAGACCCCTGGACCCAGATTTTTTGGTTCTGTTGTTCTTTTTGTGGAGCTCCTGTCCCTTCCAGGTCTTTCTATCTCCTCTTTCTTTCATAAGATTCCCTGCACTCTGCCCACTCAGCATCTGTTTTGATACACTGCTGGATATAGTCTTTCAGAGGCCCTCTGTGGTAGGCTCCTGTCCTATTTCCTGTTTTCTCCCTCTTCCAACGTCCATCCTATTTGCCTTTCTGCGTGAGAATTAATGATCTTACCCAGAGTTCTCCTTCTTGCTTAGCTTCTTTGGGTGTGCAGATTTTATTATGTCTATCCTATATTATATGTCTAATATCCACTTATAAGCGAGCATATACTGTGTGTGATTTTTAAGGATATATCTCTATTCACAGCAGGAAAAGAAACCACATGGTAAATCACCTCATTTATGATGTGACTAGAGAATCTTACTATATTTCCAGGCACCCATTTTCACTTAGGTTATCAATGGAAACCCTTTGAAAAGGTCAGTTAGGATAAAAAAATCAACACTAGGAGAAACTGGGATCTTGTGAACATAGCTGAGGTAGGCTCAGGCTTCACTCTTCAGAGTTCTTTAGGAGAGACTTTATCACTCTCCTAAAGATATGAAAGCTCATTGTTCAAGTCTTGTTTAGGCAGCAAAATGTCTGAATGATGCAATCTTATAGCAAACCTCCTGGTTCAGAGTTTAGAATCTCTGAGACCTCTCCTTCACTATATTCATTGAGCTGTACATGCAGGAGTTTTGTTAGAGATGTCTCTTCTGGAGCCATGCCCCTACAGTCTGTTGATTGCTGCACTGTGTCCACTTTGGTTCACCGTAACTTTGCCAATCGCTGTAAAGAGAATTTTTGAAGAGTGAGATCTATTATTGTGTGTGGGTATAAGGATAAATTTGAGAATATAGTTAAGAATTGTGCTGGTTTAGTCAAGTAGCAATAGCTGGCTAGGTCTCTAGGGACAGACTTGATTACCCTCTTGTTGTGGGGGGTTTTAAATCCAATTCCAGAATTGTGACTACCTCCATGATATGAGTATCATTATTTCACCTTTAGAGGTGTTTTTTATATTTTACAAAGATATGGAAGTTTCTTGAGATCAATTAGAGACATATTATGAAATTATTGCCAAGGAAATCTGAGAAATTTTAGAAACAGGTATGTAGACACTATTTGAATAAGGTAGCCATACCCAATGCCAACATTTTTATTTGAGTTATATTCTTCTCTATATGACCCTTCTCTCTCTCTGTCTCTCTCTCTCTCTCTCTCTCTCTCTCTCTCTGTGTGTGTGTGTGTGTGTGTATAAGATAAATTGTGGGAAATGTACTTGTATGGTTATTGTTTAAGTAATTTCATTAAGAAATCCACTCATCATTTGTTTGTGAAGTATTTGTGTCCACACAACCACATGCATGTCATAACTAATATTCAGAGAATCAACCTGTCCCCCAAGTTCGAATCTTCATACCCATATGTCAGTGCAGCTCTCATCTCAGACCTTATTAGAGAAGATCCTTTGTGCAGTTACCTCAGAAAGTCACAAATGGTCAAAGTCTGAAGAATAGGTGTCAGCATATGCTCAGCCACAAACAGGATGATGTATATCATCATAACATGCAAGACACCTGTATATCATCACTTATATCATATCATCAACATCAAGATGTTGGGGCAGGATCAGAGTAAAACTGTATCTTCTGGGCATGACAAGACAACTACACTCATGAACTCACAACACCTGAGGTTGCCTGCACAATATCTGCATAAGATCAAGCCTTCCAACATTCTAACATGGAGGTAGAAGAAGCTCAACAGTTATTGCCCCTAACTGAGGATCTATGGACAATTGATGGTTTGGAGGGGATGGAAGAGTCAGTTTCCTTAAGATCATGGCATCTGATGGGCTCACCATGCTCCAATGGATAGTCTCACACTCGTAAGTGTATTGGCAGTACACATTGCACTTATTTGTTTACTAAAAACAGAAAAAAAGTTGGAAAAGTAATTGGGAAGGGGGTAACTGGTGGTGGATCTGGGAAGAATTATAGGGGGTGTTGGGGTTAATGTGATAAAAATACATTTTATGAAATGTTCAAAAATAATATTAATAGTCATATTTATAAAAAAATACAGTGACCTTCTGCAGAAATACTCCAAATACATTTTATTTATGTTTGCTTTGTGCTGTAGTATCCACTGGGGACAATCAATATTTCAAAAGAAAATTCTTCAAAGAATAAATTTTAAGGTTTTACAATAAAGCAAAAATAAGCAATGACATGCATTGCAAAAGAATGATTTGGTTCCAATCTCATACCACAAACTTGTGATAATACCTGAATTCAGTAACAACAGTCTGGAGTACAAACACACTATAATTATTTTTAATACACCTCTGGGATCAAGTTTTCAAAACTGCAAAATAAACGTTGTGAACTCCTATAATGACTGTCATAGAGCAGATGAAAATGGATTATTAAAGATCTGTGTATCACCATAAGTAACTCTGCCTTTACCAGCATCCCATTTCCTCCTTGGAACCAATTTAGTAATTTTAGTAGAAGCCTAGGCAAAGGAAGAGTTTTGGAGGGAAATATGATCACCAAGGAAACTAAGGGGGAAATTAAAGGGGAATTTTCACAGATTCTCAACATAGTACAAAGGTGATTAAGAGAAGGAAAGTGGGAGATTCTTAAACCAGGTAAGTCAGGTACAAACCATTCTTAAAATTTACTCATAAGACCTCTTTGTTGATACTAGTTAACTCTGAAAGTAGAACCAATTAAAATGTAAACATTATAAGCAAAAGACATGGCTCAGTAAAAATGGTTACTGACACGCAGGCCTGACAACCTGATTTTGGTCTCCAAGGATCAAGGTAGAAGGAGAGAAGTGACTTCCAAATGTTGTCCTTTTTCTCCCAATTTAATGCCTTGACACCAATAAATCTGGACTCAAACAGACATATCTTTCTCTCTTTCTCACACACACACACAAACACTTATCATCATCATTATCATCACCACCACTATCACCACCATAATAATGCCTAGTTATATTAATTATTTTTGTTTGCAGTAAAGTGCTATGGCCAAAAGTGACCAATGGAATAAAGAGCTTACTTTGGCTCATGATTCCAGCCAGAGTTGATAATGATGGTAGAGGCATAACAGAAGGCAGCAAGGACAGGAAGCTGAGAAATGACATCTTCAGCCACAAACACAGAGCATAGAAAGCAAACTGGAAAAGAGTTGAGGCAGCAAACTCTCAAAGGCCACCCCCACCCCCACCCCGAGAGTCACTTTCTCCATCCAGACTGCACCTCCTTGTAGTGTCACCAACAGCAGACCACGTGTTCAAATACCAGAATCTATGGGGTTGGGGGGGGCTCATATTTTTTTATTCTAAGAAGAAGAGCAAGGATGGGGAGAAGGAGGAAGAAGACAAGGAAGGCTGATGTAGCTTTGTGTTAATGTAGCCTTCAGTCAGGTTCTTCGATGATTTAACTTCAAGGGGTGTATTGAAGAAGTTCGGAGAGCTACCCTAAGAATGTGTCTGGGGTTCTACAGCTTGGTACTGCATGGGGGGTGTATGTTACATAAGCAGAATGTAGAATAACAGTTCAGTGTCACTTTCTAGAAGTGATAAGAGATGGGACTGGAGAGACAGAACAATGATTAGTTGTCCTATGTATAATCACAGCCAGTCTTAAATATATACATACACATATATGCAACTCACATATGTTCATGTAAAAGAAGCACAGTTCTCATCACTATTTAATATTGCTTTTATTGTACCTTGAATCTTAGTGTCAAGCACAAGAGCAGCATGGCTTACACATTTGTTGGTATCTCTTCCACAGCTCTTAAATGAGACTTGGCATTCGGTGGCTTCTTCACTAGGAAATAATACTTAATGTTGCCAAAGTGTTTCCAAATCATTTTGGATTATGATAAAGTTGATTTGTTCAGGTACAGTAAATTGATAAAGATATTAAAAATCTGAGTCATTGGCCGGAGGGATAAGATATAGCTTCAATTAGTCAGCCACATAATTTCACTTTAATGGGTCATGGTGTAGCTGAGATCCTTGTGTTACCATTTAATTTCCTATCTATCACTCCACTTGTAGAAAACAATCTTCTTTGTTTGTAGAAACAAATGAATATATTTAGAATAATAATAAGGAAACAAGAACTAATGGAAGAGATCTTATCGTAATTCAAACACAGTTATCCAAGTTTCGAAGAAGCAGCATTTCCAAATACCATTGGAATAAGACACGAGTAGAAAGAAATGTGTTTCTGCAAATACAGTGAATCAAGTCTTCTTTAACAAGGTCCCAGGTAAAGCAACTGGGTTATGCATGTCAGTATAATCAACACCTTTAAGAAAAATCATATTGCAATATTCCTGCTTTGTCACACATGCCTTTCCCTAGAGAAGTTAAAACTCCCAAAATCTGCACTGATTTATTCTTTAAGCAAGGATGGCAGGATAAATAAATTGTAATGTTACCATCTGGCTTAGCATTTCCCATAGGGAGAAAACTATCATTGTTTAGAAAAATACCTTGGTATTCTGTTTTAGATGTGAGCCCTAAGGACATGGTTTGGAAGGATTTTACAAAGAATAAAAGGTTTTTTTCTTGTTCCAAAATCTTAGAAGATTTTTTTAAAGAAATGCATGAAATGAAAAAGGCAGAACTATACCCCAAAATAAATAAATTTTTTGGATATAGAAGGCAGTGGGAGGAGAAAGAACAAGTCAATATGATGAGAAACTAGAAACACTGAATTGAGAACACAGAAAAATTCCTGGAAGGTAACTGGCAGCAAAAAGATTTTAAAGAAACATCATTAAATAGTCTGGGCATTGGGCTAGAGTGATGGCACATGCCTTTAATCCTAGCACTCAGGAGGCAGAAGCAGAGGCAGGCTGAGTTCTGTAATTTCAAGGCCAGCCTGCTCTATAAAGTGAGTCCAGGACTATTACCCAGAAAAACCCTGTCTCAGAAAAAAAGGGGGAGGGGGCATTATTGCTTTCCTCCAGCTCTCTTTCTGATAAAATCTACTCTAGAAATTATTTATGTGTGTAGCATTTTGGAGAAATCAGAGTTGGATTGCACACTCTTAATCAACACAGAGCAGATTCCTGAAGAGGAGTTGAGAAACTCATGAGAATAAGAGCTCAAAGTGAAGGAGAACTCTTAGCAGATGTGGCCAAGAGCATGTCACTGGAATATTGTTGCAAACCCCAGATTTGCCATCAAGAACAATAGGTTATTGCGAGTTCAGGTAAACACTGAGTGAGTGAAAATTCAGCTGACATCAATCTTAGATGAACAGTGACTGTTTGCAACAGAAACGAGTACTAGTCTCACCAGTTCTTTGGGCAATTGCAAAAAAGGAAAGAAAAAGATAGAGGGAAAAAGTACAAATACACCCAAAAAAGAAAAAAAAAACTAACAAAGTTTTTTTTTTTTTTTTTAAAGCTTAATAGACAGCAGGAAAGAGATATGGAAGTTACATGGGATGAGCATGAGTTGTACATATCATGGGGAGGAATCAGTTGTCCTCATGTAGAATCGCGTGCCTCGCCTAGCCATTCGTAGAAAGGGGAAATCTTTGATGAGCTACATTATCAGGCAAAGAGAATATAGTACTCCCAAATGAGAATGAGTGGGCAATATTGGAAGGTCAGTATAAGTATCTTAAAAACTCTGTTATCCAACACAACTTCTTAAGAATAGCACGTAACACCATATGTTTCGATACTCTAAACATTCTTCACATGCTGCTTCGGTTCACGTGAAAATCGTGTGAATAAACACGCTTTTTACTTAGATATTTATTTTTATTCATTTCTTTTAAGTTAAGAAACTGAAGCTGAGGGTAGTCTCTAAGAGTCTAGCTACCTAACCGAGATCACCTTGTACATACTGGGCCATTGCTTGCCCCCACCCGGGCATCTTACCTCACCTTAAATTCTAGACCAGGTCATTCAGAGTCAAATTCTAATAAATCCATTAAGTAATTAACATTCACAATGGTTCTGCCTGCCTCACTAATCCTTCACTAGTTCAGGCTCACTGAAATGTTTTCATCTACAAGACATAAAATGTATGGCAATGGCCTAGATTTTGGTTCTAAGTGGAGGCTGGCAAAGGAACAAGAAACCACCAAGAAAAGGCTGAGGAAATGGCAAATAAATACTGCAGGTGAGTGAAGGGTTGACCCATCTAGTGTCACAGAAGAAGAATAATTACCAGAACATTTTCTATAATAATGTGTTAGGACAAAAATGAACCCAATAAACTCATAGATATGGCTATTGGTTTCAACCAATAGAGAATGTAGAACATGGCTGGCTGGGTGTGATAAAGTAAATGTTGTTCAAAAGTCAGAACTTAACAACAAAAACCTAGGCTTAGAAAGCAGAAATTTGGTGAATGGGATTGTTGATGAGCAGCAGATTCTCAGAGGCCTGGGGCTAAAGTTCAAGCTAAGGGTTGGTCTCTGAGGTTTGTTCAGACATCTTTGAGACTTAAGTCCACCTCTCATATGTAAGCCCAGGCAGTTCTAGATTAGCTACCTGGTAAATCCAGGTATAAAATATAAAAATAAATTGTTATGCTTTTAAGTGACTTAAGCCTTTAAAGTGATTCATGGTAGAGGTCACATTTCCAAGAGTTAATTACAATTAATTTTCTTTTTTCTTTATTAATTATACTTTATTCACTTTGTATCCCCCCCTGTGGTTCTCTCCCTCTTCCCATCCCAATCCCTCACTTCCTCCACCCTCTGCATGCATGCCCTTCCCCAAGTCCACTGATAGGGGAGGACTCCTTTTCCTTCCTTCTGATCCTACTCTTAGGAAAGAAGTGGGAAACTGTAAGATCTGGAGAGGACAGGAACTCCACAAGGAGAGCAACAGAACCAAAAAATCTGAGCACAGGGGTCTTTCCTGAGACTGATATTCCAACCAAGGACTATGCATGGAGATAACCTAAGACCCCTGCACAGATGTAGCCCATGGCAGTTCAGTATCCAAGTGGGTTCCATTGTAATAGGAACAGGGACTGTCTCTGACATGAACTGCTTGGCCTGCTCTTTAATTACCTCCCCCTGAGGGAGAAGCAGCATTACCAGGCCACAGAAGAAGACAATGCATTCACTCCTGATGAGATCTAACTGACTAGGATCAGAAGGAAGGAAAAGAAATCCTCCCCTATCAGTGGACTTGGGGAGGGGCATGCATGCAGAGGGTGGAGAAAAGGAGGGATTGGGATGGGAGGAGGGAGAAAACCACAGGGGGGATACAAAGTGAATAAATTGTAATTAATAAAGAAAAAAAAGAAAATTAATTGTAATTAACTCTTGGATTTTGTCTCTGTTTTAGAAAGGCCTGATGAGTTATAAGCCGGACACAGGAAAGTCAATAAATAAGCTATATTACTCACAAAAATATTACTAGAGAGACACTTCAAGTTTGTATACTGAAGTTAAAACAAAGCATGCAGTTCAAAATGTAACAGCAACAACAATAGGACATTTTAGTCTTGTAATGACTTGTCTAGCTATACACATATTGTATGTTGTATAACTGTTTCTTCAGACTATCCTGGAGAATGGAACAAAACTCCTAAGATAAGAAGTGAAGAAAGTGAGATAAACAAGGCTCAGAAAAAAATAAAAAGCAACTTAGAAACACCTGGAAGTTAGCAATACTCATTTGGGCAGATTGTAGAGAACCTCATAGAAGAAGGGGGAAATAGAATGTCCTGGAGAGGACAGGTGCTCCACAAGAAGACCAATAGAGCCAAAACATCTGGGCCCAGGGAGGTGTGCAGATACTGATACTCCAACCAAGGACCATGAATGGAGATAACCTAGAACCCCTGCACAGATGTAGCCCATAGGCTGCACAGTTTCCAACTGGCTTCCTTAGTAAGGGAAGCAGAGACTGTCTCTGACATAAACTCAGTGGCAGGCTCTCTGATCACCTCTCCCTGGGGGAGGGGACAAATAAAGATGATGTAGCCAGCCTTATTCAGACCTGATAGGTTAAGGTTATATAGAAGGGAAGGAGGTCCTCCCCTATCAGTAGACTATGGGAGGGGCATAGCGGGAGAAGCTGGAGGGAAGTTGGGACTGGAAGGAGACAAAGGGGTGCTACAGCCAGGATACAAAGTGAATAAATTATAATAAATAATAATAATAAGTTAATTAATTGAAAAATAAAAACAATAATCAGAAGACTCCTGAAAGTTATATAAGCAATAAGAATTGCTGGTGAGACAATTTGGATCCTCAGAGCTGCCTTCAAGTTGAGCAAGGAATTCCAGGGTCACAACTTTTGTGACCCACCACCCTTGTTCGGGTGATGGTTTCCATGCTGTAGTGTCCAGAAAGGAAGAGCGGCACAATTGTTGGACTTGGGTTGAGTGCTTCCTTTGGTTGTTGTCAGTGTTTTCTACAGAGTAAATAGATGTTTGTTCAACGTTTCCTCAGAAAAGTCCCAGAGCAATGTAGCTCTTTCCCCAAACTGCAGGGATGAAGCACAGTATTTTCATTTATTAAGATAGCATTACACATTTTACTATGGTTTTTCTGGAGCTGATAATCAAAGGCTTGATTTTGTTCATGATAGGAAAATATTCTATTCTTAAACTCCATCCAGGGCCTCAGCATGATTTTTAGATAACGAAAACGAGAAACATGAAATGTGGCTAGTATACAGCAGACCTTCAAAAAGTTTCTCTTATTAACAAGGAGACTGGAGATATACTGAAAAAAACTGCTCCGTGCATAGGTAGCATATGTAATGCTTACAGTGTGTGCCTTGTCCTGAGTGTTTCTATAGCCAAAGGGAAGGTACAACTGCCATAGCTTCTTGCTAGTGGAAGCAACTGAGGGAAAAAAATGATGAAAATAATGTCAAAGTCCTGGTATCTAATGTAGAAATAGAAAAGCCAGGGTTCAAACTTGGGCCAAGAGGCTCCATATAGCATACACAGAGCAGCCATGATAAGTAGGGAATCATAAATTCACACACAACTAGAAATCAGAGATTTGTGGGAAAGCCTGGACTAAAGTAAGGAAGCGTGGCTTAGGAAACAGCCATTTTAATGGCCTTGACAATGCAGAAATTACCTACTTTGAAAAGACTGTGAACACAAGACCACCTCCAAACTCCTGACTGTGAACACAAGACCACCTCCAACTCCTGCTGTTCATATTAATGGCTACTTCAGTGAGTATTCTCAACCTCTCTGAGAATGTTTCTCCAACGTTTCAATGTTCCATATGCTGACTCCCCAGAAAGTCTACATGGGAAACTCAGCCTGAGTTGCAAGCCTCAATCCTGGCTTTCAGAATGCAGGAACAAGCTTGTCCTCCTGGATGTTATTTAAAAAAAACAAAGTTTCCCACTGGATCTTCTAATTTGTATTTTTTCCCCAAAACAAAACTGGACAATTCATTGTGGAACTCTTAAAAAGTCACCTTACACCCATCAGAATGGCCAAGATCAAAAACTCGAGTGATAACACATGCTGGAGAGGTTGTGGAGAAAGGGGAACCCTCCTCCATTGCTGGTGGGAATGTAAACTTGTACAACCAATCTGTCACTTTCGCAAACAACTGAGAATAGTGCTTCCTCAAGATCCAGCCATACCACTCCTAGGCATATATCCAAAAGAGGTTCAAGTACACAATAAGGACATTTGCTCAACCATGTTTGTAGCAGCTTTATTTGTAATAGCCAGAAGCTAGAAACAACCTAGATGCCCCTCAACTGAAGAATGGATACAGAAATTGTGATACATCTACACAATGGAATATTACTCAACAATAAAAAACAAAGAAATCATGAAATTTGCAGGTAAATGGTGGGATCTAGAAAAGATCATCCTGAGTGAGCTATCCCAGAAGCAAAGAGACACACATGGTATATACTCACTCATATAGACATATAATATAGGATAAACCTACTAAAATCTGTATATCTAAATAAACTAATCTAGAGGGGGGACTCTTGCTAAAATGCTCAATCCCCATCCCGAATGGCAAAGAGGATGGACATCAGAAGAAGGAGAAAAAAGGGAACAAGTTAGGAGCCTGCCACAGAGGGCCTCTGAAAGGCTCTGCCCTGCAGACTATTAAAGCAGACGCTGAGACTTATGGCCAACTGCTGGGCAGAGTGCATGAAATCTTATGAAAGAAGTAGGAAATAGTATGACCTGTAGAAGACAGGAGCTCCAAAAGGATTGCAACAAAACCAAAACATCTGAGCACAGGGGTCTTTCCTGAGACTGATACTCCAACCAAGTACCAGGCATGGAGATAACCTAGAATCCCTGCACAGATGTAGCCCATGGCAGTTCAGTGCCCAAGTGGGTTCCATAGTAATGGGAACAGGGACTGTCTCTAACATAATCTGATTGGCCTGCTCTTTGATCACCTCCCCCTAAGAGGGGAGCACCCTTACCAGGCCACAGAAGAAGACAATGCAGCCACTCCTGATAAGATCTGAGAGACTAGTATCAGAAGGAGGGAGAGGAAGACCTCCCCATCAGTGGACTTGGAGAGGGCATGTGTGGAGAAAGGGGAGGGAAGGTGGGATTGGGAGGAGAGAAGGGATACAAAGTGAATGAAGTGTAATTAATAAAAAAATTTTAAAAAGAATAAAAAGAAACAACCTTGAAACCTGCCACAGAGGGCCTCTGAAAGCTTCTGCAGTATAGAGTGTCAAAGCAGATGCTGAGCCTGATGGTCAACTGATGGGCAGAGTGAATGGAATCTTATGTAAGAAGTGGGAAATAGTAAGAGCTGAAGGGGATGGGAACTCCACAAGGAGAGCAACAGAACAAGATAATTTGAACACAGGGAAGTTCCCAGAAAATCATACTCCAACCAAGGACTATTCGTGGAGATGACCTGGAACCCCTGCACAGGTGTAGCCCATGGCAGTTCAGTGTCCAAGTGGGTTACATAGTAATGGAAAGAGGGACTGCCTCTGACATAATCTGATTGGCCTGCTCGTTGATCACTTCCCCCTGAGGGGGGAGCAGCCTTACCAGGCCACAGTAGAGGACAATGCAGCCACTTTTGATGAGAACTGATAGACTAAGATCAGAAAGAAGAGGAGAACCTCCCCTATCAGTGGACTTGGGGAGTGGCATGCATGCAGAAAGGGGAGGGAGGGTGGGATCAGGAGGGGAGAAGGGAGGGGCTTATGGTGGGATACAAAATGAATAAAGTGTAATTAATAAAAAATTTTAAAAAAATTAATTAAAAAAAGAATAAAAAGTATGCATAAAAAAGATTTTCTATATATGAATGAATGCTCCCTGTTATGTGATGAAATATGTTTGCAGCTAGAGACCTATTTGTCTCTTAGATGCACCTAACTGTGCAGCCACTATCACTATGCCATGTATATCTGGCCTTTCCCACATCTTCGCTGTGTATTTCCCAACTTTTCCATGATGTGTTTCCAGTACGGTAGCCATGAGTTACACAGGCTGACTGTTCAGCACTTGAAATGAAGCCACTTTGAATTGAGATTAGATAGGATTTTAAAACACATTGAAGAAATGATATGTTAAAATGTTGGTTTTAAATATATATAATTTTAATTGAGAAAAATATATTATTAAATATAACCTTACACGTATTTATTTAGTGATAACTGGAAAAATTAAAATTATATACATTGTTTACATGTTGGACAGCACTGTTCTGGGTTAAATGCACAGTTAAGCACTAACATTCACATACATTATGTAATGTATTTGTGGGCACAGGTAGAAAAACATGGGCTTATTCAAGACACACACTTAACACTTGTTACATCTTTCAGCAGATGTGCGGAATGATGGAGTTAAATGGCCCTTTCTGTAGAAATTCACTATCCACATTGAAAGAACAGAGCAAAAAATAGATTAAAAAAAAAAAGTCAAGGCTTGAAAATAGAAAAAGAACACTTAGAGAAAAGGAGACTCCATTGACATGAGCTCAATGTTCAGCTGTCAGTTTTCGCTAAAGGCAGCTGCTGACTCCTAAGTTGCAAATGTGCACGGAGACACAGAGAAGGAAGCAGAATGAAGCTACTTGTAAGTTAAAGAGACAAACAGATAAAGCAGATATTCTTAAAAACGAAACCTGCTGTCTCCTGATGCTGAGAGATAAGTGAGAGCTAAAAGTTCATGAGAAGAAAGGGCTCTTGTAAGAAGCCCAGCTATGCAGATGGAAGCTTGGAAAGGCTGCACTCACGCAAAGGACATACAGGAAATAAACCAGCCTTCTCTGGGCTAGTGTAACCCACTTGATATTTATCTCTTCACCAGATACAAATATATCCCTTATGAAGCAAAGAATGATAAGCATAAAATCACTTCATACATAATATCCAGAATTCCATAAGCAAATTATCAGATATGACAAAAGCACAACCAAGAAACAAAAATGTAAGAAAAAAAAATATACCCAGAAGAAAAAGCTAGTACATCATCCAAATACTGAAATAGATCCAGGTTTAAGGGGAACAATTTTTATCAGAATAAAAGAAATCCAGAAAAGATTGAAAGTTTCAAAACATAAAGTTTAAAAAATGTAAGTAATTATATATATTTTTTAAAATAAACTTGTTAATATGATGGTTAGGATAGTAGATTAAACACAAAGAAAATTAAAATAGTGAACTGAAGAAAAACATCAGAAAAAAGTACTTGTCCAAAGTTTAGAGAAATAAATGTTGGAAGGAAGATAATGCAAAGCCTCCTATTGTTATAATATGACACAACATATTACACCATGGAAAGGTTTAATGTGTAGATAGTTTTTAAAATGTTTTTTACTTGCAATTGTGTTTTGCCAACATGTATGTATGTGTAAAGGTGTCAGATCCTATGGAACTGGCACTATAGACAGTTGTCAGCTGCCATATGGGTGCTGGGAATCGAACCCAGGTCCTCTAGAGGAACAGCCGGTGCTCTTAACCTCTGAGCCATTTTTCCAGCCTCACGTGCAGAGATAATTTATTAGGAGTTTGGGACCAGGAAAACGGTCCAAAACTAGTAGACAAGCTAATGGTTGAAGCTTTCCAAATCTAATGAAAAATATCAAGTCACAGTTTTCAAGGGAGATTGGCCTGAAATTCTCTTTCTTTGTTGAGTCTTTGTGAGGTTTAGGTACCAAGGTGATTGTGGCTTCATAGAATGAGTTTGGTAATGTTCCTTCTGTTTCTATTTTGTGGAATAGTTTGAAGAGAATTGGAGTTAGCTCTTCTTTGAAGGTCTGGTAGAACTCTGCGCTGAAGCCATCTGGTCCTGGGCTTTTTTTGGATGGGAGACTTTTGATGACTGCTTCTATTTCTTTGGGGGATATAGGACTATTTAGTTGATTTACCTGGTCCTGATTCAGCTTTGGTGAGTCAAATCGATCAAGAAAATTGTCCATTTCATTTAGATTTTCAAATTTTGTGGCATATAGACTTTTGAAGTAAGTCCTAATGATTGTTTGGATTTCCTCAGTGTCTGTAGTTATGCCCCCCCTTTCATTTCTGATTTTGTTGATTTGGGTGGTGTCTCTCTGCCTTTTAATTAGCTATTTTGTTGATTTTCTCAAAGAACCAGCTCTTGGTTTCATTGATTCTTTGAATTGTTTTATTTGTTTCTAATTGATTGATTTCAGCCCTGAGTTTGATTATTTCCAGCCGTCTACTCCTTTTTGGTGTGTGTGCTTCTTCTTTTTCTAGGGTTTTTAAGTGGGCCATTAAGTTGCTTGAATGAGCTGTCTCGAATTTCTTCTTGAAGGCACTTAGTGCTATGAACTTTCCTCTTAGCACTGCTTTCATTGTGTCCCACAAGTTAGGGTATGTTGTGTCTTCATTTTCATTGAGTTCTAGAAAGGCTTTAAAGTTCCGTAAATTCTAAGCATAGGAAATACACAGAAAGCTACAGTGAGGCGAGCCATTGTAAGGCTGTCAGAAAACAGATAGAGTTAATCTGCAGTCAGTCTATATAGAACTATAGATAAGTGAACGAAGCCTGACAAATTGTTTACTCGTGTGTACTTTTCTCTCCTGGTTATTCATCTAAACTATGCAATATGGTGTCACACTTTTACTACCTCTTGAATCTGTAGATGTGCCACCTCTTTCATTCCTAATCCTGGTCATTTGTAGTTGACTTTTTACCCCCATGATCAATGTGCATGGAGAATTATCATCTTCTCAAAAATCTATTTTTAATTGTATTTTTTTATTACAAGATTGTCTATTCTATTTATGTCTGCTGCTTTGGTCTTATTGTTTCCTTTATTCTGTTCACTGTAGATTTTAGGTTTTTAAATTTTTTCCTCTTAGAATATAAATTCATTGATTTTAAATTCTCCGTTTCTATAATTTATATGCATTTAACACTATAAATTTCTCATAACTATTATTTCACCTGTGTTCTAGAATTTTTGATATAAATGTTCTGGTTTTATATGTTTAAAAAAACTATCATAGTTTCAGTTTGCCCTAGTTAGTTTTAGATGTGTTAAACTGATTTTCCAGTATTGATTTTGCACATTCTCTGACTTCAATAATTTTAATGATATAGAAAATAGTTTTATGGCATAAAATGTTCTATCAATCAATTTTCATGCACACAAATGCTTGCTGTGTGTACATGATTTGAATGCATGTGCATTCCCAGTATTCAGAAGTTGAAACCCAGTGTTCCTCCCAAATGTGATGTCATCAGGAGGTGGGACCTCTTATCAGAGTTGGAGGTTAGTTAATGAAGGCAGAAAAATTATTTATTCATGTAATGAGGGGGGACCATTTTGAGTGAAATCAGGATCTTATAAAATTTATCCCAGAAAGTTGCCATGTTCTCTATGTGAGAGTAAAAAAGTGTTACACAATGACAGTGTAAACCAGAAAATAGAAAGTATCTGCCAGCGTCTTGATCTTGGACTTTGTAGACTCCAGACTGTGAGGATTAAGTCTTTGATTATAAATTATAAATTCACTGATTATTGAATTTATAAAGTTTTCATTACAGCACCTATATGTATTTTATTTTAGTGCTGGGTATGAAGTTTTACAAATGTCAGTGGAGTACAATTATTTGCTCATTTTGAAGCCTTCCCTGTGCCTGCTGATTGTGGGCTTACACTTTCAGTTTGGGAAAGAGTAGTGCTCACTTGTTTTAAGGATGTGCTTACTTCTTATTTAACTTCTAAATGTTTGCTTCCTGGATTTTGAAACTCTGCCACAAGAATATTTTATGAGGGTTATGTGTTAACCATATACTGTACTATAAAAATCTATGACATAATCATCTTTGTGCCTGGTAATATTTTAAAGTATCCTTTATATAATACTATTATGGTTACCCCATCTTTTGTTAGAAATAGGATGGTTTTATTTTGTTGATTAATTTGCTTTGCATCTACCTCACCTAATGTTTAAGATATTTTTCATGTAGATTGAATCCAATCTAGTCCTGTTTTTTATACTACTATATTATTTCTACACCTTAATAGTGGTATTTATATCACTTATACTTAATGTAGCTACTAATTGAGGAAGTTTTAAAAGATTTTTATTTGAAAAAAATTCATTTCTACTTTTATTTACATGTATGTGGGTATCTGTGTGAGTGTGTGCCATGAGTGAGCAGGTACCTGGGAGGGTCAGAAGAGGATGGTAGATCTCCTGAAACTGTAGTTATAGGCAATTGTGAGCTACCCAGTGTGTGCCAGCCAAACTCATGTCCTTTGGAAAATGAGCAAGTGCTCTTAACCACTTAACTTTTGAGTTCCCAGAATGCTCTTTTAAGTTTTCTTTCATTCCTTTGAACTGCTGTTCTTGGTTATTTTTTTTTTTTGCCTGGATTAAGTACTTTATCCATTCCCACTTACCTTCTTTGGTAGTTGCTATTTCTACATGGTTTCATCTTTGTGTTGAGTTTATCACGGTCTACTTGAGTAGCATTATACTACTTCATGGGACCTATAGACCTTATTAGTTTACTCCTGGTGTCTCTTCCCCTGTTTCTCCTCCCAGCTAAGGTTGGTTCTGCAGTCTAGCACTCTAATCTTTGACTGCTTTGCTGTTCTAAAGGATAAATTCCAGGGATTCAGAAACCCTTTGGAAATGTGGGTTCCCTCTGTTTTTGACTCTTTTGCCTGTTTTTTTTTTTTTTTTGTACACATGCTAAATTTGCCTATGTATGTGCAAAAAAGTAGTCAATGGAAACCCATAGGAGCAATAAACTAGGGAACCTCATCAGCTTCAAGCCACTTTTACATTATGTGTAGAGGTACTTGACTGAAGATAAAAGGGTTACAATATCCAAATTTATTATTAAACAATTCTGGCAGGAGCAAGATCAATAAGGAAAACAACTATAAAATTTACAATGAATTAATTTTAATGGAAAATGATAATTAGCTCTTTCTGAGATTAATAGTGTTTCAGAAAATAATTTTACACGATGATACACCCTTTGATGAGACTATAATAACAGTGGCTATTTATTCATTGTAAATGGGCATTTAGTATGGCAGAAAATACTTGTTCTAGCTGAAGGATCACATCTCTGCCACCATAGTCACATTGTTCTTGGTTTCATTAAGCATGGAGAATAAACTGTCTGGCAATTGCAAAATGAGTTAATAATCAATTATCTAATTGTTAATTTGTTAGTAAAATTGATCAATTAACAACTTGTTTGACTGACAAATTGTTTCACAGTTTGTTGCACATTAACACCATTTTTTTTTTTACATTATCAACCTTGGAACTAAGATGCCTTCATATTCTGAGTAAGCTTTGAATGGCCAAAGCATGTGTGATTTTCTGTCATTACATCTCTAGTTAGGAACTCCAAGTCTTTGTTCATGAATCTATTAAGTTTCATTTATCTACTTCTCATTTACCATCACTTTTTGTTGGAGATTTATATTTCCTAATTTTATACATTGGATATGTTATTCACTCTATATCTTCTGGGATGGAATGTGACAAAATTACAATTCCAATGTCCTTGAAAGAACATGATGATATATAATATCTCTATTCATAAAAAATTATCACAAGCTTGCAACTATGGAATAAAAGGCGGCATTGTAATGCCTCATATAGACATACAAATTGTGACCCATCTGCTCACATTATTCTGTCTTTAGGGCCTCTTCACTTAGGTTATATTGGCTCAATTATTTATACCTGGTGGCACATGTTTGCAAATGGATGTATCAAGTTATTACAAATGCATATTTTATTGTTGAAGGTAAGATTGAATCATCCTATGGGGAACTATGTTTAAGTATCATCTGGGGCTTCTTGTACAAGTTGGCCCTATAACTTTTTAATAAATCAGGACAATAATGCCTGATGTAAAACTGCAATGGATAAATGTAATATGGCCGCCATGCTACCAACGCAGCAAGATCTATTACTTCAAGGAAGAGTGTAAATTGCAAATGAAAGGTTGTTTTGTCTCAGAATGGTAATGATGACATGGAAATGAGATACAATTCAACATCTTGAAGACAAGCAAAAAGTATTCAAAGAGTAATGTTTGGTAAGACTGTAGTTAGAGATCAATTTTTCACCTGTAAATTCACTCCTAAAAGTTTCTATCAGCTATCCACCCACATAGAATACATATGTATTCATATGTATTCTATATGTATATTATAGAATATATAATTAATATATATTTTTTATATTTATATATATATATAAATATATATATATATTTATAATTAATATAATTAATATATATTAATATATATACATATTCTATATGTATACATATGTATCCATAGGATACACATTCACAGAGAGAAACCAGTCTCTCCATAGTGAACTGAGTTCTTCTTCTTGTTCAGCATTCAAATCTGAGTCTCATGATCCCGATGGATCAGTTTTAGGATATGTTTACAGAATGCATCTCAGTAGCTTTTGAAGGTTAATCTGTACTTCAACTTCTTGTCCTGTACAAAGGATCCTATAAATACAAATCACCAATGTGAAAAATTGCATGTTAAATCAGTCTGACAAAGTTTCTTTGACATGCAATGCTTTCTTTCCATCTGCTTCTGTCCAGATAGCGTTATGATTGACTTTTACATACAAGGAGATCTAGACATTTAGTCAGGAGCTGATGTCTTAAATATGACCTATGTCCTTGCCTTCTGAAAATTATTTTTTTTCTATTCATAGATCCCTTTCATAAGTGTTCAGTCTCCTGGATAAGTATTGGTACTTTTTTTTTTTGAAACAACTGTTACTGTTCTGTTCTTCAAGAAGGATGCTCATTAATAGGTGAGTTTGAGACTCAGGTCTCAGAGCTCTGAAAAGCCTATAATTCCCTAATTAGTAGTTCAACTCAAGCCACTGTACATGTTGGGTTGGCTGTCTTTTTTAAGTGTTGATGGTGAATCAGCACACTTCCTGCGTAAGTGACATATTAGGAATGTCACATCATTCATCATTAGCTAAGCTCTCTCATTACTATGTATTCTGTGTTAACTCCTATGACAGACAAGCCCAGTTTACCTCAGCCATTTCAATGCCACTCTATGGCCTCAGCAACAACAGAATGGTTCTATTTTCATTAGCACAGAGATACTATGTTAATGCCTCCTTTACTGTTGTATATCTCAGGGCCGGGGTAAAAGGAATGAATGTTCTAATTTCTCAACAGGACGTAAGCTGTAATGACTCCATGTCGAAAACTTATATGTATCCCCATCCTCTCCTTCTTGTTCTTGCAATTCAGCATATCCATTACACTCTAAGGATTTCTGTAACTTTAACGTCACTTAGAGAAGACAAGAATTGAACATTGGTTTCTTCTGGTTACAGCCCCATAACTTAATCCTAAACTTCTGATACATTCATCTTCTATCCAGGACTTCACCCAGGACCTAACTCGCAGATGTAGTATTAAGATCAGTTAACATATTTTGCAGTCTTCATCTGCCTTTATATTTGTAATGTGTTTCTCAAACTGTGCCCTATTTCCCTCTGTAAAATAAGATGCACAAAGCAGAATCTTTTCTTATGTTCAGTTAATTGTTGCAATAAAGTGACATTTGTTGAATGTGCAACAAGTTCAATAGTGAATGAGCAGTTTGACTTATAGGGCTTTGTAATAATTTTGTGGACAAAAGTGAATTCACTCTTCTTGTAGTTGTCACCTTTAAGAGACTTATTCTAGTGCATTAGACTTCTGTATGAATTATGCACTGTAGTCTCTCTGTGAGGAATTGCTGTTGACAGAAATGTATATATAATATTTCTCACTGCTAGAGCCCACTTATTATTTATATGTGGTAGTTTTATATCAATGGATTATATTCTTTAAGGGATATAAATAATTTAAATTTTCTTAACGAAATAGCATACATTTATCATTAAGTTCAATATTAGTATTTAGAAAAATGTGTCTAGAAATTAAAATAACTCTTCAAGAGAGAGGCTTTGGTGCTGAGAGTCTCTTTCAACAACTTTCTCTGTACATATGTCAGGGCTTAGCAGAGTTTACTGTGCAACCTCTTTGTGTTACATATTAGCAGGACCTGTTAGACTCCCTCTCCTGTTCTCAAATCTCTGTAGTTTTTCCCAGGGATAATATCTACAGACATTAAATCTTGACCTAGTTAGTCAGTTGCTCTTTATTTTAACTAAGATGTTCTTGGATGAAAGAAGTTGCAACATTCTTATTTTTATAGCTCTTTTGTTAAATGAAATGAAAACTTAATGTAAAGAAAAGGCTTTGAAGGCTCCTTTTACTGCTTATTTTTTTTACAAAATTCAAGTATGTGTCAAGCTGTTGATGGTTTACCAGCAAACATAAAGCTGGTCCTATCTCCTTTTCATCACTTGGCAGTGGACGGGGACTTGCCTTGGCTTTTTAATATAATGGGGAAATATTCTATAATTTCACTTTACTGAAACAAAACACATCAAAAAGTACACTGGTTCCTTAAAATGCCATTGTTCATTTGCATTAAATAAAAATGGGCTCCTCTGTTATAATTTACGCAGCATTTCCTCCTGAAGCTTTCCTCTGGAATCCCATACGTCCAGAATATAATAGTATCTTCAAAAGCATCGCCCTCCATGAAACTTCTTTTTCCAATCATGAAGCCCTTCCTGTAATTTTTTCATGGAAAAATTGCTTTTAATTACATCCCTTTTTGCCTTCAGCCTCATCTTTTGAATTAAGTTTAGCATTAATATGGTGTGTCCAAGAAAGCCATATCATATTTATAACATTTCCATTCTGGATTTTTCTTCGAAGAAAGACAATTTGATGGCATTTTTCTCTTGCTGCACTCCCCTGCACCAGTGGACATTTCCTGACAACCCTGAAAGAGGAGCATATACACAGTCAGACAAGCGCCCCACCTTAGCTAAAACTTGAAACATTTGGAACAAAGCTTCTCAAAATGTATGGTACCTGAAGAAAAGAATGAGATGGCTTTTAATATACAACACAGGAAGGTGATTTGGGATACACAAAGGAAGGAAATGTGGTAAGTTTCTGTCACTGGGTAACAGAACACTACAAACTCACCCACATGAAACATCTGTTTATTAGTTCATGTATGACAGAGGTATGAACATGGCTGAGTCAGGGCGGCAGAGGATATCATACAGCAGCCATTTTCAATCTGGAGGTCATGACCTCCTTTTGGAGGTCACATATCAGATAATCTGCACATCAGATATTTCCATTATGATTCATAACTGTAGCAAAATTACAAGAATGAAGTAGCAAAGAAGTAATGTTATGGATGGGGGTCACCACAACCTGAAGAACTGTATTAAAGGATCACAGCATTAGGAAAGCAGGGAAACCAGCTACAGGGCTGATTTCTTGACTGGCTACATTAGAGTCACCTTGAAGTTTATTTTCATTGGCATAATCTTGTCCTTTCCTCTTGTAAGACTGCCACATGTGTTTCCTTTTGGCCTGCAGTCAAGGGAGGTTGTCAGATCCTAAATGACCCTCACATTCTTTGTCTAGCCTGAAGTGTCCTCCAACTTCAGGATACTAATTGGTTCTCAATTTCTTGAGCTTCTCTGACATCTCCTATCCTTGTTATCTGAGCAAAGTCCCTTGGACATATGTGACATAATCACAGGGTGATGTCTCCCCCAAACCAAAGTTCCAAGCATACTCAGGGAGAGAACTTATGAGAGTCAAGGTCATTGGACATCACTGTGGAATTCAAGCCAACATGGGGGTTAAACATAACTTTGAAAAAACCACTGACTTTTCGCTAGGGTTATATTTCTCCAAGCAATGCCAAAGTGGCAATTTGCCGTAAATCAGTATTGGATCATATTGTTATTCAAATGGCTGGTAAATATCAAAATGTAATTCTAGCTTTTGTTTTTAATACAACAAAACTAGAAATCAAAATTTTAAACTATTCATTGTATAAAAAAAATCAATATTCCTGGGGGCTTTATTTTTTCCTTACAAAGCATTTCAATCTATTTAAATCATACTGTTTTCATTCAGTCCTCCATAGAAATAAAGACCCTGACAGCGAAGGAGCTAATGAATGCAATAGAATTTTCAGCACCTTGTCATTTGCTGCCATCTCTGCCACCACCTCTGGCCCTGGGGAATTAGCTATTTGAAGAAAGGTCACAAGGCCTGAAATGACACTGGAGCCTGCATGAGAAATGACACCATCTTGACTAATGCTAAATGTGCTGGAAACGAGGAAAGTGAGTAATCACAGTTCAAAATAATAAATATGAAAATGAAAGCAAGGTGGAAGGAATGCTATTATGCTAATAAAGATCCAGCACCCAGCCACTCCAGTACCCTAAGACTCATTGACTAGAAAAAACAAAACAAAAACAAAAAAAACCCCATAACTTTTAAGAAAGTTAAAAATGCTTCAAGAGCAAGTTTCCAATTTTGTTAATGCCAATTATGCAGGTACACATGTATGTGTGTGTGTGAGCGTGTGTATATTCATTTTGAAAATTTATAAAGGAGAGAGTTCAATAACTTCAAATCAATTTTTATTTAAATAATGTGGGCCCTCCCTCCCATCTCAAAATTCAGTTTAGTTACTCTGCAATAAGAATCTACTTGCAATCTGAAATCTTTCATTTAGACAGAATGAAATAAACGTGACAACGTGCAAGTATCCTTACTGGAAAAAAAAACAAATAATGTTCACTGTGCAATTTCTCACATTTTTTTGTAGATAATCTGTAAAATGTTGCTGGTTTATGGGGTTTTATAAATTGTGATTTACAAAATAATAAAGGCAAGTTCATAAATATCCTCTTAGACTTTGAAGTATTTTCCTGTGCCTCCGAAATGGGATAGAGGAGAAACTAATTTCAGTCTCTTGAAGAGGCCCAGTAGCTTAGAGCTGTTGGTACTTGTTCCTTAGACCAAGACGTATATGCAGTAAGGGATTCTGATGACTGATTATTGATGCGTGTAAATGTAACTTTTATTCTCCAGTCATGTTGGGTTTTTTCCCAACCACATTGAGTGCTAGATTTATCTGGCACCCAACATAATTAGAGAAGAAGAAAGCCCACCAATGTTTCAGAAAGTATAGGACATCCTACAGAAATATGGCAGAGGACAGGAAATGTCTGACTGAAAGTCACAGAGGAGGCATTCACATGGAATCATCTCCAAGGAAGTATCAGTTCATCAAACTTAGCTAGACCCCTGGAGACTATAGCAGTGGGAGCCTCAAGTTCAGAACATTGAACAATGCAGGAGCCTCTGAGACAGCAAATCACAGTAAGCCACCCTTAAAGGTGATATTAATTATACAGACAGACTCTCTTCTTTAAAAAAAAAATTGGGAAACTTCATTTCAGACTCTTTAAGACCAAAGGTAGGAATTGACTTGAAGTCATTCAGTTGGCAATCAGTGGGGAGTCAATGAAGAGAACAGTGAAGAGAGATAGAGAGCAAGAGCAAACACTTGAGAGACACAGAGACAGAGACAGAGACAGAGACAGAAAGTGAAGGCTGTTTTACCAGAACAGTTGTCCAGAGAGGTTAAAGAGAGGCACAGGTGAAGATTGAATTACCCAGGGAATGAGAAGGAACCAGAAGCCTACAACAGATTGCTAGAGTAGTTTGAGGCCAGAGCAATTCCATCAGAAGTAAGAGAAGCAGGTTTCAATCAGTCAGCTTGGAGAGGAGTTTGAGCCAAAACAGCTGAGTTCAGCCAGCCAGAGTTCAGAAAGAACTGGTAAGAGTAAGCGTATTCAGCAGTAAAACCCCAAGATAAAAATTATACCAGGCAAATAAAAGTTAATTTTACACATGTGCTCTAGAGAAAGTGCTCAGAGCCTTCCTTCCTGAAGCCACAAGTATAGAATCATTCTTTATGAAAGGTAAATATTAAAATGAGAAAAAAAAACTGGCAATTCCCAAAAAGCAGTAACCAGAAGAGTGACAATTGCTTGCATTTAGGACTTGTTAGGTAACTAAAGTAAACCGAGTAGAAAACATGGAATGCAAAGCAAAGAAAAGGGAAGATCCACCTGTCTTTTGCTGTATGGCAACCACCATTCTCTTCACATGGGGATAAAGATCTAAACATCATTTACATTACATCATCTCTTCTTCAAAATAATTTTTATTATAGAAGCTACCCTATTAAATGTGGGCAATTTCAACTGTTATAACACAAAACCACTTTTTACTGGAATAATAAATAGCATGTGAGATTTTTTCTTTGTGTGTGTGTGTATATGTTTATGATGTATACATGCTCATGTGTGTGAATGTGGGACCACACATGCTAGAATTCATATATAGAGGTCAGAGGACAATCTCGAGTCTTAACTTTCTACCTTGTTTGAGATTGACTTCTTTTTTTTTTAAACTTAAATCCATTTATTCAAATGGATTTTTCCTTTCTTTTTTATTTCTTTTTTATTTTTATTAATCACAGTTTATTCATTTTGTATCCCCCCTGTAGCTCCCTCCTTCCTTCTCTCCCAATCCCACCCTCCCACTCCCTTCTCTACCCATGTCCTTCCCCAAGTCCACTAATGGGGGAAGTCTTCCTCCCCTTCCTTAAGATCCTAGTCTATCAGGTCTTATGAGGAGTGTCTGCATTGTCTTCCTCTGTGGCCTGATAATGCTGTTCCCCCCCCTCAGGGGGAGGTGATCAAAGAGCCAGCCACTGAGTTCATGTCAGAGACAGTCCCTGTTCCCATTATTAGAAAACCCACTTGGACACTGAGCTGCCATGGGCTGTATCTCTGCAGGGGTTCTAGGTTATTTCCATGAATGGTCCTTGTTTGGAGTATCAGTCTCAGAAAAGAGCCCTGTGCACAGATGTTTTGGTTCTGTTGCTCTCCTTGTGGAGCTCCTGTCCTTTCCAAGTCTTACTATCTCCCACTTTTTTCATAAGATTCCCTGTGCACTCTGCCCAAAGTTTGGCTATGAGTCTCAGCATCTGCTCTGATTCCCTGCAGGGTGGAGCCTTTCAGGGGCCCTCTGTGGTAGGCTCCTGTCCTGTTCCCTGTTTTCTCCCTCTTCTGATATCCATCTCCTTTGGCTTTCTGAATGGGGATTAAGCATCTTAGCCAGAGTCCCTCTTGATTAGTTTCTTTAGGTGTACAGATTTTAGTATGTTTATGCTATATTATATATCTAATATCTTATAAACACCCTTATGAACACCTGATTTTTGACAGAGATGTCAAAGCCATTCAATGGAAAAAAAAAAGCATCTTCAACAAATGCTGCTGGTCTAACTGGATGTCTACATGTAGAAAAATGAAAATCGATCCATACTTATCACCCTGAACAAAACTAAAGTCCAAGTGGATCAAAGACCTTAATATAAAACCAGACACACTAAAGCTGTTAGAAGAAAAAGTGGGGATGAGCCTTGAACTCATTTGCAAAAGAGATAACTTCCTGAACAAAACACCAACAGCACAAGCTCTACAGTCAACAATTAGTAAATGGGACCTCATAAAACTAAAAAGCTTCTGTAAAGCAAAGGACACTGTCGTCAGAACAAAACGACAGCCTACAGACTGGGAAAGGATCTTCACTAACTCTGTATCTGACAGAAGGCTAATATCCAGAATATATAAAGAACTCAAGAAGTTAAACAGCAACAAATCAGTTAATCCAACTTAAAAATGGGGTACAAAGCTAAACACAGAATTCTCAATAGAGGAATATCAAATGGCAGAGAAACACTCAAAAGTCCTTAGTCATCAGGGAAATGCAAATCAAAAAGACCCTGAGATTTCACCTTAGCCATCAAAAAGGCTAAGATCAAAAACTCAAGTGACAACACATGCTGGAGAGGTTGTGGAGAAAGAGGAACCCTCCTCCACTGCTGGTGGGAATGTAAACTTGTACAACCACCTTGGAAACTAATCTGGTGCTTTCTCTGGCAATTAGGAATAGCGGTTCCTCAAGATCCAGCTATACCACTCCTAGGCATACATCCAAAAGATGCTCAAGTATACAACAATGACATTTGTTCAACCATGTTTATAGCAGCTTTATTTGTAATAGCCAGAACCTGGAAACAGCCCAGATGCCCCTCAGTAGAGGAATGGATGCAGAAATTGTGATACCCCTAAACAAGGGAATACTACTCAGCAATAAAAAACAAGGAAATCATGAAACTTGCAGGTAAAATGGTGGGACTGGAAAATATCATCCTGAGTGAGGTATCCCAGAAGCAGGAAGACACATATGGTATATGCTCACTCATCATGGATAAGAGATGGACTTCTTTCTGTTCTTTGCTGTGTACATCAGAGCAGCTGGCCTTTGAGCTTCTGAGGATGCTATGGTTTGTGGCTCTTATATTGTTCTAGGAACTCTGAGATTACAAATGTGCATTATCATGCCTGCATTTTGGTGAGTTATGTAAAAGGTTGTAAGATAAGAATTTATCAAAAGTATGAATATTTTAAAAATATATCTTGTAGCTTTCCAAATTAAAAACTTTGTAGCTATGAAGACTTAAACACTTTGAAATCATTTTGAGGGAAAAAGTAAACATACTGATACTGACATAAGTTTTTTCAATTGAAGATTAAAAAAATAAAAGCAAAATATAGAAAAGAATGAGTCGTATAATCTCCTTTTTAAAAAAAATATACTATCACTGCGTTCACAAAGGTAGAGAAGAAACACCAGCAGTTTCACAGGACATGGACAACAGTGCTCATCTCAGGTGTGAGATTTAAAAGAGCAAAAAAAGAAGATGGGCTTGACATTTTGTCTTATACACACTTACTATTTGAACTTGTACATCTAGAATCCATGCATTTTAATTTTAACATAACATGTATATTAATAATTATGTGTGTAGACGGAACACCTTCACTATTATGAATTTTATAGAAGGTTAGGGTCTTAATAAAGCCATATGTTTGATTTTACCATGTTTCTTAATGAACGCTGATGACCCAACAGTGGTGCTTTGCTTACAGGGTTTATTTTTGACCTTCAGGTATACATGTAAAGAACTAATTTGACTATTGATTGATGATTTTAAAAGAAATCAACTGGAACATTCAAAGAAAAGGTAAGTGTGTTTTTTCTGTTCTAGGTTTTGATAGGGGTTGAAAATATAAAATTATGAGAATATAATATCTGAGGAACATGTTTGATTCTAAAAATATTATGAGATTATCTTTAAGATAGAATAATGATAAAATAGTCACTTTAGTTCAAATTTATGAATGATTTGTATTAAGTTCTTTGTGAAGAAGTGTTTCATGATATATCCGTAGACATTCTCATTACTCACATTTGTAGAAACTTGATTTATTCATTTTTGAGCATGCATAGGAACCTGCCTTTGACTTTTTTGTGCTAATTTCATTAGACCAGGAGAAAACATGATAAAAAATAATAAAAATATAAATCTTTGTATAAAATTAATACATGATCATGAAGAGTTATTGTGCCTTCTCCTAACTATGGCTCTCACTTCTATAACCTAGGATTCAATACACATTCAATAGTAATCTGACTTTACCTATGTTTTCATAATACTACCAGAGAAATAGTTGCGAATTTCACTAGGCTATGAACCCAGTGAACTATAATAATGAAATATCAGACAATATATTATCACTGGTTCAATATTGACATGAATGCCTTAGCAGTAACCAGCCAAGTTCTGGTTGGATGTAAGGCCTGCTCCATGAGAGGAAACCCATGCTTGTCATTGTTACTGGGACAAAAAAAACCTGTGGATATGTAGATTAGAAGCCATAGAGAAGAATTCAATACTACTATTCTGTTAGGTGGACACTACGATAGCAATGACTTAGTGCTATATCCATAGATTAACATATATCTCAACCCTGATCAGAAAAGATTCTTGTAAATGACTATTAACACACAGACTCTTAAGTGGTAAATGTTCAGAAAAAAACAGACAGTTAAGTGCTTAGCCCTAAATGAAACATACCTATTCCCTACCCGGCTCAGGGATCTTTGCGGATGGGGTGACACAGAGATTAAAAAAATCTGGGGTTGTAGTTAAGTTCAAGCTTTTCTTGACACAGCATGACATTTGTATATTTGAACTCACAGTGACAGCATGCATAAGGCCTATACACACTCGAAACTAGATGAAATCCCAACCGAAGCTTTGAGGGTAGGTGAGCATAAAGTTTCGCCACTAGCAGAGGAGCTATTGACATTTTAGAGCTACTTGGGGAGTGAAAATCAGTTTTCTTTAATGGTGTCATCACACTCCAAGGCAGGCTCCACTCCCAAACGTAGTTAGGGAAAATAAACTGGATGAAATTAATTGAAGGAAGAAGAGAAGGAGAAAGAAGAGCCTCAGATGTGAGAAATTGAGAAAATAAAGGTGAAAAGGGTGTTTGGAAAACGTGAGGAGGGTGAATATGGTGAAAATTTGTTATCTAAAGCAATCAAAGGACTAATAAAAATGCTACTAAATTAGAAAACTCTCAATTTTTCATTGTCTTCAATTGCTATCTAATAGAGTCAAACTTCTTGCCTTATCAACCGAGGTAGATTCATGTTGTCCACCTGTTAACTTCTTACTTCCCTCTTGATATATGCACCACACTAATTTCCTTCTGCCTAGATACTTCCAGATCACCCCCTTGACAAAGTCAATGCCAAATTTAGGTGACAGGATAAAAGATAACTTACATCTCTTCTGATTTTAATCCTCAAATGATGAAAGATTACTTTGCATGACACATCTAAAATGTTGCCAACAGAAACCTAGAATGTATGTTTGTTATCTCTTCGTGTAAATATATTTTCTGTCATCTCAAAAAATTGATACCTTTTGAAATTTTTCTAAAAGTGTTTATCTAGTTCTGCTCCACTGTCTCACCTGCATTTTTCTGTTCTTGAAATGTTCGTCAGTCATATGACTATCCCTCACCTTATCTATGTTACTCTTCAACTTAGTTTTTGTATGGCTGATTCTAATTGATTCGTGAAGTGACTCCTAAGGCCATCATCTCTACCAGGAATATCTTTTCATTATCATTCGCATGAGTTAGAGGGGCTTAAATTTTTGGTGCTCTCCCACATGCACCTTGAATGTGTGTCTATTCTTCCATGATTCATTAGCAACTATGCATATTCATTTAAGTGCCTCACTCCATATAATATGTAAGCATATTCGTTGAATGAATGAATTAATAACTAAATAAGTGAGGAGAAATATTTGTTCTATCTTTTATGTCTCTAAAACTTAGGAAACTGTGTCTTAAGTCTATGTTTATTTAATCTGTTATAGAGGTACATATGCATGTATGTGTATTCTGTTCATGTAATAAGAATCTAGTGAACTAAAAGACCAAACTGCATAAATTATGCCCATCTTTGTAGTGAGATCCTATTAATTTATCTTTTTGATATTTCCATTGATGAGCCCAAAATTGCCAAAAAGAAGTATGGCATTGAACCATGTTCACCACTAAGTACTCTTTATTTAATTGGCATTTAAGATACTTTCAATGGATTGTTAATCAAAGAGATGTATAGTAGCCTTTTGCTGAGCACTATTTAATTATTTCCATCGTCATCTGTCACATTTGCACTCTCCTGCCTCATTCTCAGTGCCCCCAAAGCAATGCAGTTGATGGATCATGGAAAATAAATCTAGTGTAGAAACACTGATAATTTGCTCTAGGTTAAAAAAAAAAAAAAGCGGGCAAGAGTCATTTGCAACTACTAAATTGCTTAATGTAGTGTGTTGACTTGCTGCTCTGTAAAAGGAAGGTGAGGAGCCTGACAAGAACCAAGGCTCATCACAGAAATATGCAAATCAAAATGTTGCTACCTCCTTCAACCCCTTTTCTCCATCAGTTAATCTTAACGATGGCCTAGTTTTCAGTACCCTGAGTATGCTTGGCTCTCTAATCACGTTTTCTCACTTCTCTTTCGCAAACTTTGGAGAGAAACAAATGAACAAATGGACACATTGATAGAGCACACTCACCTCTCATGCCTCCAGGTTTTTGTTTTGTTGTTTTTTTCAGAAAAACACGGGATCTACAGCTGCGGGAAATCCAATCTCCCTCAACGGCATTGTCTCAGCTATTTTTTTTTTTTGAAAATGCAGTTAGTGGAACCCATTCCACAGTCCAGACTGATGAAGAGAATAACATTGGGTCTTTCAACAAACCCAGTCAATGAGAAAGCAAATGGGAACGATAATATGATTTCAGAAACAGAAACAAAGATGAGGCTGTTCACTAAAGAAAAAGACCACAAGAGTTAGGGCTTATCCTTTGAGCCTATCCTTTTTTAGCTAAGGTTCCTGTATAAAATACGTAAAGAATTCACTTGTGGATAGCCTAGACCTGCACTCAGGTTTCTACTCATTTGATAGCTTAATAGGTTCAACTCAGTTTGGATGTTTTCCTCCCCATCAAATGTGTGAGGAGGTGAACAGTGTGCCGGGGGAGCAGTGTTTTATCTGGGTCACATCATTTCTGATATTTGCCTGCTTATTTTCAATCCCATTTTTGTCTATCCACCTCCAGATAAATTGCTGATCAGACCAATTTGCATCATATCAATCGGTACTTGAGTATGGCCTGGCTTTGCAGAGTGAGACTTGGTTTCCGCCATGGTCCTTCAGTATGGCAAGAACAGCTTATAGACAGTGAATGAACTTTTTGCTGTAGATGGCATGGTGCCGTTTCAGAACCTGAGAGTCTAGGGCTGGGAATCTCCTATTGCTACTTGGCTGACTTCCATTTGCATTTTTGTTTTTTACTTATTGAAACTAATTTTTCCATGCAATGTATTCTTTTTTATCATTTAGTTTTTCTGAGTCAGAGAGACAAGGCTGACCTCTAATTCAGAGACCTACCTGTCTATGCCTTCCTGAGTGCTGGGATTACAGATGTGCACCACTGTGCCTGGCTCCATGCAATATATTCTTTCTGATCATGGTTATTCCTCTGCCATTTCTTCCCAGATCCTTCCCACCACCCCATCCATCCAACTCCTCACCTTCTTTTTATCTTTCTGTAAAAAAAAAAAAAAAACTTAAATAAAAAAGAAAATACACTAGAGACTCACATACAAGCATAAGAACACAGAATAGAAAATCATAATATACAAGCAAAAGATACTTTCAATGGATTGTTAATCAAAAAGATGTATAGGAGCCTTTTGCTGAGCACTATTTCATTATTTCCATCGTCATCTGTCACATTTGCACCCTCCTGCCTCATTTAGGCATTTAAAAAATGCCTAAATGAAACAATATCTAACAAAAATGTCTACAAAAATATCATTGAATTAATTTTGGGTTGGATATCTCTCACTGGGTATGGGATCTGCCTGAAATGTGGCTTACATACTCAGTGACGCTCTATTACAGAAAACTAATTTTTCCTTTATAAACTGTGGTCAGCTGGAAATACATTCTTGGTTACGATTGGGAGCTTTGGTCCACTTCCTGCTTTCAGTGATGGGACCTTATCTGGCTTAAACTTGCTCATTATCCATGCATGGTACTTCAATCTCTGTGAGTTCATATGTGTATCAATACTTTTGTGCCTAGAAGGCACTGTTTCCTTGGTGGTATCTATCCTCACTGGATCTTACAATCTTTCTTCTTCCTCTTCCACATAGTTTGCAGAGCTCCTGACGAAGATATCTCATGTAAGACTGAGTGTTCTAAAGTCTCTCGCTCTCTCATTGCTCAGTTGTAGGTCTCTATGTTAGCTCCCATCTACTGCTACAGGAAGGTTCTATGATGATGGTAAATGACACGCTGATCTATGGGTATAGAAAAATGTTAGAAGTCATTTAATGCTATGCTCCTTTAGCAGAACAATAGTATTTGGATTTCCCCTAGGTCTATAGTGTGTATAGACAGAGGCTCTTGATCTGGCTCCCAGCAGTATCAGGTATGAATTCCATCCCACGGAGTGGGCTTTCAATACAATCATAGAGTGGTAGGTCACTCCCACAACATTTATGTCACAATTGCCCCATCATATTATACAACTAGGTCACCATTGTAGATTGTGTGGTTTGTAGCGAGTTTGGTGATTAACTTTCTCCTCTGGTAGTATTCAGAGCACTTCCAGTACCATGAAAAATAGTTAGTATGGATAAAATCTCTAGTTAGGCACCGGCTTGCTTTCTCTGTGTTTGATGAGGTATTAAGTATTGTCTTCAGGAAAAGGGATTTACCATCAGTTTGTGGAGAGCAACCAATAGCAATGGCAATAACCTGATTTGTTTGGGGGTTTCATGGGGTCCCTTTAGCCAACAACTCAATTAGATATTAGTGGATTTTTTTCTCTGTTGTAGGTGCCTTTACCACCATATCACATGAGTCACATGAAATGCCTACAAAATGCGTTTCAGAGATCTTTCTTCTCTAGCTTCTCTCTAAGGCATTTGGCCATACATACAAATGTTTCAAAGCAATATTTACAAATCTAAAAATGCTGCCAACCAATGGCTGCTAATAAAATATGAGAACAAAAACAAAATATTTGTATAACCTCAATATATTTTTCCAAATATTACTAATTATTTAAAAATGAAATCCAGTAACTCTTTAGTGAAGAAACTCACCAGCTATCTCTTTTACCAAATGATCACCATTGATTAGCACACAGAACACAGCAATCTTATATATAGAAAAACAAACCAAATTTGTGGCATGCTCATAGCAGGGGGGAAGGGTGTAGAATTTCAACTTAATTACAAAACAAACAAACAAACAAACAAACAAACAAACAAAAAACACCAGAGTAAAGTAAAAGTGTTCAATAGTCATCAAAAGTCACAAAAGCTAAGAAAAGAATTGTCACAGACTGGAGAAGCAAAGGAGACCCAGCAATGAAATGCACAGGAAATCTTGGATCCTGGAAGAGAGACAGTAAGAGAAGAATGTGAGAGTTAAGCAATGTTTGTAAGTTGATTCAGAATGTTAATTTCCTTATTTAAAAACAAAATGGTGGTAGAACTTAATATCAGGCATATCAGGGTAAAGAGTATATGTGAACTGTACTGTTATATTATGTAAAGTTAAAATATTTCAAAATAAAAAATATAAATACACATTAAACATTAACAATTGGCTGGAATTGCAAATTTCAATCCAACTTGGATACAAGAACCAGGTTTAGATGTATATCTTTTCCTTAAAATACATTTAAAGTATTGAATACAAAGAGTTTGAAATTTTAAAACTCAAGTGTAAAAAGCTGCTATAGGTCATTTAAATACCAAAGTAGCCTTTATGACATTACCATAGACAAAAGATGATATTTTGTAAGAGTACAAATTTATCAAGAAGCCACAAAACTAAACTTACATGCAGCTAATAAAAGACTTGCAAAATATAGACAGCAAAAAGCAAGAGAAAAACAAAAGAATCTAAAGAAGAAAAAAAATTGGAGTGTACACTCTTAAACACATTTTAGAAAAGTTAGTGCTATGATTTAAATGTGTCTCCACAAGTTTACATGTTACACATTTCCTCTCTAGTGTAACAGTATTGAACAACAGAAACTCTCAGAAAGTGTTATGCAATGAAAATTCTGCTCTTAAAAATGTCCTTGTCATCAGAGTGACTTGGATACCACAGAAGTAGGGGAAAAGTCCCCCTTTACATTCTTACTTGATCTCTCAAGCCCTTTTACTTTCTACCATGAAATGCAACAATGAAGCTCTGGCCAGATGCCCAGCATTTAGAACCATCAGCTATTACATTTTTGTTGTTGTTGTTGTTGTTTTTATCTTGATAAATGTCCCAGTCTCTGGTATTCTTCTATAGCAATATAAAATGGAATAAGACAGTAGACTAAAATACAGGTAACATAAAATTGTATTAAACATGTAATCAAATTGGTAGCTTTAGAATTTAACATTCAGCAACTATGTAATATACACCTGAGAGTGTGTTGTCTTTGCTTAGCAAAATACTCCCTGAAAAATCATGAGGACTTGAGTTCAGATATCCAACATCCACATGAAAAGCTGGGCTCCGTGCCATGCATCTGTAATCCCAGTCCTGGGGAGAAAGAGGTAGGTAAACCCATTATGCTCATTGGCCAACTAGCCAGGCTTAATCATAAGTGTTAGATTCAGTGAGAGGCCCTTTCTCCAAACAAACAAGGTAGAGTAAAATCGATGGCATCCGCATTAATCCTTGGCTTCCGCCTGCTTCTGCATGCACACATACTTTCATCTGCACATGAGCATAAGCATGCACATGCACACACATGGAGATACACATGTCCTACACACATTATGTATACAACACAGAGCTAAGTTAAGGCCTTCCTCTGGCTTCAAATTTTCTAAGCTATTCTGACACTATAAATGTGCTTTAAAATTTTTTTTCTTATTTCTTGACCACATAATTTTCAACACTTTAGTCTCTGGTACAAGACTAGGAGGTAGGGGCATTGTATTTTGGCCATTTTTATATGCTTTGAGAATTGACTTTTTAACTACTATATATTTCTAGACTAAGCAGATGACTAAGCCAATAAGCTATTATATAAGGTAGATATATAAAGTAGAAAGTAAGGACTGTGAGAATACAGACACTTGACAAAGACAAACAGAAGAGGTCATCTTTCTTCTTTTTCTTCTTCTTTTAGACTCATAAATCATAGGATATGCTGCTTTCTCCCTGTAATTCCTGTTTGCCTCTTTTTGTTTCTCATTGTTTGTGGATCAATCCTGAAGGATTTGTCTTCTGGTTGCTTAACTGACACCAAAAATAATCTTACAGCCTTTGCATTTCCAGTCTAAAGAAACTGAAAAAAGCCAAGTTTGCCTACTGGAAATGTCACCTGAGCTTTCCTTCACATTTGCCTCTCAATATCGATCAGTGAGAAAGGGGAGCAGATGGCAAGATATTTATGTGTGGGGAAAGAATCTGTATGTCTCAAATGTTCCCCTACACTCATTAGAGTTGCTATCAATAACTGTTTCATTTATTTCATTTAATAACCTTGACCCAGAATCATTTGGTCATGGGAGTCAAATAAAAATTCAAATAGACATTACTATTCTGAAAAGAATGTGGGGAAATAATGATAATATAAACCATTCTGATTGAAAAATACTAGAGACTGAAGACTGTGTGCCAGGTAGGAAGGAAGTTAAAGAGGTGGACCCAGGGAGTAGAAGTAATAACATAGAACTCTGCATTCTCAGCAGTCCAAATAAAGTAGGCTAAAAGAAAACTGAGGAAGGGCATAACCAAGAGGACCTCTTTAGACTACACCTGAGAGGGTGTTAGCTGGCTCACATGAGTGACAGAGCAGGTTGTTGTGTATACAATGCTTTACGAGAGCACAAACCTAACTAACACTTCCAATTCTCAATTAGAAATAAGAACAATGAATTGACAAATAAGGAATTATGCTGGAATAAGAAAGGTCTCATGGGTGTGAACTAAAGGAAACAGTCAGTTGCTTCTATTGTATGTCAGTTAGTGAAGATGGCTGTTCCTTACAGAGGAAGGACATGAGGAAAGGCTTAGCAGCTTTCATTGCCCAAAAGCACAATGTGGGCAGAAGTTGGGTCATTTTCTTCTCCTCCTTTCTCTCCTTTGTGTTTTACTTGTTTCTTTCCTTTCTTCCTTGCTACCTTGACTAGACATACCACATTAAAAACAAGGCCTTTCTCTGGCCTATCAAACACAATGGGCATAGGTGACATAAGCAATCGTGTGATAGATATCATGTTGGAAACCGAATTTTCTGCATTTAGTTAAAAGTAAGAAGTTTGGAAAACAAAAACAAAACCAAAGACAACAACAATAAAACAGTTCTCTAAGAATTCCCTAAGTTGATTTTCTCACAGAGGTCCCAAGTTTGGGTATCCTAATGAACTTCCATTGGAGTTGCAAGAGTTAGGTGAAGAAGTTCATCATCCATGGGCCATTTTCCAGGCATCCTTTTAAAAGATTCTTTAGATTCTTATGACCTTAGCTAGGCTGCTTTCTTTGGGTAAATTGTCAGAAAAGTTTCTGCTTACTGGACTGGAGAGATGGCTGAGTAGTTAAGATTCTTGATGCCCCTGCAGAGAACCAGAGTCTGGTTTTCAGCACATCCATTGGGCAGCTAACAATAGCTTGCAACTCTAGGAAATTCAGCGATCTGATTCCATCCCTGGCTTCCAAAAGCAACCATAGACATACTATCACACACACACATACACACATGGAGAGAGATTTAAAAAAGATTCTGATGTTCAGCTATCATATGATGTAGACTTGATTCCTTCAAACCCTAGATCTTGAATATTAAGGAGGTCATGAGGTCATATAAACTCCTAAGAGTCTTCATTCCCTTACTTGTAATATTGGTGGCAATGTCTGATCTAAAAATTAAAGCACTTGGGGCATTAGATGATCTGAGTAGTCAATGAGAGACAGGTGAAAGTGCCATGGAGGCCCGTGAGCAACCTGCTCTCACGAGTAGAGAGTCCTTCCTAAGTATGCAGGGATACCTCAGCACTTCCAGGAGATGCTCCTAACCTAATGCTGGCTCCCTTTGTGTTATCACTGGTACTGTAATCCCTTATTTAAGGATTTTCTTGATAATGCATGACAAATGTTTTAAATAGGCAAGAGCTCAGGCTGAGAAATCAGGCTACTTAAAGTCTGAACTCCAACTTCAGTGTTCTAGTTAGGTTTCAGTTCCTTTGGCATTATACTGACCAAAAGCAATTAGGAGATAAAGAGATTTAGTTTACATTACAGAGGGAAGAGGGATTGGAGCCTCAAGGCAGGAATTGAAGCAAAGATGTGGGGTCATGCTGCTTATAGGCTTGCTCTTGATAGCTTGCTCAGCTCGCTTTCTTTTATTTCCCAGGACCACCTGCCCAACTGTAGCACCATCCACAGTGGGCAGACATTCTTTTACCAATCACTATTGAAGAAAATTCCCCACAACAATACCTATAAATCAATCTGATGGGGGCAATTTCTCAGTTATGGTGGCCTGTTGGATTAATGGTAATGTCTATGCCCACTCTAGTGCCCAAATAATGAGGAGACCTGTTACTTATATTTATTAATAAGCTTCAAGCACAATACATGGGCAGATATTGCTCTATTCTAACCTGTCTATGCTAGTCTAGCTACTTTCCAGGATAATGTCCTGTTACCCGTCCTCTAGTTTAGCCTTGACCTCATGGCTTTCTCAGACAATTAGGAATAGCATTTCCTCAAGATCCAGCTATACCACTCCTAGGCATATATCCAAAAGTGGCTCAAGTACACAATAAGGACATTTGCTCAACCATGTTTGTAGCTGCTTTATTTGTAATAGCCACACACTGGAAACAACCAAGATGTCCTTCAACTGAGGAATCAATACAGAAAGTATGGTACATCTACACAATGAAATACTACTCAGCAATAAACAACAAGGAAATCATGAAATTTGCAGGTAAATGGTGGGAATTGGAAAAGATCATCCTGAGTGAGCTATCCCAGAAGCAGAAAGACACACACGGTATATACTCACTCATATAGACATATAATATACGATAAACCTACTAAAATCTGTACACCTGAAGAAACTAATCTAGAGGGAGGACTCTAGCTAAAATGCTCAATCTCCATCCAGAAAGGCAAAGAGGATGGACATCAGAAGAAGGAGAAAAAAGGGAACAAGTTAGGAGCTTGCCACAGAGGACCTCTGAAAAGCTCTGCCCTGCAGACTATCAAAGCAGGTGCTGAGACATATGGCCAACTGTTGGGCAGAATGCAGGGAATCTAATGAAAGAAGTAGGAAATAGTAAGATCTGGAGAGGATAGTTGCTCCACAAGGAGAGCAACAGAACCAAAAAAATCTGAGCACAGGGATCTTCCCTGAGACTGATACTCCAACCAAGGACCATGCATGCAGATAACCTAAGACCCCTGCACAGATGTCGCCCATGGCAGTTCAGAGTCCAAGTGGGTTCCATAATAATGGGAACAGAGACTGTCTCTGACATGAACTGATTGGCCTGCTCTTTGATCACCTCTTCCTGAAGAGGGAGCAGCCTTACCAGTCCACAGAGAAAGACAATGCAGCCACTCCTGATGAGACCTAACAGACTAGGATCAGAAGGAAGGAAAATAAGTCCTCCCCTACCAGTGGACTTGGGGAGGGGCATGAGTGGAGAAGGTAGAGGAAGGAAGGGATTGGGAAAGGAGGAGGGAGAGAACTAGAGGGGAGATACAAAGTAAATAAACTGTAATTAAAAAAAATTAAGAAAAGAAATTGCAAAGAACTATGACTCATTATGTGACACTGTTGAGTGACAAAGAAGTAGGATCCAAGCAATCAAACTCATGTGAAATTGCTGATATTCTTTTTCTACTGTCAGCTCCCAATGAGAGTGACACAGCAGTTGCCTTACAAAGTATATCATCATTGGTCCCTTGTACTTCAAGTTTTATGATAATAGCCTTCAACAAGTTTATTGAACTGGAACCTGTCTCCTAAAAATACTAATTCTTATGGATAAACAGGAAGGTGCAGTAGCATTGAGAATTCATTTTATCTCACAGATATCTCACAGAGTTTTGCCTAATTCTAAATGGAGATGTTCTGAGACACCTGGTCCAAGTAAGTAATTTGTGGCAAAATTCGCCATGACTTAAGTATGTCAGGTGGGCTATTAGTTCAATATTTCTTCCTCGTAGCAACATACTTCAAGTGATTTAGATCTATGAGTAAGAGTTTATTCCTGACCTTGGCTTTCTGAAGCATGCATGCATCATATGCATGAAGAAGTATGAAAACTTTGTTTACTACCGTTTTCTGTGATTTTATTTTACAGAGAACAGCCTTCCCATCATTGAGGAATGTGAACCTTCGCTGTGGTTGGAGCGCAGCTTTAGCTGCAGGCTCTTATTTCACTCATCAGAAATGAAAGGTGAAGAATGCAGGCAAGGGAGAAGTGATGTTTCGCAGTGTCGTTCCCACCATTTCTCCTGAAACTCCCGCCCTTATCTGCCTCTTCTCTGGCATAGGCCATCTCTGCTGCTCTGAGCCATGAGTCCAGCATGGATGCTTTCACCGTACTACACACGGGGTCAGCCATTGCTTCCTTGGGACCTGTTATCTTCTCAGCAAGGCTAAGTTGCAGTCTTCCCCAAATTGGGGGACACATGAACCCATCTTTTCTTATTTCCCACGTCTTTACACCCAACATGGAGCCTTCTTAGGTTGGGGATTATTTTCTGTGGTCTAGTTTCTTTCCGGATATTCTGTTTATCTGTTTAAATTTAAGTTTAGCTATTTTGTAAACTAAGATTCAGGAAGACTTGTGGAGTGTTATGGATGTGGAAAGGGATGGTATCCTAGCATATTTACCTACCATATTCTTACTTGTCACAGAAATCCGTTTTGATGGACAACTGTAAGCATGGTGAACTCTTACAACTGTGAACGCATTTCTGTTGATACGAAAGAGGGTAACCTTTACTATGCACTCGAAGAACTAACTCAGCTTAAATTAACTTGGTGTTCGTTGGACATTTAGCATTCGTTGAGCATTCTGAATAACACACAAGCACATCTAGAGAAATTTGCAATCTAGTGAAAGAGAAAAAGTAGACCATAAATAACAGTAATGTTAAATCTAAAATGATTAATCTGCTCCCCTGAGCCATAAACAAAGAGCTCTGAGGGCTCTAAAAAGGTAATTAATTTTCATCAGAGGGCAGGAGGGCATTAAATTTGACTGAATCACAGCTTACCAATAAAGAAATGCAAACATCTCTGGGCTGTGTCTCAGCTCTCTGAGTGCATTCAGTGATGGTGTAGGGAATCGGTCACTGCTTCTGCACCCCTTGACCATACCTTACTGTGTTTTAGAGTGTTGAGGGCTTCATAGTAGGTTTTTGCTAGAGAATTCTTCATGTAGGTCCCAAATAACTGTTAGAAAAAGTTGATTGGGTGTCTGTTCTCATCTACTTCTCTAAAGTATATTATCTAGATTTTGGACTTTTTTTTAGCAGTGATGGTGGCTGTGGTCTCTCAGGCTTCTACTAGCTTTTATGTTTTATTTTCATCTGAGAAATTGACTGAATTCTGTGCCACTTTGTTCTTGACATTTTCTGAGTAGACACATGTTGTTCAGTAGTTAGGAAAATGAAATGGTCACCAAGGTGGAAAAGGCAATCGGGGCTTCCTTGAAAAGAAATGTGAAACCCCTAAATGTGTACTGCTGAGTGAAGCAATCCTATCAAAAAAGGCTATACACAGTATTTGATTTCAACTCTATGGTATTTTAGAAGAAATAAATTCATAAAGATAGTCAAACTAGCCATAGTTGCTATATTTTAAGGGGGAAAATAGGAGGAACAGGTGACACAGAGAATATTTTTGGGCAATGAAATTAGTGAATGATATTATAAATGTGGTCACATGCCATTATTAATCTATCCAAGCCAATCTACTGTATAATAGAAATAGTGAGTCCTCATGTAGAGTATGCATGTTGAAAGATAATGATGTATCAGTGTTGGCTCATCAGTTGTATCAAACATACCATTCTGACTTAAGATGTTGTTGGTGAAAGAGGCTGTATGGGAATGAAAGGTGTATAGAAACTGAATTTTCCATGTAGTTTAGTATGACTCCAAGATTGCTTTAAAAATTAAAATCTATGTGGGAATAGGAAAGTACCTCAGGGACAGATTGCTTACTTGGTCTATACAATTTGGCATATACAAGGGCCCAGGATTGATCTCTAGCAGCACTAGAAACACTAAACACACACACACACACACTATCCCTCGCTCTTTCTCTTACACACACATACACATACTACATACACATATATATACATTATATATACATATTATATATACCATATATATTATAAATATAATATACCCTATAACATATATCATATCATGTATATATTATATATATTATAGACAGGTACCAATAATATACATATATGTGTATATGTATGATATATATGTATTATATACACATATAATACACAGACATACTTTCTCCACTACTCCATTTAGTAGCTGGCTTATCTGATTACCCAGGACAACCTCCTTTATCTGTTACCCTTAGTCCATATGTAAACACAGAAAAAAATATGCATTCTCTTATTTTTTTACGATAAGTATTTGAATTGTGCCTTGATGTTGAACTTCAAAGGGACATAATACAGATATAGAAAGGACAAAAGAAAAAAATCAATAAAAGGAAATATCATTTGTGTTTGTTGTGAGCCATTTCAACTGTTTGTTTTATTAATCAAAGAAAAACTCTGAGAGTATTCAGCCTTGTGTAAAATCAGAGAAAAGTGTTTATAATGATGAGAAAAGATAGTCTGTCCTCTCCCCAGTCACCATGGCAACGTCTAAAAGCAAAGATTGTGTCTGATTAGGTTGCCCTTCTCTGGAAGAATTGACCAGAAAAAGAAAATCCTTTGAAAAGTTTAAAGCTGAGAGTAGGCTGATGCTGCTCTCTCCCTCAGCTCAGCGCCCCTCCTCCATGACCATCGAAACAACAGTGAGTAAGCCTAACTTTTAGAGCCTGTTCCCACTTGCACAAAGGGATTCCATGGGACTTTTTCCTCGTTTCAAATGCACCGCAGCTCAGTTCTTTGTGAGTATTGTCTGTACAGCTCTTCATCAGAATTCCTGATAACCTGGAGATCGCTGATAAAGGGATCAGGGAGCACCCCGAAAAGAAAAATAAACAAGTGGAAAAAGGTCTCTTCTGAGTAAGTGGTGAAGGGAAATTCCAACTCAATTCTACCATTCTATAAGGTTACTGGAGGCAGGAAACCAGCAAGAATGTGGGAATAATGAGGAAGCCGGGCAGTCATTCCATGCCTGGATTATGGCGCTGACATGAGGTTCCTGTTCTTGTCTTGTCTTTTTTAACTGAATTGTTAGTGTTCTCTGCAAAGATAAAATCCTTCTCTGCACAGTCTGGTTTTCCCCCTCCAAAGTTTTCATTGCTAAAATTAGTGCCTATAAAATGCAGTGTAAATCAATTATTCTGTTCTTCTGATTTTATTTCCTAAATAATGCAGTGACTAGGTGTATGGAGCTTCCTAATAGAAAGAGAATTACCAAGTAAAGGAGATAACAACTCTATTTTTATGTAACTGAGATAGTAAAAAGTTTACTGGACACAGTGTTCTGTAGGAAAGGGCTTAGACAGAATTCATGTAACTTCTGCAAAACATTTGTTAACCTTTTGATGTCTAATAAACCTGAAAGTTGAGCACTATCAGATGTCATGAACATCTCTTACATGGCAACAATGAGGTCAAATTACCAACTTCACAAAGGAAAAAAAAAGTCTTTTCTTTTGAGGAAAAGATGAAAGATAAGAGCTATTTTTCCACTTTATATTGAAAGAAAATGGATTTCTGATTATACATGATTACTGTAACAAATTTAGAAAACTAAAAGTACTCAGACTCTGTCAAAAGGTAACGGTCCACATAGGCATGTGGTGTTCATTCTCCAGTCTCACTGAAGCAAAAGGCAGGAGGTCATCTAGCCTCCTCCAGAAAGCACCAGGTTAAAACATTCATGTATCCTTCCAAAGTAATACTCTGTGTGTATTTTTTAGGACTAAAATTTTAAGCTGGTCAAAAAGGAACACATCTAAAATTTCCTCTTAGAAAATGTGTATGTGTGTCATATGTATGTTAACAACAGTTCAAGAAAAAAGTGGCCACGAATTTGAAAAATGCCAAGAACAGTGAGATCTGAGAGGAGGGCTTAAGGAAAGAAGAAGGAAGGGGAAGATGATGTGATTATATTATAATCTATGAAAATAAAGTAATCATTTTAAGAGCATGTTTGTGTGCATGGGTGGGTACAGGTGTGAGTATGTGAGGATACCAGAAAAAAAAAAAAGGCTTTGGGTATCATCCTCAGGAATACTGTTCACTAGTTCTAAGACAGGGGTTCTCATCAACTTGGAGCCCATCAGTTGGGGCAGAATGACTGGCCAATGAGCTCCAGCAATCCTGCCCTCTCTGCATCATCAGTACTGGGATTAGAAGCACCAACCATCATGCCCACCGTTTTTACATGTGTTCTGGGAATGGAAATCAGGTCCTCATGCTTTCTATGGAACTGATTTCACAGCTTGAGCCAACATCCCCGCCCCAGATACATGCCAGCATTATGATGTGGCAAATGCATAATACTTATGTACTAGGGATATTTTAAATGCTAGAGTTACAAGAACGTATTGATATTTCCAGAATAGCTCTACTAGACATATAATTCTCACATCATAAGGCACAGAGAAAGAACCAGCATGGGCTGAAGCAATTGGCAAAAGGTAATGTCAAGGTCTGATCCTAGAAAGTGTGACTTCAGGGGTCTGTACTGTCAAACAATGAACAATACTACAAAGCAGTGTTAGCAGCAAAGTACATGATGCATTGAAGCTTTGTGATTAAAAGAATGTATACACACAGATATGCATAAATATGCATCTGTAAATAGCTAGTCCTCATTATTCATAGATTCATTTACTTGCTAAAACTTGTGCTTCACCTAGAACTTTCCTTAGTATTGGTTTAGAGAGGCACAAGTTTTAGCAAGTGGATGAATCTACAAACAATTCATGCCTCTGTTTCAGCAACTCTTTTATAAATGAATGCCCTTTCATGATCTATTGAGTCTTGAATTTTTTCCCATTTTTCTTGTGTCTTCATGATGATGATTTTTTTTTTATTGTTTAAAGTGTTTCCTGAGCAAACTGTTAATATGCTGTCTAGTACGAATATTGTTGTGTGCCTTACAGAGAAAACATATGTGACAGATGAGCTTTGCCCAGGCATGAATTTTGCCTTCAACTGTGAGTTCGATGTTAATGAATCATAAGAAAGATGTCTTCACACATAAAACGAAATTATATATTGATCAGGAGATCAGAACAGAAGCTTACAAAACCCTGTTGTGGTCCCATACAAACAGTGTTACAATAGACACAAAATCGGTGGTCACGAAGAACCTATAGAACACAGCTCCTGAAATCAAATATGCATACATAAAGTGGTGCTTCGAATAAAAATGGCCCCGCATAGGCTGGTTTATTTGAATGCTTAGGGAGTGGCACGATTTGAAAGGTTTGGCCTTGTTGAGTGAAGTGTGTCACTGGCTTTGAGGTTTCAGAAGCCCAAACCAAGCCCGAAGTCTCTCCCTCATCCTGCAGCCTGTGGATCCAGACGTGTAACTCTCAACTTCTCCCCACCATATCTCCCTGCACACCCACCGTGCTTTCCGACATGACAAGGACACTGTAAGGAAGCTCCAATTAAATGTTTTACTTTATAAGAGCTGCCACGGTCATGGTGTCCTTTCACGGCAATGCAACACTGACTTAGATACATTTAATATATCTATATCTATCTATCTATCTATCTATCTATAATATCAAGAAATATTCTTAATTATTTATTTTATTTTTGAAATTACAATATAATCACTTAGTTTCCTCCTTTCCTTTCTTCATCTAAACCCTTTCAAATACCTATTCTTTCTCTTTTTAAATTTCATGGTCATGCTTACTCAGAAAATTAGGAATAGTGCTACCTCAAGATCCAGCTATACCACACCTGGGCATATATCCAAAAGATGCTCAACTGTACAACAAGGACATTTGCTCAACTATGTATGTAGCAGCTTTATTTATAATTGCCAGAACCTGGAAACAACCCAGTTGTCTCTCAGCTTAGGAATGGACACAGATATGGTGGTACATTTATACAAATGAATACTACTCAGCAATTTAAAAAAAAAAAAAAAAGGAAATCCATTTACCTGCAAATGGATGGAGACAGAAGAGATCATCCTGAGTGAGGTAACCCAGAAACAGAAAAACAGGCATGGTATATACTCACTAGTAAGTGGATATTAGCTGTATAATATAGAACAGCCATCTACAGACCTAAAGCAGTTAAACACTATGGAGGACCCTAGGGAAGATGCTTAAATCTCATTCAGATTGTCAGACAGGATAGAGACCAGGAGTGGTGGAAGAAAGAAAACAGGATGTGGGTCCACTATAGAGTGTCCTCTGAAAAGATTCACCCAACAGGGGATCAAAGCAGATGCTCAGGCTAGAGGCCAAACTTTGGGCAGAGGGCAGGTAGTGTGATGGAAGAATAGAGGGGTGGGATTAGAGGGACATGGAGGGGACAAGAGCTCCACAAGGAGACCAACAAAACTAAAAGATCTGAGCCCAGGAGATCCTGCAGAGACTGATGCACCAACAGAGGACCATGGATGGAGAGGACCTAGACCCCTGCTCAAATGTGGCCAATTGGCAGCTCAGTCTCCATGTGGATCTCTGAGGGAGGGGATCAGCAGCTGCCTCTGATCATGCACTCAGTTGACTGCTCTCTGATCACTCTCCACTGATGATGCAGCCTTGCCAAGCTACAGAGAAAAAGGACCCAAGCAGCCCTGATGAGACTTAACAAGCTATGGGCAGATAGCCATGGTGGAGAACTCTCCCTTTCAGTGGATTAGGGAAAGGGGATGAGGGGGAGAGGGAGGGAAGATAAGACTGGGGGAGTTGAGGGAGGGGACTTCAATCAAGATATATAATCAATAAATTGTGAAGAAAAAAATAATAATTAAAAAAACAAAGAAGTCATGAAATTTGCAGGCAAATGGATGGAAATAGAAAAGATCATCCTGACTGAGGTAACCCAGAAGCATAAATACACACATGATATATACTCTCTTATAAGTAGATATTAGCCATATAATATAGGATAAAAATACAAAAATCTATAGTCCTAAAGAAGCTAAACAACAAAGAGGACCCTAGGGAAGATGCCTAATTCTCATTCAGAAGGGCAAACAGGATAGACATCAGGAGAAGACAAGGAACAGGACAGGAGCCTTCCACAGGGAGCCTCTGAAAGACTCTACCCATCAGGGTATCAAGGCAGATGTTGATATTCATAGCCAAACCTTGGGCAGAGTGCAGGGAATTTTTTGGAAAAAAAAAGGAGATAGAAAGACCTGGATGGAACAGGAGTTCCATAAGAAGACCAACGGAGCCAAAATCTGGGCTTAGGGAGTCATGCAGAAACAGATGAATCAACTAAGGACCATGCATGGAGAGGAACTAGACCCCCTGCTTAGATGTAGCCCATGGACAGCTCAGTCTCCTGGTAAGGCAGCAGGGGGCTGTCTCTAACATGGACTCATTGGCTGGCTCCTTGATCACCTCCACCTGGGCGAGGTGGCCCTACTAGTCCACATAGAAAAAGGATCCAGACAGTCTTGATGAGACCTGATAGACTAAGAACAGATAGTAGGGAAGGAGGACCTCTCCTACCAGTGCACTTGGGGAGGGGCATAGAGGGGGTAAGAGAGAGGAGAGGGTGGGACTGGGAAGAGATGAGGGAGGAAGCTGCAGAGGGGATACAAAGTGAATAACTTGTAATAAATAATAATAATAAAGAAAATTTTTTAAATCATAGCCACTTTATTCATTAATTGTATATATATGCATATACATGTGTATACACACACACACACACACACACACACACATATATATATATATATACACACACACACATGTATATGCATATTTCTAGATACATAAAGACAACCTGTGTCTTGGAGGGAAGCTGAGAGACTATAAACTAGAAAAGGAGCAATATTTACTTTTCACCTCATGGAATTCATCATGTGTATTATCACTGAAAGTATCTTTAACAGACAGAAAAAAAAATCTGCCTTTCCCTAATCTCACCTAGAACAATTTGAAGAAGCAAATAGTTTCATTAGTAACTGTCCATGCTTTCAAAATGCAGACAAAACACATACCAGCTCCTTTTTTACAAGTAAATACATTAAGACTCTCTTCTCTTCTTGCTTTGTCCTTCGACTAAGCAACCCCTCCCTGAACTAACACAGATTTCTGGAAACAGACTTCTCGTCACCTAGGCTATTCCCTTGTGCTGTTATTTCCACAAGTGTCCCACACCAACACTGTAGGAGACAAATCGTGTCATGATTCTGAAATGTACAAGACCTTAGAAGAGGAGACAGCAAAAAGGAAAGAAACTTCCTGAAAGGTCTTGTTGTTGTTGTTGTTTGGGGAGGAGGAGGTTGTGTGACGTTTGTCTGTGTGTGTTTACTTCTATGCTATGGGATCTTTGTTATAAAATTGGGAAAGAAAAGAACTCTCTACTATCAGTCACTTTTTATGTCCTTTATACATTTCATTGGGTTCTTTTTTGACTGGTGAAAGAGACTGATTAAGCAATTTCCTGAAGTCTAACCCTGTATGTTCCTAGGAGAGAAAAAAAAAGACAGCCTTTTACATACTTATCTTTGGATTAAATGTCTGAGTATTCTTGCCTACATCCTAATATTTGACTCTCACATCTTTATGTCACTAGTCCATTTTATTGTGACATTCAACCGTTCTGTGTTAAACGATGTCGCGCACTGCCAGCGAACACAGAACAAATGCAGTGGACCCTCAGAGCACTCACCACACTGCAAAAGTCACAAGTGCACCCTTTGCAGGACGCAACCAATGGGTATGGCAGATTCGGAATGTCTGTTGTTCTTCAGGAAACACATTTCAACAGGGTTAAGACATTCTGTTTGCTTTAGAAAAAAATACATAAGGGTACCGGCACTCAGTTAATATGAAAGGTGCTGAACATTTAGAATTCCTGATAGTAGTGACTTCCAGTACTGAGTTATGATGAATATAAGTGAGAGGGTTAGTCTCAAGCTGGTATTTAAATTAGACTGCTCGCTCATCTCTCCTCCCCCTCCCGCTGAGACTGAACTGTAATACCTACTGATTTCCTCTAGAGGGAGAATGGAGCAGCAATACGCAAGAACAGTGTTTATCAAAAACTGGGTCAATTAGCGTAACCCTGAAGATTGTTTCATGACAGAAAAACATTACTTTGCCAAAAGTTCTATAAACCAAGCCACAGAATGGTTACTTTTAATAAGTGGCATTCTCTGTGTAACCACGCCGCCCTTTGTAATATATAGAAATGTAGGCTCAGCTTGCTTTCAATATTAGAGAAATGGGGGGGGGGGGAAGGACTCTTATGCACACACTTCATTTCACTCACTTTATGCACTACAAATTATAAAGGTGTCATTATTACGTCACAGATGCTAAGCTTCTTAAAAAAAAAGTCTGTAAAGCTACGAATTCGGGTTGCAGTCTTTATGAGTTAAAGCTGATGCTCCTCTACTCAAGTATAGGTCCAAAGGGGCATCAGGGAGGGAGGCATTCTGCAGAGTGAGTTACTGAGGTCCACATAAGACACTGCCTAGCACTTCATGTCACTGTGGCCATTTCTCCTCTCTGAACCGTTTCCCAGGGATGGCCGGCGTTTTGCTGACCTGATCCAACCCTTTTAAGGTCAGAGATTTAATTAAAAAAGCACAGCTGTAAGTATTTCTGTGGCACGTCTGGAAGCTGCCATCCATGGCAGCCACACAGTTACAACAGAACCTGAAGGAATAAACCGTCAAAGGAAGCTGAAGTGAGATCACCGGCTCCGCGAGTAAAGGCTTCTATGAGAAAACAATGGTGAGAAGAAATTATCCTGTTCATCAACATGGTACCCAGATCCCCTCTTCAACCCCCTTGACGATAAGGTGACATCATTGGTCAGCCACATCGGCCTATTTTCTGTACTGCTTCTGGGTGGTTTGGGCTGGATGAAAATAAACATCTTATATAACAGGCAGGCTGTGCTTTCTGTCTTTTTTCTCCCCACCCAAGGATATTTTCCCAGCATGAATTCTGCATGTACAATTAACACTGGCCAAATTTCAGCTGAAAAATCTGTTAGGATTTTAAGCAGATTAACAAATACAGCTTATGGGTGCTGCTCCATCCCCATTTCTTCTCGTATGCACGCATGCATGAACACACAGACACACACACACATACACACACACACACACACACACACACACACACACTCGTGGAGAGAGACCATCACCACTTCTTCCTCCCACCACCGCCTCCAACCCTTCTGTAATCAAAACAGCTTTGTACCAAGAGACTGGAAAAGCAGGCAAGCTAAATTGAAATTGGTCTCTGAACAGTTGAAACAAAATAAAAGACTGCAGATTAGAGCTATTGTCCTGTCTGAGAGATACAAAGCATGTTCCCCTCTGTGCTTATTTCTCAGCATTGAAACAGACAAATCAAAGACCATGAAAGGAGGCATCCTGCCCCAGTAGCCTTTAGCATCATGACGAGAGCAACCCTAGAACCAGACAGGTTCAGTTGTGATTTGTAATGATTAACCGAGATTCCTGAGCTTTGTGATTTAAATACTGCTTTTTATGGAGTGGTTTGTGAAGCTTTGAACTCGAGCATTTTATTGTAGAGGGTGTTTCTAGAAAAAAAAAAAAAAAAAAATATATATATATATATATATATATATATATATATATATATATATATACACAAATGAGCATTCCATGTGATTTTCTCGATTCCTGACAGTACAATAAGTCAGTCAGAGACAGCAAGAGCCCAGGGCAGGGGTTGTGCTTGAACAGCCTGGTGGAGACTCATTCTATGTTGGGAAGATGAAGGTTTAACTGAACTGGTGAACTTTGGTTGGTGAAATCACTGTGCAGTCTTGATTCAGTCAATATTTGAACATCACATGTATGCCTAATACAGGGCAAATACTAAAATAATGTAAATAATATAAAGCTGAACTTGGAGTTGGAGTTTTTTTGTTTGTTTCATTAAGCTACTAATTTGTAGTTCAAAATAGGAACACGATTAGGAGAAAATGCTGGTAGTAGATGATAAATTAAAAGGAGCCAGAAAGTGTCAGAGGACTAGAAAATCTGTTGGGTGATTGTGTCTCCTAGAAGCTTCACCCATGGTACCCCACCAGTATGGCTGGCTAAACAAGGCCTGAACAAGGACAACAACAGTAGCCATGGTACAATGGGAGAGGGAAACCTTACAGGGACACATTGCACCAAATCAGAGTTAGAGGCTCCTAAGGAATGCAGAAAGTGACCGACTTAGTCATCCTCAGGGATGAGCCCTCTTAACTGTTATCCAATTCTGAACAACCATCATTGAAACCAACACAAGCAACACTAAATGGACCCAGCAGGTTTCATTTGCATGTTTATGCATATGAGCAACAGTAACTTTAAAAAAAAAGAAGCCATAAATTTTAGAAGGTGTGAGAAGCACCAGATGAGGTGGAGGGAGAAAGGGGAAGGAAGAAACAATAAATTATGTTTTAATTAACAAAATTAAGTTGAAAGTTGACCTATTTGTTTCTGGGGAGGGGAGGAAAGATCACAGAGTTCTAAGTAGGAGCCATTTTCAAGGGATCAAACATGATTCTCTATTCCTTGTTGCACATTCTACATGTTTGGCCAAGAATGATGGTCCCATGTTTGTGTGTACTGCACTTTTTTGTTCATTTGGAAGTGTGTAACTAAGCGCAGAGGTAAGTGCTGTTAAACAATACACCCTAGAATAATGTACACAGCTTCACCTCACACCCACAACACTGCTTTTCTGAAGGTAAAAGATCCATGTTCTTACTCAGCTCTGCAAGTTCAGAGAGAGAATGGAGCATAAAGGTTCGTATTTAAATGTCACCTTCAGTTTTCCCATCAGTAAGAAGCTAAGTAATCCATTAGACTTCTCTAGTTTGTCATCTTTTGTATGAAGACAATGGGGCTTTAAAAATCTTGTGAAGACAAAGCTAAGATTTTTAATGGAATATAGTACAAGTGGCCGAACATACAGGTGTGCGTACGTGCATACGTGACTTTGAATGATGAGAGCCGTATGCGCTCATTCTGTAATTTCACAAAAGAAGAAATATTGAAGGCTTTAATATTTTGAAAACAGGAGAAAAAGCTTTTTGGCTCCTTATAATTACTGACTGTTTACAGGTTTAAGGAACGATAAAAACTCTCATTTTTTCTTGTGCAAATACAGCTATTTGCACTGAGTGTGTAGTATTAAAATTACTTTTCACTTGTTGAATCAAACAAATATTTTGAAAACCTATTTGGTGTTTAACAACACAAAAGGGAAATAAAAATCTTTTAGTGTTCATTATTTTCAAAGAGATTTTAGAAGTACTAGGAAAAGATAAACTAAAAAAAAAAGATATTTAGAAATTATTATATAATCCTAAAGTTCTGTAGGCACAAAAAGAAAATGTCAGTTAATTTAAACGTTAATGAATGTTTCATATGCATTTTGAGAGTAGAGAAATATTTATGCACAAAAAATTATTTACCACAATTTCATGAAGAATTATGCTTTCCTTGATTGATAAATATTTTGAAGTACTTTTGATATTAAGGAAGCCAAACTGCAAGTTTTCAATTGTTAATTTAAAAGAAACAAGATGATAAATATATTAAAAAAGATATTATTATAAAGAATACATATCTTTATTTAGCAGAAACAGAGAAAATATTGTTATGTGTACTTTTGTAAACTCAAGAATGTTGAATTGCAGTGCCTCTTATGAGCCTTCGCTCACCAGTGCCAAGCCTGTTAGTGAAAGTTTGCTGGTTTTATGGGTTAAAAACAGTTGCTGTGTCTGTGGCAATTGTAGAAGATAGAAACTTATGTTTCATAGATTCTGGGTAGGGAAGCAACAGCTCTCATTCCTCTCTGTAGAATCCAGATGCTGGCTTCTCTCTTTATGGAAATTCATTAGTATCTCTCATAGCTCCCTAATTAAAGTCTCACGTGTACGAATCACATTTTGATACTCAGTCATTCTCCACCGTACATACGTTAACATATATTACGTTTTGGATTAATATTTTTTCAAACAGCTAGTGTGCACCGAGGCAGTACCGCTATGATTGCTTTGCTCATTGGTTAAATCCGGGAGTTCATAATGCTGCAGGGTTAGAAACAAGTTATGTATTTTCTAAATACCTATTCAACTATGTGGCTGAAAAGGTTGTTTTGTTTTCTTAGGCATCCAGAAAGCTGTCACTTAAAATTCATTCAACAAATACAATTTGTTAAATACCTACTCAGTCCCTTTGAACGCCTCTGGAATATGTCTGGAACTAAGCTGAGAAAAAGCTCTACTCTAATTCATATTCTGGATGAACACAAATACATATGTGTTCTAGCAAACAGTATAGCCTCAGCTCATACTCACTAACTGAGCTTGAACTCTACAGAGGTACGAAGAACTTCTCTGACCACAGAAGTTGTAATTGATGTGGAATTTTCCATTGATTTATTAGAGAATATGAATACAAAATGTCAATGCTGTAACAGTGGAAAACAGCCCATGCCTTGAAGAGGAAGAACACAGTGTGAGTTACCAGAAAAGGAAGTGTGAGATTTATGAAGTGGCCTGGGTGGGCCTGGTCATGTAACTAACATTTGAACAAAGGTGTAAAGAAATGAGGCAAATTTGAGTGTCTTTTTGCAACAGAACCAGTAGATGAAGAATATCTGGGAAGAGCTGGGAAAGGGGAAATATGATTAAATTATAGGCTGTGTCTGAATCTAAACTTGGATTTAACTTTGCCTGTTTGCTTTAAAAATAAAAATAAGACAAAAGGTGTCTACTCAGGATTGTAGTGAGTTAAATAAGATCCTAATTTTTTTTAAGTGCATTGTTCAATGTTAATGAGGGATAAACACTACAAATGAATGCACAGCCCTATCCCTTAAGGATCTTTGACCCTGTGTGATTTCATTCCAGCAGGGGATGAAGTCAATGCATTTCAAGGCTCTTTAGAGATTGCTATGTATTTTGTAATTGAATAGATATCAGAACCCAGAATTGCTTTTTCTCATTTGTCATCCTCTTGAGCCTCTGCAAAGCTGAGCCTGGGACTTGACAACCCTGAGCTGTATTATGCTGCTTCTTGTAGAGAAATTTTAATTCAGAACATGGCTGTCTGGCAAAAGATCACAACCAAAGATCTTCTAGGGCAGTGTGATCTGGCCGGAACACAAACACGCCTTGAATCCAGGAGACAGGGCCATGCAGATCTGAGTTCAAGGCCAGCCTGTCAAGTTTCAGTTTAAAAAAAAAAAAAAAAGCTTAAGTCCAGCATAGTGGTACATGTCTTTAAATCCAAACAATGAAGGTAAATTTAGCAGGTAGAAGGAAGCACCCATATTTGAAAGTGTATTTAATTCAGTGTCAGAAAAGGTAACAAATCAGGAAGATTGGACAGAATAGGATGAGCCCAACTCTCAAGAGAACAGGGAGGAAAGGGAAGCTACTTAAGGCAGCAACACAGAGAATGAGGGAGAGAGGAGGCAGTTTTCCTGGGAAAGTTTTACAGAGAGGTTGAATGAAAGAACAAACCAGACACAGGTGAAGACAGAAAGAGCCAGAGAATGAGAAAGAGCCAGAAAAATTTGAAAAGATCACTGGAGTTAGTTTGAGGCCAAACAGAGCAATTCAGAGGCCAAGACAAAAGCTAGATTGAATAAGTTAATTGGGAGAGGAGTTTGAGCCAGAACCAGCAAGCTAAGAGCTTAGAAAGAACAAAAAAGGGTGATCTTAGTCAGCAGTATATCTCAGAGGCTGAAAACACTCTAGGCCTAGGTTAGATTGTATGGCGGCTTTAGTCATATGTCTCCTTATCTAAAACTTTAATGACTTCTATGAGCTTAGATGTATGTCCCTTTTTGTCAATACTTGCATAAATTTTGTTTCCCAGATTTTTTTTTTCAAGCTTTAACTCTCAGCAGTTGTCCAGAGAAGGAAAATGGGGAAGAGAAGGGAAAACACATAATGTCATTTGAGTTCAGCCAACACAGAGCTCAGATACATGGCAGCAGTCAGCTGTGGGGGGATGGTCTGGTGCATTGTATTCAGATGCTGATTTCTGTACCTAGAGATCTGGTTGCAATCTGGAAGTGGGCATGGTCAGTTACATGAAGTGTCCCCAGTCTCAATGTTGTGTAAAAATTATTCCCCAGTTATCTCTTATTGGTTAATAAAGAAGCTGATTTAGCCAATAACTGGGCAGGGGAGACAGTACTTCCATTCGCAGTCTGTGGTCTCAAGTAGGGACTAGAGAGGAGTGGAAGGAATGGAAGTAATAAGAAAAGGAGAAGAAAGCATTGAGAAGAGTTTGCCATGAGGATAGTTTATATTAGAAGGCCAAGGCAAGACTGAGATGGCAAGCAAGAAGATGGCACATGTTTGGGAAGTAACCAGACTAGCATAATTGGGTTAGAGTAGATGAATATCTGCCCAATGGGGTGCTTTAAAGCTTACTGAATAAATCTAATAAGTCTCTGTGTCATTATTTGGGAGCTAGGGTAGGTAGCAGAAAAGGCCCCTACTAACACCTTATTTCAACAGTCAGCCATATATTGAAGGGGTGCATAGGAGTAGGATGTGGTGGGGTTGCTTTAGAGAGAAAGAGTAACAAAACACAAGAATAAAGAAACTTAGGTTCTGGCCAGCATCTAAAAGAGAGAGAAAGAGAGAGAGAGAGAGAGAGAGAGAGACTTATCTATTCTAGCCAGGACTCAGAATGGTGACTCTAACAGAACCTCATGGTACTTGTGGGTCTATATATCATTTTGTAGGGAAAAATATTCATGCAAATATCCACAAAAGGAGATATATATCTGCGTACTTATGTATATACCTATATATATATATATACATCTTACTCCAAGGTTCTGGAACATACACAAAATTGAACCCTAGGAAAAGCCTGACCTCTCTCTTCTTGCCAACTTTCCAAGTACTATTCATTCACTCCATACCCACATTACCCAGGTAAAGGTTGAACTTTCCCCTTTACACAGAATCCTTTGTTGACTTTTGACATGGTGCTAGAATTCCCTGCTGCAGAGAGAAACAGCATCTGAAGTTTTCTAGAAGAATCTGCCATGATCGGTACTACCTATTTCCACCCCACCCCAATCTATGCTTGATTACAGAAAATTCAACCAGAAATTAATTGCAGAATCCTTGATACCTTTTCTAGGTCTGAAAGCATTATCACTCCTCCTGTGTCCAACCTGTAAGATATATTTTAATTTTCCATTCACCTAAACCCTTTGTGACATTTTTCAGAAACAGAAACAGTCTCTGTTCAGGGTGGTTTTGTATTCCATTCTTGTCCTTTAAATTACATATAGACTTTCTCAAAACAAAGAATTCTACTGCTGTGGTAATGGTAACCATGGCAGCTTACGCACAGCTACCTGTTATCAATGCTGAATGATGTGAAAGACACACGAAGTAAGGCAAAACTTTACAAGATCTTTGACATTAAAATTAACCAATGAACATAGTTGAGCAACTCTCTGTGTGGTAGAATGGGACATATTTGAGTATATGCCCATGGGTGGTATAGCTAGGGCTTTAAGGTAGATTGATTCTCAGTTTCCTGAGGAACCGCCATACTGATTTCCATAGGGGCTATACGAGTTTGCACCCCAATCAATAATGAAGAAAGTGTTCCCTTGATCCACATCTGACCATATGTTGTTGATCTTAGCCATTCTGACAGGTGTAAGGTAAAATCTCAGAGTTGGTTTGATTTACATTTCCCTGTCAAAGTATATTGAACATTTCTTGCCATTGTTTCTCAGCAATTTGAAACTCTTCTATTGAGAATTCTCTGCTTGGATCTATACCCCATTTTAAAATTTGAATTATTTGGTTTGTTTGTTTAGTTTCTTAAGTTCTCTATATAAGTTTTGGATATTAGCCCCTTATCAGATGTGGAGTTAGTGAAAATATGTATATTTTTTCATTCTGGAAGTTGCCATTCTGTCTTATTGACAGTGTCCTTTTCCTTACAGAAGCTTTTCAGTTTCATGAGGTCCCATTTATTAATTGTTGATCTTAGTGCCTATGATATTGGATGTTCTGTTCAGGAAGTTACCTCCTGTGCAAATGTTCTATCATGTTCAGTGTATCTGGTTTTATGTTGAGGTCTTTGATCACTTGAACTTGAATTTTGTGCAGGATAATAAATATGTATCTATTTGTATTCTTCTACATCCAGTTACACCAGCACCATTTGTTGAAAATGCTTTTTTCCCCCATTGTGTCTTTCTGGCTTCTTTATGTAAAACCAGATGTCCACGGGTGAATAAATTTATATCTTGGTTTTTGGTTCAATTCTATTTATCAATGTATCTGTTTTTAATCAACACCATGCAGTTTTAATTGAAATCAGGGACAGTGATAATTCTGGAAGTTCTTTTATTATTTAGGAAGAAGGGAGAGAAAATTGTGGTTGGGGTGTATTGTATAAGAGAAGAATAGATTCAGAACACACTACAACCACCACAATCAAAAAATCAGGAGTCAGTAATCATTGGCCAATAATATCTCTCAACATTAACAGACTTAATTCCCCAATTAAAAGACACAGGCTAACAGAATGAATACGTAAACAGAACCCATTATCCTGCCACATATGAGAAACACACCTTAGCAACAAAAATAGACATTATGTCAGAGTGAAGGACTGGAAAAAGGTTTTCCAAGCAAACAGACTCAAGAAGCAAGATGAAGCAGCCATTCTAATATCTAATAAAATAAACTTTTAACCAAAAGTAATCAAAAGAGATGAATAAGGACATTTCATACTCATGAGAGGAAAAATTGACCAAGATGACATCTCCTTCTGAACATCTATGCCCCAAATGCAAGGGTACCCACATTTGTAACAGAAATATTACTACAGATAAAATCATATATTGTTCCCCACACATTAATTGTTGGATACTTCAACATCCAACTCTCACCAAAGGACAAGTAGTTGAGATAGAAACTAAACAGAGAAATAATTAAACTAAGAGCTGCCATAAACCAAATGCACTTAACAGATATCTACAGAACATTTCACCTGAACACAAAGGAATATAAATTCTTCTCTGCACCTCATGGAACCTTCTCTAAAATTGATCATATACTTGGTCTCAAAGTAAGCCTCAACAGATACAAGAAAATTGAAATAACCCCTTATATCTTATCAGCTGACCATGGATTAAAGATAGATTTTAACAACAACAGAAACAAGAGAAAACCTACAAACTCATGGAAACTGAAGAACTCTCTTCTTAATGATCACTGGGTCAGGGAAGAAATAAAGAAAGAAATTAAAGATGTTCTAGAATTCAATGAAAATAAGGGCACAGCATACCCAAACTTACAGAACACAATGAAGTGCTAAGAGGAAAGTTCATAACACTAAGTGCCTTTATAAAGAAATCAGAGAGTTCTCATACTAGCAATTAAAAAGCATAGCTAAAAGCTTTAGAACAAAAAGAAGCAAACACACCAAAGAGGAGTAGATGGCAGGAAATAATCAAACTCAGGGCTGAAATCAGTAACTTAGAAACAAAGAGAACAATACAATCAATGAAACCAAGAGCTGATTCTTTGAGAACATCAACAAGACAAACCCCTAGCCAAGCTAACTACAAGGCAAAGTCACAGTAAACAAATTAAGAAAATCAGAAATAAAAAAAGGGACATAACAAAAGGCACTGAAGAAATCCAAAGAATCATTAGACCTTACTTCAAAAGCCTGTACCCCCCTAAATTGGAAAAACCTACAGGAAATGAAATGTGCAGTTTTCTCAATAGCTTTCATTTACCAAAGTTAAATCAAGATCATGTAAACAGTTTTTGCACTCCTATAACCCTTAAGGAAATAGAAGCAGTCATCAAAGTCTTTCAACCAACCAACCAAACAAACAAACAAACAAAAACAAAAACGAAAGAAAAAACCCAGGGCCAGATGGTTTTAGTGCAGAATTCTACCAGATGTCCAAAGAACAGCTAATATTAACAAAGAACAACTAATACCAATACTCTTCAAACTATTTCATAAAATAGAAACAGAAGGAACGTTACCAAACTCATTTTATGAAGCAAACCTGATACCCTGAAACCCTGATACTGAAACCACATAACAACTCAACAAAGAAAGAAAATTTCAGACTCACCTCCCTTACAAACATTGATGCAAAAATGCTCAGTAAAACACTTAGACACTGAATCCAAGAACACATCAAATACATCATGTGCCATGATCAAGTAGACATCATCCTAGGGATGCAAGGATCATTCAACATATGAAAATCCATCAATGTAATTCAACATATAAACAAATGAAAGAAAAAAATGATCAGCTCATTAGATATAGAGAAGGCCTTTTGCAAAATCAAATACTCCTTCAGGATAAAAGTCTTGGAGAGATCAGGGCTAAAAGGTCCATCTTAAACATAATAAAGGGTTTATACAGCAAGCTGATAGCCAGCATCAAATTAAATAGAGAGGGACATAACAACAACAAAAAAAGTAATTCCACTAAAATCGGGGACAAGACAAGGCTGCACATCTCTTCAATATAGCACTTGAAGTTCTAGCTAGAGCAATAAGACAACTAAAGGATATCAAGGGGAAACAAAATGGAAAGGGAGAAGTCAAAATATCCCTATTTGCAGAGGATATGATAGTTTATATAAGTCACCCCAAAAATTCTACCAGGGAACTCCTACAGCTGATAAATACCTTCACCAAAGTGGCTGGATAAAAAAATTCACTGAATAAAACCAGTAGCCCTCCTACACACAAATGACAAACAGGGTGACAAAAAATGAAAAACAACACCCTTCACAATAGCCACAAATAATACAAAGTATCTTGGTGTAACTCTAACCAAGCAAGTGAAAGACCTGTATGACAAGAACTTCAAGTATCTGAAATAAGAAACTGAAGAAGATATCAGAAGATGGAATGATCCCCCATGCTCTTGGATTAGTAGGATTAACATAGTAAAAATGAACATCTTACCAAAAGCAATCTATATATTCAATGTAATCCCCATCAAAATACCAATAAAATGCTTCACAGATCTTGAAAGAACAATTCTCAACTTTATACAGAAAAACAAAAAACACAGAACAGTTAAAACAATCCTCTACAATAAAAGAACTCTGAAGGTATCTCCATCCTTGACTTCAAGCTGTACTACAGAGCAACAGTAATTAAAACTGCATGGTATTGGCATAGAAACAGACTTGTTGATCACTGGAATCAAATCAAAGACCCAGAAATAAACCTACATACCTATGGGCACTTGATTTTTGACTAAGAAGACAAAACCATAACCATACAAGGGAAAAAAGAAAATATCTTCAACAAATGTTGCTGGTCTAACTGGATGTCTACATTTAGAAAAATGCAAATAGATCCATATTTATCACCCTGTACAAGTCCTAGAAGATCAAAGATCTCAACATAAAACCTATTAAAAGGGAAAGTGGGAACCTATCTTGAACTCATTGACACAGGAGACACTTCATGAACAGCACACCAACTGCTCACATTCTAAGATCAACAATCAATAAATAGGACCTCAAGAAACTGTGAAAAGCTTCTGTAAGGCAAAGGACACTGTCAACAGAACAAAATGGCAGTCTACAGATAAGGTAAAGATCTTCACCAGCCGTACATCTGACAAAGCACTAATATCCAAAGTACACAAAGAACTCCAGAAAGTAAACACCAACAAACCAAATACCCAATTTAAAAATGTGGTACCAAGCTAAAGAGAGAAATCTAAGCAGAGAATACCTGAATGACAGAGAAGCACTTAAAGAAATGCTCAATGTCATTAGTCATCAGAGAAATGAAAATAAAAATGACTCTTAGATTCCATGTTAAACCTGGCATAATAGCCAAGATCAAAAACTCGGGTGACAACACATGCTGGTGAGTTTGTAGAGAAAGGGGAACCCTCCTCCATTTTTGGTGGGAGTGCAAACTTGTACAACCACTTTGGAAATCAATCTGGTGCTTTCTCAGAAAACTGAGAATAATACTCCCTCAAGACCCAGCTATACCACTTCGGGGCATATACCTAAAAAATGCTTGACCATACCACAAGAACATTTGCTCAACTATGTTCATAATGGCTTTATTCGTAATAGCCAGAAACGAGAGTAAGCAGCTTGTCTTGTCCCTGATTTTAATGGAATTACTTTTTTGTTGTTTTTGTTATGTCCCTCTCTATTTATTTTGATGCTGGCTATCAGCTTGCTGTATAAATTCTTTGTTATGTTTAGGTATGGGCCTTTTAGCCCTGATCTCTCCAAGACTTTTATCCTGAAGGAGTATTTGATTTTGCAAAAGGCCTTCTCTGAATCTAATGAGATGATCATTTTTGTTCTTTCATTTGTTTATAGGTTGAATTACATTGATGGATTTTCATATGTTGAACCATCCTTGCATCCCTAGGATGATGTCTACTTGATCATGGCACATGATGTATTTGATATGTTCTTGGATTCAGTGTGTGAGTAGATGTCCCTTAACCATTTGACCCTACTCAGCTGAGAAATACTTAGCCAACTCTTTTCTGAGAATCATCCTGATATTTTGCTACCTAAAGCAAAAGCCATCACAGGCTCATTATTAGTTAAAGTTAACTAAAATTGGGCAAAATTTAAAAGTCAGCTGTTCCATGGTACTGACCACATTTCCAATGTTCAATAATCATGTGTAGCCAGTGGCTGCGACACTGTCTTGGCTTGAATTAGATAATCAAACATAGCAGAACATCCCAGTGGATGACAGTGGATGGATCTCCTTTAGCCCCCCTTCAACACCAGGAACAAGGTGCCCTGAATTGACATTTTCAGTCTCATTATCTTAATCTACATTTCAGCCTCTGCCTTCTGAATATTCATCCTTCTTACTTGAATTCTTTTCCATGTAGGCAGGTTTTCTTCCACTGTGACTGCTCTTATGTTGCCTGTATGCTTTGCTCTGCCCCTGGGCTGTTTCTTATTCTTTTCCAAATATATCTTGCAGAAGCTGTGACATTCACCATCAGGGTCATTTGAGTTAAGAGGCAGAAAGAAGAGGCTCCTTAAACACTGCGCAGGGGCACTTTCCTCAGTGGCTTACTTCCTCCCATCTGAATAGCTAAAAGCATTTATCTCAGTGCCTCTTTGGGCACCTTGGGGCCCTTGCTTTATTATTGGACTGGTGTGTGTTATCAGGTAGAAAGCACAGAATTTGTATTCTAAAGATATGACTTCTATCCTTTCCACCACTTCCTAACCACATTGCCTTGGGCAAGTCATTTTAGTTTCCACTTCTGTAAAACATAGCTAAAAATAGCACCATATCAATTTCTTTCCTGATTGTGTTGTTGTTGTTGTTTTTCTAGAGTTTAAATATATGTGTTTGTGAATGTTAGCAAACATACATAGTAGTTGCAGTATTGGAAGTCATAAATATCAGTGCTCTACTCAGAGTCAAATTTGCATTTTAGCACTCATAATAAAAAATTCCCTTCAAACTGTCTATCCCACACAGGTTATGCAAACAGCAAATGCAGTTTGTTGAATTTAAACATGAGAGTATGTCCAGTGGAAAAATATTAAAAATGTGAATCTGTGAGTCTAAACATAATAATAATGACATATATTATTAGATCTGTATAATTTTTTTCTTCATCTAAAGTTAAACCCTTACATATTTGAGGTCTTAAATATGAAGAGGCAAATATCTATATTTAGAGTAGTATTAATAATAAATTATGTTTTTAGCTCTCACCAACTAGAAAGTAAAGTAAAATCACATATCCAGAAAATTCCCTCTTTTCTCCACTCAGCCCTTTCCCCAAGTTTTCTAAACTAACCAGATGTGAACAAATGAACCTCCATAGTTCGAAGTGTTGTCTATTCATTTTCTCGTGGAATCCATTAATCGATAATAATAATTGGCATTGCCGGTTTTCTCTCCTTTTTCTCAATTTTGAAAGACTAGATTTAAAGTCTTGGGTTGAAAATAACCCCACAGCTTCCTTCCCAGCGGCTCTTCCTCAGCTGTCCCGGCTCTCCCAGGGTCATTGCGGATGGGCATATGGACGCCTCATGGGTAAAAGGATGTGGGTGTTCTAATCCAGCAATGTGGCCTGGCTTACTGCAAATTGCAGCAGAGCTCATGAACATATAAGTGGGAATGGAGCCAGAAATGGAGAGTAGCGTTCAGATTAAGTAAATACCATATACAAAGATTAAGATTAAAACAGACTCGGAGAAAACCTTTATAGTATTCTGCAAATTTTTGTCTCATTTTCTCTTTTGGATTCTAGGGCTAAGGATATTTGCAGAAGAGAGAGATGGCTTTGTGCTCTTAAGATAGGTGTGGAGGGAGACTATCTACACCTGATACCTTTTAATAGCTTCAAAATACGCTTCATGGCTCTTAATCAGGACTTGGGCCACTCTTTTCTTATTTAGGAGAAAACAGATATCAGAGAATATTAGGGTTGATCACGTCCTTAAATGCTATGCAATAGACAATAGAGGATCTTCTAAGAGAAGAGAGTCTTCCAAGAAATGGAAGGAAGCACTCTTTCCTTTTCTTTAGGGAGAAATGTGCTTTTTAGAGTTCCTGGGAGAACTGAGACAAAACCTGAAATAGAGTTTGGTTTCTTGGAAGTAGTGATCCTAAAAATATCTTGGGACGGCTTGTCATGTTAGCAAATGAATGACTGTGAAGCAAATTAACTAGAGCATGGAGATGTGTCTGGGAGATTCTTAGCAATCTGTTTAGCTCCAGGTAAACAAAATGTTCAGAAGGGACTGTGAGAGTGATTTAGCCAAGCAATGACTTGCAATTATTCCCATATGGAGAGAGAGAAAAACAAACATGTTCTGTCTTGTAATTAGCCCATAATTTTTGGCTTCTTTGGTTATCACACATGGTTTTAAAAATGATACACAATAGAAGGTCCATATGTATGTATGGTAGTGTCCTTACTTATTCTACATTTGAGTGTTAAATTTATTTAAAGATATTTGAGACAAATTAAACAAAGAATGAAATATCATAGCAGGTAATGTTCATGTGTAACGCACCCGACTCATAATAACAACAAGAATCTAGCCACTTGCCTGAGAAATATACACATCCCACAGTAGAAGGAGGAATAAGAAGAATCAGTTGCCTAAGGCACAGATAGTGTCTGTGTACTTGTGCATACACTCAGCTTATTAGTACATATAATTATGTGTTTGTGTTTAAGAGTATGTGATGTTTTCAGATCTAGAGCTACAGCTTTCCATACTCACAAAAATATTAGTAACAAACCAACTTTAACCACCATGGCAAACAGCACTTCTGAGGATGAACATTGTCAGAATTTCAATTTGGTACTTAGTCCAATATGTGCTCATTTCTCTCTAAAACAAAGCATTCTCTCTCTTCAACCAAATGCCTTGTTTTCAACTGATTTTTTTCCCACTTGATTCATCTGACTTGCTTCTTAAACTGACCCTAATCCCAGCTTCCAGGAAGATGATGTGATATGGGACTGAACCAAAGAGCCTGTTCTATGCTATTAGGAACAATGGCCATTTCAGAGATGAACACATACTCTCCTTGGAACAATAAGTTTCATATCGAAGATTTGAACCAAATGATTGCTAGCAAAAAAAAAAAAAAAAAAAAAAGTTTCCTTATCCCAGTTCTTACCTACAAGAATATAAATCCAGTGTTCCTATCAGTCATTTTCTGTCAATGAGAAGAAAGTGTGTACATTGCTTTAATGTAGAAGAGAATGGAACCAGGAGCTCATGGAGGAGCAATACGAGTGGCCTGCCTCTACAGTGAGCACAATAAAGACAGCGTGAATTTTTTTTCATTGGATGCTTTAGTGGGTGGAAAGGTTTTGAGCCACTTGAAAAAAAAAAAAAAAAAGAAACATTGTACATTTCAATACCATAGGCTGGGTGCATTAGAACTGTTTTACAATGGGTACATAACCAAGACAGAGCTAACAAATTTTCATTGGATGCTTTAGTAGATGCAAGGGCTTTGAGCCCCTTAGAATAATATTGGACAGTTCAATACCACAGCCCAGAGTGCACAGTTCAGATAACATATTTTTTTGTGACAAATAGCAGCTTGTAGTCATTTGTCTTCACTTCTGGTGGGATGGGAAACAGCACAGTCCTCACTACTGAAAAAAGAGTAAGGAAAAAGGGAAAAAAAGGAAAAGAAAGAAAAAGGAGGAGGAGGAAGAGTAGAAGAAAGAGGAAGAAAGAAAAATGGGAAGCAGAAGGAGTAATATCTCACTATATTATGAAAGAAACAGAAGTTATCCTTTTATACTATAGTTTGTGAATTACATGTGATAAATGAATCATGACACCAATAAAGGAAAGCAACCTTATCCTTCAAGTGCAGGAGAAGTAAGAAGAAAAAAAAGGAAAATCTGTCAACATCTTTGCATTATTTTGGACTTTAATTAATCAGAGGTGGTTGGTGCTGGGTCTACTGAAAGAGCTTCTGAGATACATCAAGCTACTCCAAATTTCCAACTGTGTTTAAACCATCCTCCAAGATCATCAAGGACATGCCAAAGTCTCAGATGACTTTAAAATTAATATCATAGAAACAATGAATATTATACTATGCACAACCGAATGCTGCTCTGAACAGCACTAGCTTCCTGGGGATTCAATGAGATAAAACATGGAAAACTTTTACAATGAAGAACATTTTTTTCCTCTTGATTTCCCCTGATTCTATGAAACCAATGATCTGATAAACAGCTATTCAAATTATGCTCTTGAAAATGGTATAGTGTTCATAGTACATATGAAGTTTGGGAATATGTATAAAGACAAATTCTTGAATTTGTTGGACATGTGGAATCCTGTGAAATACCCAAATATCTGAAGCAATGGGGGGGGGGTTCCAGAATTTAGATGCCCAGTAAAACTAAAATCAATCCTCATCCTTTGTGGTTGCACAAAGACTTTGCTCAAAAAACATGTAAGAAAGCAAAATCTTGCTTACATATCTTTGAACATTCTCCGTGAATACTCATTCTGGGTAATTTTCTGATTGCAGTTTTTGATGAAATCTACTGAAACATTGATCTCATTGTTATCAGTGCATATAACAAGTAGCTTGATTTATTTTATCAAATGATAATTACCAACAGTACAAGGTTGTCTGAGTTATAGAAGCATTAAAATATACTTATTAATTTCCACAAAGTATACAATTGGCATGTTCTTAAATCATTGAAATTTATTTTTTTGGAAAGAGTGAGATAAATTAATTCATTTGAAAACCATTTGGGAAATCTATAAGTTCAAAATGAGTAGCATTGAAAGTTGAAAGTTACTAGTAAATATACATTTCTCATATATTTGCATGCATAGGTTACTCAAACTTTATACCAACCTAGAAAATCTAAATTTGAGGGCAGAATGATCATGAAAACACATATATCATAATATTAACATCAATTAATATTAATACATCTATAACACAATTCATATACCTAGAGCTCAGTGAACCATATGGAAGAATTGACTGAAAGATTATAAGAGCCAGGGGATCAAAACAAGCTATCTGCTGAAAGGTAGCACTTTCCATGACAAGGAAACTGTATTAGGAAATATCAACAATATCATGATGTAAGCAAGAGCTAAAACATGACAACACTGATTGTCATGCCAAAGTGTATGGGGGAAATCTCACAAGCTTCATTCCTAGAAGAAAAACAACAGGCAATTAATTGTTGCTGAGAAAGGGAGACCCAGTCTTCTTCAGGGATGTGGTCCCTGATATGTTAACCAATCCCAAGAGGTCAGAGCTAAATACATGTGAGCAGAGTGATATCAATGATCAGTAGCTTATATTTATAAATGTATGTGTATATGTGACAAGTATAATTAAAGAATAAAGAGACCATGGATTTGAGAAGGAGTGATAGGAACAAGGAAGGAATTGAAAGAAGGAGGTGTGAGAATGGTGTGAAGACAGGCCTATCACATAAAATCGTCAAAAAATGAGAAAAATTCACAAGAAGAAATCAGTGAAATAGTAAATAGCATCATGGAGAAAGAGAAGCATTTGTGAAGGTGAGAAGAGTGAAAAGAGCACTATGCTACAGTGATAAGGCACACAGTGCGTATCAAGAAATATTTAGAAAGTGATGAGTGAATTGTTTACTATCATGTCAAAACATGGTCACATTTATTTCCACATACTTGAAATGACATGATATTTTCATAGATTTTGTTTTTGTCCTTTTCACATCTTACGAACACAAGTCTGTGCCTAAGAGGTTGACTACATGGGATTCCATTTGATTGATCTGTACATAGATTTAAATGTTTTTCCCAAATAGCAGCTAAAATTCTAAGATTAGAAGAGATTCCATTCCACACACAGAATTGGCACAAGGATCCAAAGACAGCAGTTGGTTGGAGTGGGATTTTATCTGTCATTAACACAGTGATTCATGTTTCCTTTGTACTTGCATTCTCCTGTCATCCTTCTCCAGGTCTTGATGCCTGTAAGTGTACCTCTGGGAAAAGTCTTGAGTTGCATCTTGCTTTGTTAGGAAAACTGAGAAAGCAATTTAGCACCAACAATAAATTCACAGCATTGATATGACTGATGGGTGTAATTTTAGTTCTATTACATTGCTTCATATTTTTTAAGTACTTTGGACTATGATTTGACTTCACCAAGGTTTTGATACTTTCTTGAACATTTAGAAGGTGTGTGGTTTGTTGTTACTTTTCTCCTAATATTTATATAAAAACGTTGTCACTACTTTTCTGGAAATTTAGATTTTTACTATGTGAAATATTGACATTGGGTAATGCCTGTTTCTTTCTTTGTTTCTCTCTCTCTTTCTTCTTTCTCATTTTCCAGTTTTAATTACTGAGGTGATTTTGCCTTTAATATTTTTCCTATGTATATTCAGTTCTCACATATCTTGTGAACTTTAACTTCTGTCATTTCACTCGTTAGTAATAACTTTGAAAATGTCAGAGGATTAATTTGACTTCCATAATTTTCTCTTCCTCTAACCTTCTGTTAGCCTTGAAATATCTTTAGAGTATATTGCCTGTATATACCATTGCATCAAGATTTATTTTTTCCTCTTTGTCTTTTTTCTTCTGCAGTTCCGTTCAATTTCAACTTCACTTCCTGTTGCTCTTATAATGAAATAATGGTACTCTGTGGTTGAGGGCAGTTCATTTGTGACTAAATTATTGAGGGTGTGATGAGAATAACAATAGCAGGTCTCTAAGCTGTCCTGTTTAAAACTTTACCTGATTGGGTATGAATGTCTTTTATAAAAGATATAAAAATTCATTCCCCTTCTTTCCAGGATGTTGTAAAGAAAAAAAAAATTATACCACTTGTTAAAAATATATTTCAATGCTTTTATTTTTTATTCTTATTGTAACAAAATTTAATTACATTAATATCTCTAAATTTCACCTTTTAAGTACAAGCAGTTCTACAGCTTATAAAATGATCAAGTTGTCAGAATTTAGTTCCAAGGATGACAAGAATTCCTTAATCTTGTTGAATGTGAGCTGAGAACTTTCTGTTTCTTGAGGTTCCTGCATTCCTTGACTCATGGCTTCTTCCTGCAAACCAGTTATGACTGGCTAAGTACTTGTTATACTTCCTGTCTCCCTGCCTGGCACCTCTGCATAACCTGCCCCCAGCTCCCACTGTTGTTCCATCTTTAATTCCCTTCTTTTTCAGGACTTCGTAGTTGGCGTGAACCACTAAGATAACCCAGGATCTCCCTGTTGTAAGGTGAGATCAATAACATTCACAAACCTCTCCTCAATGATACCTAAATCAGTGCTTGATTACATCTTTTAATGGCAGGAAGAAGCAGCAAGGGGCAACATCTTTGAGTTTTGAGCTTTCAACAGTTTATTCTTGAAGACCATGCAGAGCATGTTTTATTCCTGAAAAATATAAATTCAGCATAATGAAATAATATTTTCTTCTTCTATTTAGAGAAAGAGCAAGGAGTATCATAACATAACATAACATAACATAACATAACAAACATAACATAACAAACATAATATAACATAACATAACATAACATAACATAACATAACATAACATAGCATAATGAAATATAAAAAGAAAGTAACAGAGATATGGATGTTTCACCAGTAACAAGTTTACTTGGTGTAGTACTGACAGAAGATTATGACAAAATCCATCATTTAATTACAAACACAATTACCATTTCTGTTCACATATGCATGAAATGATCCACATACGAGGTTGTTTATTGCACATTGATTTTTTTGTACCAGAATACTGAAACACATTAGGAGTCCAGGGTATTAATTAATAAGAAAGTATAACTTTACATTTTTTTAAACACAATACATAGACAATGTAAAACAAGGAACATTTTACTAACAGGAAATAAAAAGCAAGATATAGAACTTGAATATTGAGGGTTGGGAGGAAAAGCAGAATACGATGTTTAAATACAGCCTTCTGCAACTTCCACGCCTTTGCTCTTATCAGACAGAATGACTTTCAAGAAGGCCTAACTGATTTCTTTTCATTGAGGTGGTTCATCAAGCACTTGGAAATTTTTCCTTTTATAGTTAAATTTTTCAGAATTCGTTTTATCGCATGAAATGGATTTCAAATACGCAGACTGCACAGGCTGGTAGCTATCTAGGGCCATATTTACCAATCTGTTTGATGAAACATGTCACAGTAAAAGACTGACCAGCAGGAATGAGAAAAATATTTATTGCTTCCAGTAGATCAGCATCTCCATGTTCACACACTGCCGAATTAGATACCTTTTGTGACAGGAACACCACCTGCTCACATATTAAATATGTATATCAGTAGTAGGAGAGCTTCATGAGACATAGAAACTCAAATCATAGAAGGGAAACATTTGCTAGAATGGGAGAGAGAGAAATTAAATATTAAAAATATTAAATATTAAATATTTTATTTAATTTCCTGGGAAGTCACCTTGTGGGGAAAAGGAAGGTATTAAAGAATAAGATGGAAAAACTAGGAAGAATTTAGTAATTGGAAAAAGAAACTTGCCTACTTCACTTAGCCCATTTCTTTTCATTGAAAAGAAATCTATTGAAGCACCAAGATTTTCTTACAATTAATATTTCAAATGCACTGCATCTTTATTAGGGCAAAAAATAAACTTACATCATTACGTTATATCAATAACTAAATTTATTGGAGGCATTTGTGTACCAGGAAACACCATAACAAAACTTGTTTTTATTTTATAATAATTCCATGCTGTATATATTATGTAAAATGTTTCCTATATTTTTAAACATGAGAACACTGAGACCTAGAAGAACTGACTAATTCCCAAGGGCACAGAACAAGTGGTCTGGATAGCTGGCATAAAGAGCCAAAGAATAAGGTTTTGGGAGAAATTATTATGCCCATGTTTTCCTTTCAAAATCCCAAATTGGTGAATGAAACTCGGAAATATGCAGGATCAGTAATGTCTATAGACAAGAGGACAGCTTCACTGGACATAGGAAGAAACTCCATCAAAGAAGGAAAGTATTGGGCAGAATGGTCAAGTACACATACTTCCCAATCACAGAGTGCATTATGTATTAAAATCTTACCTGAACTGGGTATGTGGACAGGTGGGCTGACGTGAAGAAAATACCAGTTTCCTCATTTACAATAATGGAAAAAAAAAAAAAGCCCTTCCTTTGAAGGGCTCTACCAAGAACAACTGTGATAATATATGTAAATTACTTCACAGTGCTAGACACACAGCCTGTGCCTAATAAATGATGGCTATTATATAATTATTATAGTCAAGTTTGAGTCATGACACCAGAGGAAGCCTATGCCTAGTAAATTTAATTTTCTCCCTCAGTGAAGTTGCTTATGTCCCTAACCTCCAGTAGTGCCTAATGCAGGAATGTGTGCTCAATAATTAATCATAGATTGTATTTCATTGCATTAGCCAACACTGCTTTCCATTTTTAGCTATTTTGTAACTTCACGGAGAATTTGTCATTTTTTCATTAACTGAAATAAAATGTAAAGTAAGAAACATAGAGAACATTCTTGCCTTTCATTTCTAAATTAAAGAATACTTCTTTTTCCATGGTAGATCTGTTAACATTTTTTTTATACAGCTGATCAAAATGTTTTTAACAGTTTCTGCAGCCAGAGAGCAATAATGCCACAGGATAAAAAATATTCTATAGTATGTGTCTAAGAGCACAGGGCAGTCACAAGACTCTTATTATTGAAGAATTATTATTTATATAAAGGCAGTTACTGTTTTATTGAGAGTTAGTTTGTTATTTACTTAGACACCATCACTAACATATTTTCACACTGCATGCATCAGGTTTTATGCTACACCTTGCTGGGCACACTCAATTTTTTTTTTTAATTTTCAATTTTCTTGTCTCCTTCAAGAAACAGCTCTACAAAGGTGTCTAATTTAATTTCTCTTTAAATAGGAAACCGTTAAAATTATATCAGTTCTTCAAAGTTCTAACACAATGTTGTTTTACTGATGGAGATTATACTATTTAGTAAAATTGAAAACCAGAATCTGTGTCTCTTCTTACTAAAACCAGCTGCTCTTCCTGTGAGGTCTATACTATAATACATACTGTTCACCAGTGTCTTCAGGGCTATTTGTCTTGTGTCTCTTTAAATCCTCCTCCAAAGTACCCTCACCATAGGATGCTTTCCTTGTTCTGAACTTCTTTTTTTTCACATTTTTTAAAATTTTTTATTAATTACACTTTATTCATTTTGTATCCCCCGTAAGCCCCTCCCTTCTCCCCTCCCGATCCCACCCTTCCTCCCCTTTCTGCATGCATGCCACTCCCCAACTCCACTGATAGGGGAGGTCCTCCTCTCCTTTCTGATCTTAGTCTATCAGTTCTCATCAAAAGTGGCTGCATTGTCCTCTACTGTGGCCTGGTAAGGCTGCTCCCCACTCAGGGGGAGGTGACCAAAGAGCAGGCCAATCAGATTATGTCAGAGGCAGTCCCTCTTCCCATCACTATGTAACCCAATTGGACACTGAACTGCCATGGGCTACATCTGTGCAGGGGTTGTAGGTTATCTCCATGAATAGTCGTTGGTTGGAGTATGAGTCTCTGGTAAGTTCCCTGTGTTCAAATTTTCTTGTTCTGTTGCTCGCCTTGTGGAGACCCTGTCCTCTCCAGCTCTTACTATTTCACACTTCTTACACAAAATTCCATTCACTCTGCCCAATAGTTGGCCATCAGGCTCAGCATTTGCTTTGATAGTCTGCAGGGCAGAGGCTTTCAGAGGCCCTCTGTGGCAGGTTCCTAGGTTGTTTCCTGTTTTCTTCTTCTTCTGATGTCCATCCTCTTTGCCTTTCAGGATAGGGATTGAGCATTTTAGTTAGGGTCCTCTATTTTGCTTAGTTTGTTTAAATGTACAGATTTTAGTGGGTTTATCCTATGTTGTATGTTTATATGAGTGAGTATATACCATGTGTGTCTTTTTGCTTCTGGGACAACTCACTCAGGATGATCCTTTCCAGGTCCCACCATTTACCTGCAAATTTCATGATTTCTTTATTTTTCATTGCTGAGTAATACTCCATTGTATAGATGTACCACAATTTCTGCATCCATTCTTCAGTTGAGGGGCATCTGGGTTGTTTCCAGCTTCTGGCTATTACAAATAAAGCTGCTACAAACATGGTTGAGCAAATGTCCTTTTTGTGTACTTGAGCCTCTTTTGGATATATGTCCAGGAGTGGTATGGCTGGATCTTGGGGAAGCGCTATTCCTAGTTGTCTGAGAAAGCACCAGATTGATTTCCAGAGTGGTTGTACCAGTTTACATTCCCACCAGCAGTGGAGGAGGATTCTGCTTTCTCCACAACCTCTCCAGCATGTGTTGTCACTTGAGTTTTTGATCTTGGCCATTCTCATGGGTGTAAGGTGAAATCTCAGGGTTGTTTTGATTTGCATTTCCCTAAGAGCTAATGAGGTTGAGCATTTCTTTAAGTGCTTCTCTGCCATTCAATATTCCTCTACAGAGAATTCTCTCTTTAGCTCTGTTCCCCATTTTTTAAGTGGATTACTTGGTTTGCTGCTTTTCAGCTTCTATAGTTCTTTATATATACTGGATGTGAGTCCTCTGTCAGATAAAGGGTTGGTGATGATTCTTTCCCAATCTGTAGGCAGTCGCTTTGTTCTGATGACGATGTCCTTTGCTTTGCAGAAGCTTTTCAGTTTCATGAGGTCCCATTTATTGATTGTTTCTCTTAGAGCCTGTGCTGTTGGTGTTCTGTTCAGGAAGTTGTCTCCTCTACGAATGAGTTCTAGGGTATCCCCCACTTTTTTTTCTAGCCGATTTAATGTGTCTGGTTTTATGTTGAGGTCTTTGATCCACTTGGACTTCAGTTTTGTGCAGGGTGATAAGTATGGATCTATTTTCATTTTTCTACATGTAGACATCCAGTTGGACCAGCACCATTTGTTGAAGATGCTATCTTTTTTCCATTGAATGGTTTTGGCATCTTTGTCAAAAATCAGATGTCCATAAGTCTGTAGGTTTATTTCTGGGTCTTCTGTTCGATTCCATTGATCCACCATTCTGTTTCTATGCCAGTACCATGCAGTTTTTGTAACTGTTGCTCTATAGTACAGCTTGAGATCAGGGATGGAGATACCTCTAGAAGATCTTTTATTGTAGAGGATTGTTTTAGCAATTCTCAGTTTCTTATTATTCCATACGAAGTTGAGAATTTTTCTTTCCAGGTCTGTAAAGAATTGTGTTGGCAATTTGATGGGAATTGCATTAAATCTGTAGATTGCTTTTGGTAAGATGTCCATTTTTACTATGTTAATCCTGCCAAGCCATGAGCATGGGAGATCTTTCCATCTTCTCATATCTTCCTCTAATTCTTTCTTCAGAGCCTTGAAATTTTTTTCATACAAGTCTTTGACTTCCTTGGTTAGGGTTACTCCGAGGTACCTTATGTCATTTGTGGCTTTTGTGAAGGGTGTTGTTTCCCTAATTTCTTTCTCAGCCCTTTTGTCTTTTGTATACAGGAGGGCTACTGATTTTTTTTTTTTAGTTAATTTTGTATCTGGCCACTTTGCTGAAGGTGTTTATCAGCTGTAGGAGTTCCCTGGTAGAGTTTTCAGGGTCACTCACGTATACTATCATATCATCTGCAAATAGTGATAATTTGACTTCTTCCTTTCCCATCTGTATCCCCTTGATCTCCTTCAACTGTCTTATTGCTCTAGCAAGGACTTCCAGAACTACGTTGAAGAGATATGGAGAGAGTGGGCAGCCTTGTCTTGTCCCTGATTTCAGTGGGATTGCTTTAAATTTCTCTCCATTCAGTTTGATGTTGGCTACAGGCGTGCTGTATATAGCCTTTACTATGTTTAGATATGTGCTTGTATCCCTGATCTCTCCAATACTTTAAACATGAATGGATGTTGGATTTTGTCAAATGCTTTTTCAGCATCTAGGGAGATTTTCTTTCAGTTTGTTAATATGGTGGATCACATTGATGGATTTCTGTATATTGAACCAGCCCTGCATACCTGGGATGAAGCCTACTTGTTCATGGTGGATGATATCTTTGATGTGTTCTTGGATTCGGTTTGCGAGTATTTTGTTGAGTATTTTTGCATCAATGTTCATAAGGGAGATTAGCCTGAAATTCTCTTTCTTTGTTGAGTCTTTGTGAGGTTTAGGTACCAAGGTGATTGTGGCTTCATAGAATGAGTTTGGTAATGTTCCTTCTATTTCTATTTTGTGGAATATTTTGAAGAGAATTGGAGTTAGCTCTTCTTTGAAGGTCTGGTGGAATTCTGCGCTGAAGCCATCTGGTCCTGGGCTCTTTTTGATTGGGAGACTTTTGATGACCGCTTCTATTTCTTTGGGGGATATAGGACTATTTAATTGATTTACCTGGTCCTGATTCAGCTTTGGTAAGCAAATCGATCAAGAAAATTGTCCATTTCGTTTAGATTTTCAAATTTAGTGGCATATAGACTTTTGAAGTAAGTCCTAATGATTGTTTGGATTTCCTCAGTGTCTGTAGTTATGTCCCCCTTTTCATTTCTGATTTTGTTGATTTGGGTGGTGTCTCTCTGCCTTTTAGTTAGCTTTGTCTATTTTGTTGATTTTCTCAAAGAACCAGCTCTTGGTTTCATTGATTCTTTGAATTGTTTTATTTGTTTCTAATTGATTGATTTCAGCCCTGAGTTTGATTATTTCCAGCCGTCTACTCCTTTTTGGTGTGTCTGCTGCTTCTTTTTTTAGGGTTTTTAAGTGAGCCATTAAGTTGCTTGAATGAGCGGTCTCGAATTTCTTCTTGAAGGCACTTAGTGCTATGAACTTTCCTCTTAGCACTGCCTTCATAGTGTCCCACAAGTTTGGGTATGTTGTGTCTTCATTTTCATTGAGTTATAGGAAGATTTTAATTTCTTTCTTTATTTCTTCCCTGACCCAGCTGTCTTTTAGTAGCAAGTTGTTCAGTTTCCATGTATGTGTAGGCTTTTTTTTTTTATTTCTGTTGTTATTGAGGTCCAGCTTTATTCCATGGTGATCAGACAGGATACAAGGGATTATTTCAATCTTCTTGTATCTGTTGAGGCTTGCTTTGTGACCAACTATGTGATCTATTTTGGAGAAGGTTCCATGAGGTGCTGAGAAGAAGATAAATTCTTTTGTGTTTAGGTGTAAAGTTCTGTAAATGTCTGTTAGGTCCATTTTATTCATGACCTCTGTTAGAGACATTGTTTCTTTGTTTAATTTCTGTTTAGTTTACCTGTCCTTTTTTGAGAGTGGGTGTTGAAGTCTCCCACTATTAGTGTGTGGGGATCTATGTGTGGTTTAAGTTTTATCAATGTTTCTTTCACAAATGTGGGCGCCCTTGTATTTGGGGCATAGATGTTCAGGATTGTGATGTCTTCTTGGTGGAATTTTCCCTTGATGAGTATGAAGTGTCCTTCCGCATCTCTTTTTATTAATTTTGGTTGAAAGTCTATTTTATCAGATATTAGAATGGCTACTCCTGCTTGCTTCTTGGATCCATTTGCTTGGAAAGTCGTCTTCCATCCCTTTACCCTCAGGTAATATCTATCTTTGTGACTTAGGTGTGTTTCTTGTATACGACAGATTGCTGGGTTTTGTTTACTCATCCATTCTGTTAGTCTGTGTCTTTTTATTGGAGAATTAAGTCCATTAATATTGAGAGAGATTAGTGAGCAGTGGCTGTTAGATCCTTTGAATTTGATGTTAGCTGTGGTCATATGGTTGTGTGCTTGGTTGCTTTTTGTTTTACTGTAGTGGGGTTATTTATTTCCTGTGTTTTCTTGAATGTAGCTAATTTTCTTGGGTTGTATTTTCCCTTCTAGTGTCTTCTGTAATGCTGGATTTGTTTGTAGGTATTGTTGAAATTTGTTTTTGTCATTGAATATCTTGTTTTCTCCGTCTATGAGGACTGAGAGTTTTGCTGGGTATAGTAGCCTGGGCTGACATCTGTGTTCTCTTAGGATCTGCATGATATCCGTCTAGGCCCTTCTGGCTTTCATAGTCTCTGTTGAAAAGTCAGGTGTGATTCTAATGGGTTTGCCATTATATGTTACTTGGCCTTTTTCTCTTGCAGCTTTTAGTATTTTTTCTTTGTTCTGTATACTTACGGTTTTGATTATTATGTGGTGGGAGGATTTTCTTTTCTGGTCTAATTTATTGGGTGTTCTATAGGCCTCTTGTATTCTTATTGGCCTCTCCTTTAATTTGGGGAAATTTTCTTAAATGATTTTGTTGAAAATATTTTCTGGGCCTTGGTGCAGGGAATCTTCTTTTTCCTCTATTCCTATTATTCTTGGGTTTTGTCTTTTTATGTTGTCTTGAATTTCTTGGACGGTCTGTGTCAGGAATTTTTTAGATTTAACATTTTCTTTGACAGATACATCTATTCTTCCATTGTATCTTCCACACCTGAGATTCTTTCTTCCATTTCCTGTAGCCTATTGGTTATGCTAACCTCTGTAGTTCCTGCTTTCTTCCCTAAGTTCTTTCTCTCCACAATTTCTTCCATTTGTGTTTTTTTTATTTTTTCCAATTCTGTCATCAGGTCTTGAGCTATTTTTTTGGTTTCCTTCACCTGTCTGACTGTATTTTCATGTTTTTCCGTCAATTCCTTCAGCTGTTTGTTTGAACAATCCACTGATTCTTTTATTTCATTCAGTGATTTAAGCATTTCCTCTCTAAAGGCTACAAACTGTTTGGCTGCAGCTTCCTCTATTTCTTTTTGTATTGTATTTGTTTCCTCTGTTATCTTCTTTGTGAGCATAGATGTTAGGTCATCTTCTTGAATTTCAATTATGCTGGGGTGTCTGGGGCTATTTGCCCCTGGATAACTGGGTTCTGGAGATGCCATATTGCTCTGGCTTTTGTTGGTTGAACTTTTACATTGTCCTCTACCCATTGGGCTATCTTAGTTGTTTGAAGTTAGTTTCTGGTTGTTCCTGGACTCTTGTAGTGGAGAGAATCCCTGTGGCAGGAAGATGGTTTTTCCTGAAGGAAGCCTTCTCAGTTTTTTGGGTATAGTCACTGGATGGCCGGTGTTTTTCAGGAGTTGCTACAGCTCACCTCAGGCATAGAGACCTGGGTGGTAACTGTGGTCCTGATTAGTCAAGAGGGCTCTCCTCTCACCAGGAGAAGTCCTGGAGACAGCTGCCCTCCTTCTGGGTTTCTTGCTGTAAATTTAGTGATCAGCTGCTGTAACCTGTGTGTTCCGTGGTTTAGTCGGTTTTGTTAGGGATAACTGGTTGCCCCTTGGAGCAGTATCTGTGGGTTGATCTCAGGGTTCCCGGTCTTTTGTAGGTCTGAGGTTGAGGCTCTGTGCCCCAGAACCCAAGAGGTAATCTGTGGGGGGTTAGTACTGCTCTCCTGGTAACAGCAGGCTATCTGGGGCACAGCAGTTCCCTGGGTTGGGTCAGTCTGTGGGACCTTTTCTGGAGATATACTGGGTTGCCTAAGTCTGTCCCCTTTGCTTCGTTCCTTGTTCCTTTTGAGGGTTTCTCCAGACAGTGACTCTAAGACTCTGGTGTCTTGGGGCACACAGGTCTGTCTGTAAGGAGTAGTTGGTACAAAGCAGGCCTCTGGGCTGGCGGAGCGTGTGCCCACCTGCTAGTTGCGGGAGCTGGGTTCCCAATACCTCTGTGCTCCCTGCTTGGGCCTGAATCTGTGATGGCTGGGCGTACTCGCCTGTTTGCGATCTGCAGTCTGCTAGACTTTCCCCAGGCAAAGCCTAGGTGATCCCAGCAGCACGGTTTCTTCCTTCCCTGTGGAGCCCTCTCCGAACAGGGGTTCCCAGTCTCTGTTGCACTGGAGCGCGCAGCTCTTCTGTACTGGTGAGCTGGGCGCGCAGCTCTCTGCATGGCGGGAGCTCAGTTGTGATGGCAGCGGGTACCTGCTGTCCGCGAGACCTTCCAGGGAAAGACTGGGTGACCCGTGATCAGACTCGCAACTTTGCTTCCCCGTGGGGTTTTCTTGCGACTGGGATTCCCAGTCTCTGGCACCGTTGTGCCCACTGATCAGCCTGGGAAAGTGATTGGAACATGCAGGCTTGTGGCTCCAGCCCGGAGACCCAAAACCCGCGTTGCCGGGGATCTCTTCTGGGTTCTGGCTGGGCAGCCGAGAGTGGACCCGACCAATTCCCACGCCATGGGAGCCTCCCCTTACCTGGGAAACACGATCGCTCGCTGTTGTTTTAGGGCCCAGAGTTCAGTCTCCTGGTCGCTGCACGGAGAGTGCTGTCCTGCTTCTCAGACACAGTGCTCTCCCGGCGCCGCCATCTTGGCTTGACCCTGTTCTGAACTTCTTTACTTCCTGCTCATACTGGGATCATGGAAAGACAGAGGCAGTAACACTGCTGAGCAATTCCAGCACACAGTTTGTGAGATGGGGGCACAGACAGGAACCTTTCCAAAGTGGTTCACAGGGCTCACAAGCCCACTTGCCTGGTGTCCTCAGCAATGAAATGCAAAAGACTGTATCTTAAATAAGACTGGAAAATGAGGGTCAATACTGCAGGTTTTTCTCTGACCCCTACATACATGTCATGGCATGTGAACACACACACATACATGTCATATATACATACAATGCAAACATAAAAATAACTAAATAAAACAAAGAAGAAAACCTTAATGTGGAGCAATGAGTAAGAAGCAGGTTAGAGATGAGGTTTGTAAGGAAACTGAGGCCTTTCAGACATTAGAAATTTGAAAGTTTTAAAGCATTTTATTTTGTGTGTGTGTGTGTGTGTGTGTGTGTGTGTGTGTGTGTGTTTGTCTGCTCTGTGCATACAGGAGCCCTCTTGGGTATCTGACACCCTAGAGCTAGAATTACAAGTAGTTATGAGTTTCCTGATATGAGGAGTTGTATTCTGGTCCTTTGGAAGAACAGCAAGTACTCTTAACCATTGATCTTTCTCTCCATTCCAGGACTGAGAACTTCATCCTTCATAGAAATAAAATCCATGAAAATCTTATATAGCTAAGCTCTCAGATGACACATGCATATTTAGAATCTCAGATTGAATGTATTTGTTATAAAAACGCATTCAAGGAAACAAGGAAAGTTTTCACTTGACCAAGGTAGAAAGTTATAGATTCAACAGAAAGATAGACAGAAAAGTGGTACCATGCATGGTTCTAAGAAATATTCCATATGTAGTGTGCTATATATGAAGACCTTGTAATCAAGAAATATGTGTCTGAAAACCCACTTGGCTAAATTCATTATCCAATCACTTTTCAAGAAACATATCTAGGAAATAAAGGTTGGATATGGACACGTGTTAATTCTGGTTAACTCCAAGAAAACGTGGTAGATTCCTGTTAGGTAACTGATCTCTTTGAAAAAGATTTACCTTAAATAGATGTGTTTTTACTGATGTTTTCCCCTAGAAATAGTTTGTAATTGCAGATAAAATCTGCTTGTTTCCAGTTTACCACTGTTATATAAATTGAACATGCATTCTCTGGCTATGAAGGGGGAGGAAGAGCAAATGATTTCAATAAGCATGTACTTAGTCCTACCTGTATAACTACCAGTTTATGTAATTCACAAGTAGAAGTATCAAAACTAAAATGCATATCTGCTAAGTACAGCAGGTGTATCTCAGCTCCAGCTGCCATAACAAAATAAACAAAATGGTTTCAACAGACATTTATTTTTTCATAATTATGAAGGCTAGTAAGTCCTAAATCTCTCCTGTCCCTCTCCTTACCCCTTGTCACCTACAGCAGGTGGGAGAGCTGGCCCTGAGGTAATAAGAAAGGGAGCTGGCCCTGCCCCTCACTGGCTGTAGCACTTGGGAGAGCAGGCATTGCACCTTTCCTGAGCAGCACAGTAGAACTGACCCTGGTGATGCGGGCATAAATAAGTGAGCCAGCCCTGAGGGTGTGAGTGCGGGAAAGCAGGCTCCAAATCTTGTCTGCTATATAGTGGCATGGGTGAGAGAAAGATGCTCTCCTCCCCACCTATGGCAGGTGGGAGAGCTTGTCCCAAGGTCACAAGAGCAAGAGAGCTGTCCCTGTCCCTCCCTGGCTGCACCATTTGGAAGAGCAGGGTTTGAACTTTATCTGGCAACAAAATAGAGCTGTTCCTGCTGGCATGGGCATGGGTGACCTGGCCCCAAGGGCATGAGAGTAGGAGGGCTGGCTCTTTTCTTTGTAGGCTGCAGCAATGAATGAGCTAGCCAGGAGCAGTACTGAAGAGCTTGCCCTGATGGAGCTGGTGCAGGAAAACTGGTAGGCCTACCACCTAGGCCCAGATCCAGGGCCTTGAGGTGGACCACCCCAACATCTGCCCTATCTACGAACAGCTGGGGCATGTGAAGGAGCTGATCCTACAGATCCAAAGCCACAAGATCTCCATGACACAGGGCAACAATAAGATAGCTAAGAGGAGTCCCAGTGAGGCTCCCCCACTGATAGTGGAGCAGAAGCCACAGGTCTCCATCCAGACCAATGGCTCATTGTAATGAACATTGGCAAGCAGAGAAGTGTGGACAAGTATGTAGTATGAGACATACTGTGACACACTATAGCTCCCACAGGATTTTCTTTCCTTTTGGGGGTTAGAATTCAAGGGTGGCGGGTAGGTATGATGGAATGGGGAGATGAGTGGAATTACATTTCATGATGTGAAATTCACAAGTAATTAATAAAAGAAAAACACTTATAATTCAAGGTTCTGGCTGGGTTTGGTGCCTGGATTTTCTTCCTGGAGAGCAAAGATTTAGCGTCTCAAAAGCAGCCACGCTTGAGTGAGAGTGACAGCAAGAACCGGAATGGAGGGAATGAGAAAGTGTGCACACTGATTTCCCTTCCTCTATGTATGCACACTTCAGACAGCAGCCCTAAGTGTCAGGGAAGGGTTATGAGTTCCCATGTGATGAGAGCGGTATGAGAGCATGCAATGGCAAGAACATGAACCATGAGCATCAGAGCACAGCACATGTGAATGGGAGAGTGTGATGTGACTTGGGGTGTAATTGTGGTCATCAACTTGATTGAATCAACTGAAAAACAGACTAGGAAGACCTCTGAGAGTATTTCCAGGATTGACAAGGGGAAGAAGACCCTCCCCAGAGTGGGCGGGGTCTTTTAGCACCCAGTTAGAAAGAAGGCTTCAGGGAAAGCAGTGATGCTTTTCCCTGCCCACCTTTGCTTCTCCATAGCGCATGCATGTACCCTGCTGTTGCTGCCGGTTTGACCGTTTGTAGCAGACACCAGAACACTTTAATGTGTGGGTTCACTTTAACATGAATCAAAGAGCAATGGTTCTTCAAGAACCTTCCAGGCCTTCAGAACTAGTCTGTGACTGCTCTGTATCCAGCCTCATAGTCTGAACAGGTTCTTGCCCTCTCCGGTTGGCAGACAGGCATGTTGGACTACCCATCCTATACTGTGGAAGAAAATATAACATATCCCATTTGGAATAGGTACTCATTCTGTAGGTTCCGCTCTGTAGAGAACTCTGGCTGGTGCAGACAGTCGGCTGTTGTGGAAGAAATACAGCAAATGATCATCAGAATGGTAAACTGAGGCCATCACTGTAGGCCATCACAGGAGAAAGGGAGGCAGTGACCATGAGATAGGTGGAGGAACCCATTCAAGATACCTATTTTTGAGGCTAAGTGAAGACTGAGGTACAAGCAGAAGGAGCAAATATCAAAACATAGCTATTACTTATGAATCTAGCAAGAGGCACACTAAAGCCTAAAATTAGATAATCAAACTAGACTGATACTAATTATTGATCAGAGGACTCTGAGAGCACTTTGCCAGCAGTTGCAAAGGTTTGAATGAAGTGGCTTACAAGGGAACAGCATGTTTCCCAAAGAGTTTGTGCGTGCAGGTGTGCCTTCAAAGAATTCTGCTTAAAAACAAACAAGCAACAACAAAAAAAACCCATGTAAGCGGGGACAAATCCCAACAGAGGCAGCATGTCCCTGCCTCACCCCCAAGCATTTATTTATTCTAATAGTCAACTCTGTCCTGAAAGCAAGAGTTCGCATTCATGTATGATACCTCCTGTTACCTATGATAAAAGCAGAAAAGATTAATTTGATTCAACTGGGAAAAAAGCTCAGATTTTTGAAACACGAGCTGAAATGGCTTATTTAACACTTTTCTGAAGTCAGAGTAGCTTTAGACCTGATAGAAGATTGCACACTTTGTTTTTTTTGTTTTGTTTTGTTTTGTTTTGTTTTGTTTTCTTTTGTTTTGAATTTCAAGGATAATTGTTGGAGAGTTTAAAACAACATCCCTCTCTCCCCACCCATGAGAGGACATAAGCTATAAATTTTGGCAACTTTCAGGAGGAGAAAGATAAAAGGAAAAGAGGAAAAAGCCACACCATTGAGTTAAACCAGAAGAGCTGTCAGCCTCAGAACTAACTGCTCAATAACTATGTGGTGAAGCGAGGAGTGTTTGCTTTCCATCTCGTGGGTCGCAAACCCTTAGGGGTCACATATCAGATATCCTTCATATCAGATATTTACATTATGATTCACAAAAGTAGCAAAATTCTAGTGATGAAATAGCAAGGAAAATAATATTATGTTTGGGGGAGGTTCACCACAGCATGAGGAACTATATTAAAGGGTCACAGCATTAGGAAGGTTGAGAACCACTGGGCTAGAGGAGGGAGGAAGCCTAGAGTATTAGGGGAAATATGCTTAGGGACAGAAAGAAGGAAAAGTGACTAACTAATTCTAACTAATTCAGAAAAGAAGCTGTATGGCTAAGGCCCTGTAACCAACTGTACTGGGACAAAGATTATGAAAAGGAAAAAATATTATCTTACTCAAGGGACACTCAGTCCTCCCATTTCTTCAGTATTGCTTAATGTGAAGCCCATTCCTGAGGAGTGCTCTCTTGTTAAGGGAAGAGACAATGGTATGTCACTAGCTGAAGATAGCTTCCATTCTTTAGTGTTATATTCCTCCTTTGTAGCAGCAACTTTAAAATCATTTAGAAAATGGGCTGAAATTGGGTACTAGATATAGCCCATTATCAGTATTTTTTTTTTTTTTTAAATCTAGAGCTCTAGTTCTAAAGCTGTTCAACAAAAGGAACTAATGTCTGGTTTGGAATTTCAGTTCCCACCCTCATATACAACCTGCATGGCAAGGCAGTGCTCTTCCCTCTCCTGAGGAGAAGGGAAGGCGAAATGGGGGAAGAAGGTGGGAGAATGGGACTGGGAGGGGAAAAGGGAGGGAACTTCAGTTGGAATGCAAAGTGAAAAAATAAAAACATCAATTAAAAAAATAAAGAAGAAGAGTTAAAGGAAAAGAAAAGAAGAAATAAATAAAGAAATAAATAAATGAGAGTTTCCTCCTGGCATTTCTGGACAGAGATCCAAACACATTTCTGGAAGTACAGCTTTCAGAGAACCCTTTCCTAAGTCTGCATAATTAGTGTCTACCTTGTATTCTTAGCATTCTCTTAAAAAGGTTAAGTCTAAGGAATGCTTAAGGAATCTGGGTGCCAATCCATCTGACTTCTCAGAGCTGAGTGAGACTGTTGGGTTGGAAATCAAGGGACTCTTTCAGGGCTTCTCCTCTTTGGGTTCCTCACCCCGCCTCATGTCATGTTCTCCCTAACCCCTTTTAACCATGCTCCTGGTCTCCAAAGCTTGACTTTCACTTTGACAACTGTTGGGGTAGCTTGAATCAGTCCCTTGCAGGAGGCTTGTAAAGACAAGAAGATAAAGAAATTTCACCGTCACTGGGTTTTCAGGTTAGAACAATAGTGGACATGCCGTTCTCAACTACAGATCCTGCAAAGGAGCTGTAGTGTAGAAATGGAGCCAAGGTGGTGAGGTCCTCTATCTGGACAGCATTTTCCTTTTGAAGAAGAAAATCACTAGTGAGAGTTGGTTGTCTAAGTAGATCTCTTACAAATTTAAGCCTAATGTCTAGGTGGTGCTTGGATAACTTAAAAAAAAAAAAAAAAAACAACTTATTTTCATCTTTAGTACTTTCCTGTCTGGTATTTAAGAGCATGAAGGAACCAAAAAATTAACTATTTTACTTTTGACTGTAAGTTTAGGGGCTGGTCATTAGAGGTCACTAGGTTTGGGTAGAGCCTTTGGCTCACTTAGCCTTCCTTTAAATGTTCCATCTGTGTGATATCAATGAATTTAACTTTGACATTAGAAATACTAACATCATGTGTTCGTGAGAGAGTATCCTTTAATTCTCATCTTTTATATGAATTATATAATGCATTCAAATTTTCTTAACTTGGCTAGAATGCTGAACTTTATTCAGACCCATTCTGGAAACATCTAGTCATCTTAAAAAGAAAAAAAAATAGTCTTATCACTAAAACTAGCCTTCCACATTACTCTCTTACTTACAGGTTATTTTTTTTAATTATTATTTTATTTCCTTTCTTGGGGCTGGAGAGTTGGTTCAATAGAAAGATTACGTGTTGCTCTTGCAGAGGTCGCAGGTTTGATTCCCGGCACTGATACCAGGTGCTTCTCTATCACCTCTAACTCCACTTCCAAGATATGTGACATGCTTCCTTGCCTGGTCTCCAAGAACATGCGAATGTATGGTGCACATACATATGTCCAGACACACATATACATCAAATAAAAAAAATAAGCTGTTTTCTTAATATGGTGAAACAGCAACATTAATAAATAAATGTACTATTTTACAAGACTTGAATCCAACCTATTTAGAAAGCATAACATTACCTGTATAAATATTGTATATATAAAGTTTTCCGGAAAACTTTATAGAAAACAAGAAAATGTCCAAACTTTTTTGTGTTTATGTGGTCCGGAGAATGATCTCTCATAACGGCGTTTGGTTTAGAGTGAGTGCAAGTAGTGAGAGAAAGAAGCACCAGATAAATAGCCAAACACAGCCAAAGTGATGTTTATAACACCCAGCATCCAGCACCCAGCATCCAGCACCCAGCATCCAGCACCCAGCATCCAGCAGGGATCTGTAAGAACGCCCCAGTAAACCTGTGAGGCTGGAGCTACCCTTTGAAGATTTCTACACAGAGGGTTCTCCGTGGGTAAACTCTCCATGAACTGTTTTCATTTCAGGCAATGTTATATCATGATATGGATAGTAGTAACCACTGATTGGAATAGTTCATGTCATATCTGTTCTTAAGGGCACAATGCCTTTATTCCTGGGATATTTTGTGATTATTCTTTTTCCTTGTGTCAGAGTCAACTGGTCTGCCCGAGAGCAGGGCATTTTGGGGGACACTTTGAGACAAACATGCTTGAGTCTGAACTAGGCAGGCCAAGCCTCATCTCCAGAACCATTTTCCTAGTCTGCTTTCTATGGGTATGATAAACACCAGAACCAAAAGCATCTTTGGAAATAAATAGTTTATTTCATATTATGCCACACAGCACATCATGAATGAAGCCAGCAAAGGAACTCAAGGTAGGAACTGAAGCAACGGCCAGAAAGGGATGCTTCTTTCTGGATGCTAGCTCCCTACTCATGGCTTGCTCACTCTGTTTTATTATACCACCCAAGACCAATTGCCCACACGTAGTATTCCCCACAGTGCCTGGGGCCTCTCACATCAGTGAGGTTAATGAATGAAGAAAATTGCCCCTCAGGCTTTTCTATAACTCAAACTGGTAGAGCAATTTTCTTAACTGGGCCTCCCTTTCCCCCAGACAACTTTAGCTGTGGTCAAGTTAACACAAACAAACAAACAAACAAACAGAACAGCACAAACAGCTTTTTGGTGAGCACAAACAGCACATGGCAATTTACCAATGTTATGAACACAAAAAAAGTTATTGCTCTTCTGTATAACTTAAGAAGATACCAGAGTTACATTTTCAAAAGGGGTAGAGAAGACCGAGAGAAGGAACCAAGTGATGTATACTGGTCAGGAGACCTACTTTTGAGTCTGAGGAGGACAAGCTAGACCAACAACACCTGTATAGATCTGTACAAATGGGTCTTATCAACTACTGTGTCATGTACTGGCACAAGAACCGACAAGAGAAAGGAAACATGTCTTTTGTGTTAGAGTTCGATTAGAGATGGAACACGCGATTTTGGAGGGCAACCCTCTGATATCTAAAAACTTTATAAAGCCCTGGGTATGGGGCAGATCAAGCCAACAGAAATATCTATCTTTAACATGTCTAAAAGGAAATCTCCCCCTAGTTACCCTTTGCCAACCAATTGCTTAAAAGCCTATACACACAATCTGTTAATGTATATCTTCAAGTGGAGACAGACAACCTGAAAACTTAATGAATACACTATCTGTTACAAAGAGATAAAATTGTAGGCTAATGTAATACTAAAATTGATACTTACCTCTAGAGGGTATCTTTTAATCCTTTAGCCTAACTTTAAGATCTAGGTCAAATCAAGTCAGTCTAGACACGTCGTGATGCCTTCAGAAAGACAAAGGGAGCATGCATTGGAACATTTTTCTTACTCCTTTCTCTGCTCCCCCAGAGTCTTTTGGGGATTACCTCCCCTGGTGAGTGACCCAGAGGAAGGAAAGTCCTGTCTAAGCTGATGCTCTAACTGATGGGAAGCTAAGCTCTCATTCTGTCCCTTAGCGAAAACCCACCATATTAACTTAAGAGTAGTCTGTCTATTCTGGTTGTAATAAAATCCACATATTTTTCCTGTTCTCAAATTCTCTGATCTGTTCTTTAATGATTTTAACTTAATTATCCTTAATTTATGAATTGAACTAATACTATTTTACAATAACGGCATTTTCTCTGTATATATATTTTGATTGTATTCACAACTAATTACTCTCCCTTGACCTCTTCCCACTTCTTGTAATCACACCATTTTTCCCAATTAGCCCACCTTTGACTTTCATGTCTTTTGTGCACACTTGTGTTTCTGTGTGAATCAATGAGATTCCTTTGTGTTATTTATTGGAGTCCGAGCATCTCGCTAGTGGCTACCCTTCTAAATAAAGTTTCTTTCCTTCCCTCAGTAGTTACTAACTGCCTATAAATCCCCAGAGATGAACAGGGCATCATCATTCTCACCTTCTCTCCATGATGGAAAGTTAGGAGGCCCAATGCAAGCAGTCACAGCTACTAGACCTCAGGAGTGCGTGGGCTATGTTGTGCCTGCCTGAAAGACAGCATTCCCCAGCACTCTCCACCCCTAACTCTGGCTTTTCATTCCTACTGCCTACTCCATTTCTGCAGTATTCCTCAAGTCTTGGAGAAGATGATACGGACGTCCTGCTTAGTGCTGAGCATTCAATGGTAACTTCTTAGAGCATTTTTATGTTATGAGTCTGCGCAGTAATCACTGTCCACCATGAAAAGAAGCCTCTCTATTGGTCTGGCTTCCTAAGTCTAAAAGTTGTTCAGTAAATCAACCTCAGTATACCGGTTCTGGATTCACAGAAATATGCTGCCTATGAAACTAGTACCTACCTGTCTAGATGTAAGTTTGCATGCCTATTAAGGGGTGAGCTTCTCTGTTTTTGAGAGTTTGACACGTGGCTATGTACATACTCTAGACAAGGATAAGGTGTTAGGAGAAGTTTAACACATTTTTGTTGTTGACTTTTTTTTTTCTATCTGGGAGTACTGAGTAAGTCAGTTCTGTGTACAACTCTTTATCTTCCAGCATGTTCTGAAATATCAAATCTCTACGTCCCCTCTGATGAAGTCAGCTAGGTGTATAAGTCTTCCAAAAAATATTTTACTAATAAAATGTGTCGGCTATTATGTAAAGCATTTATATTTGTTGTCATTCTCTTCTAGATACTGGGACAAGTGCTAGACGTAACCAACAAAGTCAATCTCAACTCCACACCACTTAGTCATAGGACAATGACCTTAAACAACTGATTTGAATGAAAGGGAAATGCAGTGTGCTGTGGCAGCTCAGAAAATGGTGATTTTAAAACTGACTCTTAAAGAGTCGCTGTGGGAAATTGAAATTTCACATTGAAATCAACAGGGTTAGAATCATATGCCTCAGCTTTGTGGAGCTCGTAATGTGAGCAGCTGTGCTTTTATGCCAGGATACCCAGGGGGTAATCTAGAAGCCAAGGGATAAACACAATGCACACTTCTGGGGCATCAGTTTCACTTGAAGATTTGGAAAAACAAACATATTTTATATTAAAACAAATATAGATATGTTATGTGGCAGGCCGCATGCATGTTAAAGATAAAAGATGGAACTTCAAAGAAATTTCACGCTGGCTGTGATTTCCTTTGAACCCTCAGACTCCCTAGAGGTGTATCTGCACTCTTGCCTGCCTTTAGGGGCACCTTATTATAAAATTTACATTTAGCAAAGCGTGTGAGGAACATGTGGTCAAAAGATTTTTGTTTGGGGCCTGAAATAGCTGGAGAGCATTGGCTGAGTGCTGTCTGTGACTCAAGTCTTCTCAAGAATGACAGGATTACTGCCTGCCTCTCAACCTTGCTGGACAGACCCAATCAGAGAGCAAAGACATTTTTCCAAGTCAGTGTTTGCTGTAAAATGAGCACTCAATAAATGTTAGACACCTCTTCCCAATGTCAGTGGAATAAATAATTGTCTGGCAGCTTTTTGTTTAGCCTCAACACAGCTAGCACTACAGAAGGAGGAACTGAGCAGAGCAGGTTTCAGAAAGCCCTGTGTGATGCTCCCATCTGTTTACCCATTAGCATAATAGCAACTATTATAACAGCTCACGGATGTGAGTGAGTGTGTGTGTGTGTGTGTGTGTGTGTGTGTGTGTGTGTGTGTGTGAGTGTGTGTGCGTGCGTGTGTGTGGTGAATCCTAAATGCTTCTAAACTGTAATTTAAGACAAGAAAACAAACAAACCTACCCATTGCCCATATGCTAATAGTTTTCCTCAATATTGCTATGTTTTTTAGCCATTTCCTGCTCTAAGAGAAAACAACCAAACATTATACAACAAAGGTATAGCCTGTCCCTCTAATGCTTAGAGTAGAGAATTCAAAGGCCTCTGATAAATGTTAAAATAGCTGTACAAATGAAAATGAGATTTTGATGGTTATGGTTGTAAGGATATTCCAGTAAGGAGCCCTTTGTCTGTCACTATATTATTTGCTGATACTTGGAATGGAGCTTTCATTTAATTTTCTTTATCTCAACTGAGTTTTTATCTCTCCTTCAATGTCTTAAGCCCTAGAGGCAATCTGTAAAGTTTAACAAATTTAGCTGATTATATCTTGGTATTTATTTGCTTATTTTGCTTTTTCAATATAGGGTTTCTAGGTGTAGCTTTGGCTGTCCTAGAACTCACTCTCTAGATCACGCTGGCCTCAAACGCACAAGGATCCACCTGATTTTTACCTCTCCAGTGATGGGATTAAAGGCATGTGCCACCACCGTCCAGCTTATATCTTGTTTTGTTTTGTTTTTTTAATAAAGAGTGACACATAGAGAATATTGGCATTAAGATAGCTTTTAATTTTCCCAAATTCTTTAAATCTAAAAGAGTTCACTGTCTTAATATTATAAATGACAAATAGTTTATATTCTCTTAATTTGATCAAAAGAATAAATATATCATTGTGTCTATATTCTAACATATTTATTATTTAGAATATAATATCATATAATTCAAAGTTATGGCATAAAATTGAATTATTAAATGAAAGGATTATTTAATCAAACCCTCAGTCTTGCAGATAGAAAAATCTTCATCAGGGACATGGTTATTATGGCCAAGATGTGCTGTTCTGTCTCAGAGAAGATCTTACTAGGTATAAGTAAGACAATTCTCCCAGCATCCATTGGGGAGGATGCTGAGAAATGGTTACAAGTAAACAGAATTCTGCAAGTCCAGAACTGCTTAAATGTTGTAAGTGGTATAAAGCAAGGCCTCGCTCTTTAACAGTTCTCAGGAGTGAAGTCAGAGCATGAAGGTCTTTTCACTGTCACAAGCACAAGAATTCCAGTGGCCTTAAAGGAGTACAGAAAGTGTCTGGGACCGTTATCAAGTGTGCGAGTTGCACATTTCCTTGAGTTCTCTAATCTCTGCCTATTCCACCTTCTTAGGTGTATGTAGGAATGAAAACCTGTTCTTATCAGCATCAGGGGTAGGGGTGGGGGCAGGAGACAGAGTTTTTTCATGTGTGAAGTCAGAGCAAATATTTTAGCTTCTCACTTTCCCAACCCAATGGATGCTGATATACCTGTCAGTCCCTGCAGGGTTCTAATGCCTGGTGGCCTGCCCTCTCCTTCTGTCTGGGACTCACGGACATGTGAAATCTCTCCTCTTGTGCAGCCAACTGCCGTGCTTGCCTTGGATGGCACAAATCCTACAGCAGAGCCACCTGGCACCTCCTTAGGGTAAGCGTCCTTCCGAGGCCAAGCTGAGCTTTTGGAGCAGTACAAAATGCCTGTGTTTAAAAGTCAAGAAAAGCAAGTCTTAAAACTCTAGCTACCAGGACTGCTTTCCCTATCTGTTCTTCTTTGTGGATTTGTGACGATCCATGTTTTTGTTGCTGTTTTGTTTCACTTTTGTACAAGCAGGGTTTTTATGTTTCTTGTAGGTCTTAAATCTGTGTGACAGCCTTAATTTTCTGAAAGATAGACTGTGTTTTCTTTCACCTTTAATCATCTTTCTAGTATTTAGTATAAAGTATGTGTTTAATGGATGCCTTTAAGATTGATATGAGTGTTGAATAAGCCTTTCTCTTCTGAGTTAAAAAGGAAAAAAAAAAAGTCAGACACGATTGTCATGCTCTAACTCTGTTTCGTAGAGAGAAACTTGCCTCTGTGGATAAACAGTAATCACCCTACCATTTGTAAATGTAAATTCCAAATCCACGTCTTTTGGAATAACTCAACATAAACTCAGAACATCCAGTTATAACCAGCAGAATCCAAGTCAGTAAAAGTGGAAAGAAACACCAGAGGGCTGACACAATCTAAGCGGGAAACAAGCCCTTAAAGTAACAAATGACAAGTAACTCTGGGAAAGCCGCAGCCGGACATGTCATTTCGCCAGCGGAGTTCCCCACAGGCATCAGCATGCTATTGCATAGCAAAAGTAGATGACAGGTTAAATATACATGTATTGTCTGCCTTTAAGATTACAATTTTTTGGGCTGGAGCAATGGCCCAGCGATTAAGGGTGCTGGCTGTTCTTCTAGAGGACCCAGGTTCAATTCCCAGTACCCAAATGGCAGATCACATCTGTAAATAACTCCAGTTCCAAAGGATGCCATACCCACACACAGACGTAGATGCAGGCAAAACACCAGTCCACATGGGATTTTTTAAAAAAATTACAATACTTTTGACAGATTATATAATATCCTTAACTACACCCTTAGCCATTTCATAAAGTTGGTGCTGAACTTGTCATTGCTTCTCATAGGGATCACTTTCAGCTGCTGTTCTTTCAATAAGAACCTCAGCATTTGATACACTGCTGGGTAGAGTCTTTCAGAAGCCTTCTATGGTAGGCTCCTGTCTTGTTTCTTCTTATCTCCTACTTCCAATGTCCATCCCATTTGTCTTTCTAAGTGAGGATTGATCATCTTATCCTGAGTCCTTCTTGTTTAGCTTCTTCAGGTGTACAGATTTTAAGTATGTTTATTCTATCATACAGGTCTAGTATCCATTTATAAGGGAGTATATACAGTATGTGTCATTCTGCTTCTAGGATATCTCATTCAGGACGATCTTTTCTATATCCCACCATTTGCCTGTAAATTTCATGATTTCCTTGTTTTTAATTGCTGAGTAGTATTCCATTGTGAGTAGTATTCCTTTTCCGTTGTGCAGAGTGCAGGGAAGCATATGAAAGAAGGGGGAGTTAATAAGACCTGGAGAGGACTGGAGCTCCAAAAGGACCAAATATATCTGGGCACAGGGGTTTTTTATGAGACTGTATCTCCAACCAAGGACCATACATGGATATAACCTAGAATCCCTGCTCAGATGTAGCCCATGGCAGCTCAGTATCCAAGTGGGTACCCTAGTAAGGGGAACAGGGACTGTCTCTGACATGAACTCGGTGATGAGCTCTTTGACTTCCCCCTCCCCTGAGGGAGGATCAGCCTTGCTAGGCCACAGAGGAGGACAATGCAGCCAGTCCTGATGAGACCTGATAAACTAGGGTCAGATGGAAGGGGAGGAGGACCTCCCTATCAGTGGACTTAGAGAGGAGCAAGGAGGAGATGAGGGAGGGAGGGTGAGATTGGGAGGGAATGAAGGAGGAGGTTATACCTGGGATACAAAGTAAATAAACGGTAATTGATATAAAAACTAAAACAAAAAATTAAAAAGAAGAAAAAGAACCAATATCATTGGTGTCTATGGTATGCTATGTCAACCCCTCTTCCATGAAGCCCTTGCTTCATCTAACAGACTAACATTTCCAATTTTTATTTTATTATGAAAAGTATTGAGTCTTCTGTTTTATATAATCACATGACAGGAGTAGCTCTAGAAATTTCATTCAAGGCCTTTGTATTGTAAGCATTCTGTAGAATACTGAATTAAACAAATGCCTGTCAAAGATCTTAATTCGTAGACTTCATGGAGAGTTTCACAACGGTATTCAAAGTGAATGAACTGCCTGGCATATAGTTTAGTGTCACAGCACTGACTGAACATGTTTGAAGCCCTGGGGTTGATCACTAGATCTGCAAAGGTGTGTGTGTGTGTGTGTGTGTGTGTGTGTGTGTGTGAGAGAGAGAGAGAGAGACAGAGACAGAGACAGAGAGAGAGGAACACAGAGAGAAGGAGAGAGAGAAAAGAGGGAGGGAGGATGGAAGGGAGGAAGGGAGAAAGTAAAGGAGGGAGGCAAAGATGAAGAGAGGGAGAAAAGGATGAAGGCAGTGAAAAAAAGTGCCTCAACTACAGCCATACATATTCAGTAGCTGACACAGTTCTGGTTTCATAGTAATGACTTTCACATCCCCAGTATTCAGGCTCTTAAATCCTCCAAAGGTAATGGGCCAGTGCCTGCATTTTCTGCTGTACATTTTGTGTCCCAGATAAAAGATGTCTCTTTTCATTTACATTTTCTCTTCTTGTGTTTTCTCACTGTGAGGACTCCTGAGAAGCTGCAAGGCAAAATTGGGTCTAGTGAATTTGCAGATCATGTCCTGTTCTCATTCATCTTTGGCAGCACTAAACTTTTCAGTCTTTGTCCTAGCCTAGTTTGATCTCAAAAGCATGTGAGGAGCTGACAGCCTTTTATGGTTGGTTGGGAATATACTGAGATGCAGTTCAATTTAACATCAATCCAATCATCTACTTTTCAGAATAACTTTTGAGAGGAATTGTCATCGATAGCAATTAACCCAGGATTGTGTGGAGTCCTAGTTTAACCACGTGAGATCTTAGAATGCAGCTTTTAATAATTACAGTGATGGTATTCACTCCTACAAGGTAGTTACAAAAGTTATCTCCATTCAACAAATATAACTTGAGCTCCTACTACACAGCAATCCTCACATTAGGCAATGAGAACAGAAGTAAATAAAAACAGTCAAAGACCCCATCTTTTGAAGCTTACATCCTATGGGGAGAAGAAAACTATTAAACAGATAAAAACATAAGTAATAGCACAGCCACGGACAAAGACACACAATCTGAAAAAAAAAATATGTGGGATGGTTCTATAATCCCAGTGATTAAATAAGAGCTTTCCTAGAAGATAACATTGTAATAGAGGTAAGACTACTAAAAAAAGGTCCTATCCAGGAAAAGGAGATGGAGAGACGGCTTTCAGGCCAGAGGACAGCTGGTGGAAAAATTAAGGACAAAGCTGGGTATGCTGAAAGATAATCTGCTTGGAGCAGGATGGGCAGAGCCATGCATGGTCAGATAACCAGGAGGAAGTAAGCAGAGAGCAGGCACCAGAAGGATCCTTTAGGCTGCAAGAAGTTGGAATTCTATTCTAATTGAAATAGGAAACCACTGAAGGGTTTCCATCAGGAAAATAATAGATTTCACAAATCAAGAGCCTATTTTCTGCTGATTTAGAATTGGTTGTAGAAAGGGAGGGGGAGAAACTGAGAAACAAATTGTATGCTGTTGCCCAGGGATTTGAATAAATGACCATGCAAAAGGCAAAAAGTGTTGAGATTACGATTCACTTTGGAGAGGGACGGCAGGATTTTCTGGTACACTGGGTTCAGGGAGAAGAAGCTGATGAGAGGAATCATGAATGGTGTCAGTCTCTGCCCTAGACTACGTGTTAAATGGATAGTAGCATGAGGAAGTCTTTTGGAGAGCTCTAGGAAGAAGATTTGGAGGGCAGTGAGAACAGAGGCAAGCAGATGAGCAATGTGAGAAAACAAGACCTTCTGGAAAAGCTGTGTGTGAAAAACCTCTTGATCATGTGATATGCAGTTGGTCTCAGGGGAAAGAAACAAGAGTCTAGGAGCTAATAAATAAAGGTAACCTTATATATGTAGAAAATGATGTTGAATCTACTCACCCATTGGTCTATAATATTTCAAGCAAAAGAAATTTCTACTTCCTAATTTATACATATATTGTCATACAAATTCAGTAAATGTGCAACTTAAATAATATTTTATTAAATATGTATTTTCTCATGTTTTTTATGTCTGATTCTTCTCTGTAGCATCTAGAGTTGACAGTAGAAAATACAATCTCATACTTATGAATATTTAATTCAATAGAAGACTTCACTGAGTATTGCATAACTTTTACTTTTCTAATTCAGTGACCCCAGCTAACATCTAATTTTTTTGTCTAATTCTAGGAAAATTCATATTTGAACAATTCAGAGGCATTCATAAAATGGAATCATCAAAAAAAAAAAAAACAACAAATTATCTGAAAATTGTGTAAGGTTGGTGGTCCTATTGTTAATTATGTTTTCCTTTCCTTTGCATTTCTTTAGTCATAAAATTAACTCTAAAATGTTAATTTTCTAAAATAAATTATCTAGAAAAGAAGTGAGAAAAATTCCAAATAGCTGTCATTTTCGTCAAGAGTGCAGAGAAGATTCCCCCATCAATATCCAGCTTGCTTTTCTTTTTACTAAAAATATAGTATTTGCCATTAAGTAAACATCATTGATATAGCAAAGAATGGGAAACTTTGGCACTACACAATAAACACTCCTCAATTCATTTTGAAATACCTTTCATTTCTGAGACAGGGAAATAGAAAACAGGAAAGAGCAAGTGTGACATGACTGAGGAGCATCCAGAAGGTCATAATTACAGAAAGAACAATGGAATTCTCTGCTGATAAGCTGGGAGGTTTTTGTTAACAAACCATCTAGTCATGAGTACAATTTTTTATTCATCTCCAAAATGTCAGGCTTTCTAGACTTGGAAACTGTAGTGCTTCTTAATCGCTTGAACCGTAAGATAACACATTTATAAGGATTATATCATTTCATTGGAAGGGAAAATGCACTAAAGCCTTCTACTGGAAATTGACAGCTTGTATTTAAAACTATCTGACATGCTGGAAAGTCTGAACATGGATTCAATCCTGGGTGAGCACAGCTGAGATTTGCTCGCTTTGATTTATTTTTTTTTTCCGTCTTTCAGATTTGCATTGTTTGATGTTGGAACTCTAGAATATTTTATTGCAATTTTTTTTCCTTTGGATGGACAAAGGGAATCTAAATTATTGGAAGTAATGCCATCAGAAATAGTATGTCAGACTTGGTTCACAGCCTGAGCCCCCACAGGCAGAATGTGCCTGTGCTGTTCGCCTGGTATTTCCCAGGCTGCCTATCAGACTGTGAAAAGCATTTATGGAAGAAAGAGCATGAATGAAGAGGATGAGGACACACAGGATAAACCTAGGGCGAACGCACATACACAGCTGTCTAATAGAGCAAAGCATGCAAAGGAGGCCAGAAGTTTCTGAGGCGATGGCTGTGGAAGACAGACATGAATGCCCAGAAGCTAGGAGCAGAGGCCCTGGATGCAAATTGCCTTTCTGTGCCCAAGCTCTGCCGAACAGTAGCTGTGACCTTGGCTGGGAGGACTGACACCTCTGAATCTTACTTCTTCACCAATCTAATGAAGATAAGAATAGCATCTACCTCCTACACTAATGTGAGCTTTAAACAAGTTAGGATGTTTAATGGATTTTTAAACCATAGCAGGCAAGCAATTCCTCTTGGGAAATATTTGCCTTTATTTCAAGAGCCTCCATGAGCCTAAAAATTAGTGTCTCTTTGTTTGTTTGTTTTTACTTTAGATTGAGCAAACAGTCACAATACTCAAGAACACTATCAGAAGAAACAGGGACATGTAGACCCCCTCCCACCCTCCACAAAACACACACACACACACACACACACACACACGCACACAAACACAGACACACACAAACACACACACACACGCACACACACAAGCACACAAACACAGACACACACAAACACACACACACACACACACACACACACACACACATTCACAAACCTCACTCTGCACAGAAGCTATCAAATCATGGACCAAGAAGGAATAAGGAAGGACAAGGAATACATTTAAGGAGTGACATGGTGAGTTTCAATTGAAAAGTAATAACTGGAGATTAAAGAACTTGGTGACTGCTCCAGAGTGGCACTAAAGTGCCAAGTTCACGAGGGCTTGCTGTCGGTTTCATAAGAATTTGATAAGGCAGAGAGGTAGCAAGTGAGTGCTAAGTTTGTGTGGGCTAACAAAGGCTTTGAAAGTAATAAGAATCTTGGACCTCTACACATAGAAGGTATACTAAGAGGTACTGTAATGACCTAAATGAAAGAACAGCGGCCTTTCTTTAATCATACCTCAAGCCCAGGGTTACCTGTGGCTGAACATGTCATACCATTACATCTACCTACCGTACACGAAGCTTTCAGCGGGAAGTGATTTTTAGCTGTCTCCCGTCTCTTGTTCATTTTGTCATGTTTTGAGGATTTTTTTTAAATCTGTGTTTACAAGACAATTTTCTTTTATGAGAAAGCCTTTGAAGTAAAAAGGTAACACTAAACCTATGAACACAAGCCACTAAGAAATCTAATGCAAATGAAGTCCAAAGGACATGCATTGGTAAAGGTTTTGTCTTATTCCCCTGAAGACTTTGCAAAGCTACAATTGCAATTATTCTTCTACCTTCCGTGGGCAAATTTTGTAAATTCAAGGTATATTAAATGGTTGATTTCATATCTGAAATTGTCCTAAATAATATCCTCCAAATTTGCATGGAAAGAGAATTGTTGTCATAGATTATTACACCATATTTCTTACCCAGCTCACCACTACATTGGCAAAACTACATAGAGATCCAAAGAATTTCTTGTTCTAGGAACCTCAAAAAGCCAGCTCCAGGCTGAATGAGTCCCTCTAAAGAATCTTAGGAATCAAACTTCAGTCACAGTCTTGACAAGGGGTTATTGTGATGAAAGTGAATCAGAGTCATCAAAGGACCAGGTACAAGGGTCAATTCCTAGGATCAGGAACAAGCTATTAAAAGAGATCACTTAGATCAGACATTAGGAAAATCTTCAATTTCCTTATGCAGCCAAATGTTACCTAGCATTGAAGCTTATATCTTAATCTGTTGTCGTGATGTTATAGCAGAATCTTTGTGACTAGTGGCCTGATGGTGGGGACAGAAGCCTATTAATTAATAGCTCTGAAGATTCAGAAGTTCAAGATTAAAGCAATGACATAGTGAGGAGCTTCCTGACATGGCATCAATGAGGAAAGGCAGAAGGACAAAGGCACAAGAGTGTGAGCCCACACCTGTGAGCTTTTTGGAATATTATGTTTGGTGCCAAGAGCTAGAGAGCAGTTCAGGTCTCTTCTATGCACATAAACCTGTAGGCTTAGATTGTTCAAAAACCTACTTTATTTAGGATTCTCAAACACCTCTACCTCCCTTCTGATCCTTTGACCACAGGTAGGGGAGAAAGAAGGTTATTAGGAAATGGGGATTTTGGACCTTTTGAGACATAGTTCCTTAGAGCGATTCCACTCTTCGCTGTCTGGATAGCAGCAGTCCAGCCAAATAACAAACACCAGGCAGCAACATGAATCAACAGCAGCGACATGATTCAGCACAAACAGCGAGACTCCAGAGAATTGGCACGAGTCATCAAAAGCACCAAGAAGTGCCATGTGAGGTTCTCTGGAGCATTTCTCTCTGAGAAGTGAAGGGAAGAAAAACAAAGACCAGTGGAGTAACGTGAACCTTCCGAAGCAGAGTGATGCAAAAATGATGTCTTCCTGTCCGTGGGCTTCTCTTTATCCATTCTCAGAGTCCACACAAGGCTGATTTTCCAGCAGGCAAAAACCACACCCCTTGCAAGAGACAGCTTCCAGGAACTTGTCTGTTTTCAGCTGACCAAAACCATGTGCCCTCTAAAGAGTTTCTTTTCAACTGATGATTAACTAAACATAGTTCCACCTCTCACATTTGGAACCAAAACAACAATAACAACAAAACACATATAAAAGAAACTGAAACTTTCACTACATATACCCAAGCTGAATTCTGGGCACATTTTAAAGAATGAAGATTTACCATTCCTGACACCCTGAGCTTGACTTCTCTAATTAGACTGTTAGATATGGCAAGCAAGGTTTCACCATATAAGCACTGCCCAGAAACCAGTGGTCAGTTTTGTGAACATATTTCATGGCCATCACTGACCACTGTCTTCTGGATTCCCCCTCAACTAATGAACCTTCACCGTCTGCCACATTTGAAAGAGTCATTTATCAGTGAGGAAGATCAGAATACCATCTATCAAAAGTGTGTGTGTGTGTGTGTGTGTGTGTGTGTGTGTGTGTTGTGTGTGTGTGAATTTACTAAAGAGTATCTTCACAAATACCACAAAACATTTGCAAGCATCTATGTCAGAAACACAGTTGTCTTGAAAATTTATCAACTCTCGGTTCTCTGTGTAGCCTTGGCTATCCACAGATCACTTTGTAGACCAGGCTGGCCCTGATCTCACAGATATCCACTTACCTCTGCCTTCCCAAGTGCTGGGATTACAGGCATGTGCTACTGTGCCCAGCTTCTCCATTTTCTTTGAATTAAGATCCAGAATGAAATACAAGAAGCCAACAAGTTGTTTTTAATATCACTCTTTCTCAGGCCTGACATTGTCTACTACTAAACTATATAGATTTTAGTTCCTACAATATTTCCCAAACCTGCCTAACTCTTTCCACACCCATATGCAAGAATAGCCCAAGCTTCTATGATGAGATTCTGATATGCTAAGACATAGTTCTAATTGTCCCTGGCATACTCTATTTTGAACTTGATTTATCTATTCTTTATCTTGTGGGTAGGACCATATTTCTAAAACAGAGATTTTTTTTATATTTATTCACTTTACATCCCAATAGTATTCCCCCCCCATCCTATCCTCCCTCCTTCTTCCTCCTACCCCCTACCAACCCACTCCAGCATATCAAGTTGCATCAGGACTGAGTGCATCCTTCTTCTCTATGGCCTGGCAAGGCAGTTCTTCCAGGCGGAAGTGATCTAAAAGAAGGAAACAGAGTCCATGTAAGAGAGAGCCCTGCTCCCCTTAGTAGGGAACCCACATGAAGACTAAGCTGCCCATCGGATACATATGTGTAGAGGACCTAGGTCCAAACCAGGCATGGTCTTTGGTTGGTGCTTCAGTCTTTGCAAGTCACACATCTCCGGGCTCAGGTTAGTTGACACTGTTGGTATTTTTGTTGAGCTCCTGTCCTTTCAGGTCCTTCTATCCTTCCCCTGCACTCCTTCCACAAGGCTCCCTGCACTCAGCCCATTGTTTGGCTGTGTGTCTCAGCATATGTTTCCAATCAGCTGCTGAGTGGAGCCTCTCAGAAGACAGCTATGCTAGGCTCCTGTCTGCAAGCAAAGCAGAATGTCCTTAATAGTATCTGGGGTTGGCTCTCTCCCATGGGGTGGGTCTCAGGTTGGCCCAGGAATTGTTTGGACATTTCCTTAATTATTTCTCTATCACTTTCCCTGCATATCTTGTTGGCAGAGTAAATTTTAGGTTGAAGTTTTTGTGTGTGAGTGGTGTTCCCTTCCCCGTACTACTAGTCCTGTCTGGCCTCTTCAGTCTCCATGACTACTGCTACTAAGAGTCCTAGCTAGAGTCATTCCTATATCCTCCCAGGAGCTAACCCTATCATAGGTCTCTAGCTTGTCTCAGAGATGCCCTTGCTCATAGTTTCCCTTTTTTCTACAAACCCTCTGTCCTGCTCCACATATCTGATCTCCACCCTCATTTCCCTCTGCACTCCCTCTTCTATCCTAAAAACACGTATTTTAAACTCAGGTAATTCCCAATATGTCCCATGCATTAGTGATGCATTAATGATACATCCATTCTATGAGGAGATACTGTCAAGTCTGTAGCATGTGGCCATGTCAACACTGATGTCCCGGCTTCATCCTTTATGCCTCTTTCAGTCTGTACACCAGCCAGAGAAACTACAAAACCTTAGCTTCTGTTGACTGGCACCCTGGTAGTCCCTCTCTTTAGTTACTTGGCTGGTTTCTTCTGGTCTTTCTGATTTTCATTGAAAAGATGAACACTTTGTAAAATCACACCAGCATAAGTGGTGTGTTGCAAAACACTATCTGTAGAACAGAAGCTACCTGAGGGTGAGACTCCTGTGTGCTGTGGACTGCTCTATTCCTGCTGTCTACCTTGCACACCCTGCATTCTGAACAAACACACTGAAAGAATCACCGCTCAGTATCTCTTGATTTCCTATGGCTCATAGGATTCAGTTTTCAAGATTGTTTTTTGCCAGATGCATAGATGCATTTCATGTCTCTTCCCTGAAGAGCCACTTGTGCCATGTGAATCAGACATCTAGGACGCACCTGTGGCTTCTCAGTTCTCATTTACTAGGACATAAAAGGCACAGTCCTTGCTTTTGATTACCAGTCATATTTTATTTAGGACTTGCTCATAGATGTTGAACTTTGAGTGCTGTCCTTATTTTCCTGTCTGCACTGTCTTCCTGTTACTCATTCAGAAGCAAGAGCCATCCAGAAATTCTCATGCTGTTGGCTTGGGTTGAATTGAATTAAAATTTCAGAGTTTAGCTTTTATGTAAATGTTATTCATACATCAAAACGGAAACCTATAAAGCAATGTAGTTCCCATGCATTGAAATTTAAATAGCCTCTCCTTAGATAATCTTCTTCCTCTAATCATTCCCTCCCTTCTTTACTCTCCCCTCTCTCTTTCTTGTTCTTTCAGTGAAAAATGAAGCACAGAGTGCAGAGTGAGCTTTTCCAGTTGAGTAATGCCATATTGGCCAGAGCTCTGAAAAATGTCCATAGTTACCACCTATACTACCCTCCTTGACTTGTAACTTGCATAGAACTTACCACATTGCCCAGATCCTTCAGGTTTTAGAGTTTTCCTGTGGCTGTAGACTTCATTTTGTGCGGGTGACAATTAGCTAAGCCTCTTTGCTGTGTGTTTTTCATGCCTGTGAACTTTTTGATGTGTAAGTGATGTAGCTAATCCATTCATTTTAGTAATAGCAGCGTGAGATCCAAGTGAAAGACAGAGATTATTCACTGACTACCACAAGGCCATAACTGGATATAAGCACCTATACTAAATTTTCTCCCTCTGTTGGTTTACATTCATCAGATTTTGTTGCTTATGCTTAAGACTGATAATTTACTTACATCATAAACTTTATTGTTTTCTTAGCATCATTTCAAAGCTGTACTTTTTTATTGGCAATGCCTGTAAATGTCTGTGTAGGAAAGAGTTTGGCCTCCTGGGGAGAGGGCTGTCTTTATCCAGTGGTCTTAGGAGGTTGCCATTAAATACTAAGAATTTTCCAGGTCTGATAAATATCCTGTTAGCCGTAGTGATCCTTTGAGAGAGCACCTGAGAGTTATGCTGATAAGGTGACTCAAGATCATGCCCTGTCCCTCTGTTCATGTGATATCAGCCTGATCTGTAGAGAAACTTAGAAATTATTCAATCATGTGGACAATCAATCCAACCCTGGAATCCAAACTGAAATTCTGGGCTTGCAATATGTTCCGCCTTTAGGTTTGTTACATAAAAGCACATCCTGAGGAAACAGGAGCTTCAAGTATGGAGTCCTCCTAGGCTTTGTCTCCTAGAAATCTTTCCTTAATTGATTCTTATTTGAGTGCCATCAATTGTGACCATGATGATAGAGAGTCTTCAGAGTCCTTCCAGTGAACTGTCCAGCCTGAGGGTGTTTTGGGAAACTCCTCCAGTCTCAAAGGTACTGTTAGAATTGAGAAGAGATGTTCCTTTAGGCTTTTCAGTTTCATTGATGCCATGTAATATCTCAAAGCAAAAACACCCAAAAAGTAACAACAAATATACATAGAACAAATATGGAAGTCACAAACCAAAGAAAGAAAAATATTTAGTATCACAAATTAAGAAATCCAGCAATCACATAACACCCACAATGAAACCTGAACCTTGCAGCGTTTCCAATGAATACATTGAGTTAAAATATTTTTAACTTTTTAATAATATTCAGCATAAAATATTGATATGTAAAGAATAAATCAATGACTGGAAATTTACTGACTGGAAAGTTGGAAAACATATTTATTAGCATATTCACTCCAAGGCCTTGATCAGACTTATCAGTAGAGTTTACTGCTAATCACATTCCTGACCTCACAGGTTACATTTTATTATTTTTTTTTCAGTTTCTCTACTCTTTTTTTAAATTTTTATTACAATTTATTCACTTTGTATCCAAGCTGTACCCCCCACCCTCGTCCCCTCCCAATCCCACCTTTTCTCCTTCCCTCTCTTCTTTTTTCTGTCCCTCCCTCCCTCATCTCCTCCCATGCCCCTCCCCCAGTTCACTGATATAGGAAGTCCTCTTCCCCTTCCATCTGACCCTAGCCTATCAGGTCTCACCAGGACTGTCTTCATTGTCTTTCTCTGTGGCCTATTAAGGCTGCTCCCACCTCAGGGGGGTGATCAAAGAGCCAGCCACTGAGTTCATGTCAGAGACAGTTTCTGTCCCCCTTACTAGGTTACCACTTACATACTGAGCTGCCATGGGCTACATCTGTGCAGGGGTTCTAGGTTATGTCCATGAATGGTCTTTGGTTGGAGTATCAGTCTCAGAAAAGACAACCTGGGCCCAGATTTTTTGGTACCGTTGTTGCCCTTGTGGAGATCCTGTCTCCAGATTTTTTTGGTACTGTTAATTCTCCTTGTGGAGCTCCTGTCCCCTCCAGGTCTTTCTATCTCCTGCTTTCTTCATAAGATTCCCTATACTCTCCCCAAAGTTTGGCTATGAGTCTCAGCATCTGCTTTAATATCCTGCTGAGGAGAGTCTTTCAGAGGCCCTTTGCTGTAGCCTCCTGTCTTGTTCCTTGTTTTCCTCTTCTTCCAATCTCTATCCTGTTTGCCTTTCTGAACAAAGATGGAGCACCTTACTCAGGGTACTCCTTCTTGCTTAGCTTCTTTAGGTGTATAGATTTTAGTATGATTATCCTGTTATGTCTAATATTCTCTTATAACTGAGTATATACCATGTGTGTCTTTCTCCTTCAGGGTTACCTCATTCAGGATGATCTTTTCTAGTTCCCATCATTTGCCTACAAGTTTCATGATTTCCTTGTTTTTGATTGCTGAGTAGTGTTCCATTGTGTAAATGTATACAATTTCTGTATCCATTCCTTAAAAAAGGGACATCTGGTTTTTTTTTCCAGATTCTGGCTATTATGAATAATGTTGCTATGAACATGGTTGAGCAAATGTCCTTGCTGAATACGTGAGCATTAAATATTTTTTATTTCAGTATTTTGTGAGCTTGGCTTTCTTCCTGACATAATTATCTCTCCTCCATGTCAAACTAACATATATTCATCTTTAAGGTATAAATGAGATTAAACTTAAACTGGCATATATTTTGTCTCTCCTTTAATTATATTTATTCCAAATTGTGACTTAGTTAATGTTTACAAGATATGAACATGTACAAACATGAATTCAGAGATGTGAGTATAAATGTCGGTCTTCTGTATATATAATACAAACTATATATGTGTGTATATCTAATCAAACTATTTTTACAACACATTTATGTTCGCAGCAAAGTTAATTAAAAAACATACGAGGATTTACTTTTTATTGCCTGACCACACAAATATAAACTCTGTCAATGTAGCTAATCCAGACTAATATATAGTCATGACAGCCCACTCACACATTATCATGTGGTGTTGGGGATCAAAGCTCAGATGCCCTTTCCTGACTTAGCCATGTCCTCAGCCCATGCACAGCTTTGTCATGTTTATTTGCAGTCTGTATATTTTCTTTGCTGAAGAATCATTAGGCTTATTACCCTCTTTGAAATTCAGGTGGTTGGTTTTCTTACTTCCAGTGTTTGGGAGTGGAGCATCCATCAGGATAAAGCAGCTCTGACAAGTAGTTGCAGCTGCTCCATGACCCTCAGTAGAGCTAGAGCTGAGTTCCTGGAACTGTGGGATGGGAATTTCATATCCAAGGCAATAATCCAGATGGAGGGTCTTCTATCTGAAAATTAAGGGATTATTGCTAGCACTAGACTGAAGTTGCATGGGGTGATGATTTCAAACAAATAAGAGAATGTTCCCAAGGAGCTTTCCAAGAAGCATTTGATATATGCAAGAGAGAGATGCAACCCACACATCTAAGATAGATGGGGCTGGCTCTTAACTTCTCTGTGTTCTACTATGAGGTCTTTAATAATCCGCAGCTTGCCTGCAGACTGGCTAAAATGACATTCGGTGGGACCATTATAAAACTTTATACAACAAATGAAGATGGAACAAAGACAGCACCTCATTATGCTGTTTTTTAGTGACAACCGTGAACATTAGACAGTGCAGGGGAAGAATGTGGTACAGGAGAGGGGCTAGAAACTAAAGGCATCCACAGTGTCACCCTCTGGCCTCTCAAGAAAGCTTTTTACATCTCCATTTCTTATTCCAGTTGGATTTCCTTTGACAAGGAAACCTATTCATGTGTCTGGAATCAACTTTTTTAGTCTTTTTACACTGCATCTTTGGGAAAATTCCATCTCTTGATTTGTGTTGTTGTAGCCTTCCTATGTGTAGGTACTTCTGTATAAAAGTATAAATAGCTTCTTAAATAAAAGTGAGTGTACACGTGTATACAGGACTGAAAGCATTAGTATTTAAGTGTTTTGTTTTACTGTGGAGATAGGAAAATGTAAAGCATTATAAAGCTTTCCATATAACTCCTTGAGTTCTCCATTTGCTCTCTGACCTCTGACCATTTTCTGGGAGGTATCTTTTAGAAGCAGCTTGCCCATGCTTTTACTACATATTCCTTTTTTAGTGGGAATCTGGAAGTGTAAGATTTAATGGGAAAGCAGTAACTGTATCTAGGCTTAGAGTCACAGATTAAAACACTCTCCTTTGCCACATATTCTGGAGATTACGTAGATCTGTGTAGATCTGTGACAACAGGGAATTTCCTTATGCAGTTTTCACTTGCTGCTGTTTGAGTTGGCAACTGCCCTTCCCCCACGAAAGCACTTATACCCCCTGCTTTCATAGCTCTGGTATTGAGTTTACCTTGTAATAAAATTAATGTCTTGCTGCCAGAATATAAGCATAGCTTAGCGCAAATTAAAATGTGTGTCCTTTCTTAATATACCAAAAAGAGGAAACAAAGTACAAGAACCCAGGTCTAAAAGTTTAGTGCTTTTCCAGGCAAATCTGTGCACATGTGATGGTGTGTCCAGTTTGCCCATCGATTTTTCCTTAGACAGTTGGGCTACTTTATTGTGTTTGCTCATCACTGACTATAGTCCCATAAAAGCCTGGTGGAAATATTATACCTTATGTAACAACAGAGTCATATAAAATGGACTTCATTTTATAAAACAAACAAAAAACAGTAGAATGAATGAATGCCAGTTTGTGAGCATATTAATCAATTATGGAGTAGGAACAGAGGGAAAAAATCCAAAGGAACACAGGACAGTGTTGAGAGAATGTTTTGCATTTGTATGGAAACTTCATCTGTCATTAATATATCTAAGATGGCCTATAGCTGAGGCAGGAACTAGAAGGTGGGACTTAGACAGGCAAGGCCATGGGAAAGCATTGTTTTCTGTTTATTTAGAAATACATATGTAACACATGTAATATATACAGACATACAGCCTTAAATAAAAAACTATAAGCAATTAATAGAAGCTGAGAGAGAGAGGTTTAGTGTTCTCTATCAGGGATGAACTCACCAATAGGTGTTCCTCAAGTGGTCAGCACTACATATGCGTACAGACAAGCCACACTAGACGGATTCAGCAGATTGTATGTATAAATACAGTGTGTGTGTGTGTGTGTGTGTGTGTGTGTGTGTGTGTGTGTGTGTAAAACAATACTAACTAAAGAAACACAGGTCCACATTTGGAGAGAGGTGGGACATAGGCAAAGTTAAGGAAGGGAGGAGTTAAAATGATAAAAAAAAATACAGTACTCATGTGAAACCTTTAAAATAATTTTTAATTTACATTTACAAAATGCCGTGAGCAAGTAAACTCACACATGGAAATCTCCCATGAACTCTGAAGAGAGAGTAGGTGTGCCGATATGCTTAGGGCTTTCTTAACACGTAGCCATGATGTTTCCTTCTAGAATAAAAATGTTCATACTGGAGCCCCCCAGTTTGTGCTAATTTATCTGATTGTGAATTAGTAAATGCATTATGTCACTTTTATGATGGATTACCCCAAAGAAAAGGCTCTATCAGGTGGAAGTAAAGTAAATTTAATTAGTCCCTCTAAGCAAGTCAGGTGATCCAGAGAAAGCCATGATTTGAAAGACGTTTCATTTACGGCAAATAAGATCGCCCTGCAAACAGCTGCTAGTTTTAGAAATCAAAGAAAAAGCTGTAGTTAAAGCACATTGTCTTAGATGACTTTGAATCATGTTTATTTGTTTTTTCTACAAGGAATGGGCTTATGTTATGGAATAAAACTAATCCTCTTATTTTGTTTCCTTTAAAAATATATCACATATCTGCTTTAGGCACACTATTCTCATAAGACTCACGTTAATTTCTGCCAACACTGGAGAGCAGCCAACAGTGGGCGGGACTAATGGGTCCCTACCTTCTGTAATTAGGGATGCCATCTAACTTGGTTACTGCTGTAGATTAGTTCTTAACTGAAATCGCTTATATGTGACTGCTATCGTTAATGAGAAAGGATATTAAATATGGATTATGTCTTTCATAGTCTACCTAGCTGGGCATCTTTGCCTTAATTCTCCCCATCTGTGACCCTTTACAATACATTAAGCAGACCTCCTCAGCAGCATCCCTATTACAGTTAATCACACTGAGGAAGAGGTTGCAGTAAATGCATTATCAAGACACTGACATTTACCAAATGCCTGTCAGATAGGTCAGGGAACAAAAAGCCAAATGGTGACTCTGTGTTTACTGTGGACTTTGAGTTTTTAAGTTAGCACTATCTTAATCTTCCTGTCATTCAAATTGGGGCTTGTTGTCCTCCCAGATTATTGTGACAAATATATATATATATATATATATATATATATATATATTTTTATATA
>NW_026596091.1:13942232-13946782 GCF_907164565.1 Psammomys obesus | reverse complement strand
AAAATTGTAAAGCCTTCAGAGAAGAACAGTCAAATACCAGCATATGATCTCCTTAGCAGCATATGGATTCCTCTGCAGTGATAGTTTTCATTTGGGGTACCCAATTGTCTCCTGTAAAGTGTCTACAGATGATGTAGCCTTCTGGCATGAAAATGGAGATCCTAACGGAAGATATCAAATGTCTAGGTATGATTACTCTGCTTCTCAGATCCTGGAAACAGAAGTGTAAGCAAAAGGCATATGGAGGAGGCGGGAACCAGGCTCCTGTGTGCATCAAGCAAGCTTTCAGCTAAATATGCCCATTCACCTTAACAAATGAAAGGCATAAAAATTCTGAGGGTGTGGTTGGAGGATGGCCCTGCCTTATAGACAAGTGTCTGATTGGAAAAATAAGTCTTTGAGGAGAAATATCTGTATTCCCATTCAATTATGCTTGCATTAGACCAATAAACTAAGGGAAAACTGATCAAAAAAATGTACATGTAGTGGAACTGGAAAAGAACATAAGATTTAAATGTAGTAACTTGTTTCCATGTGGTGGACAGAGTTTTTAATTCCCTGGTGCTTACTCTTGAACTGTGAATAATTCACTCCATACAGCAGCTTTAGACCTTCTTAGGGATTCTCCAGTTTAGAAATATATACGCTTCAATTGTATGTTTTTGCAATAAACTATGGTCTTTCACTCAAAAATTCTACTTTCAGTAATTATTATTTTAAATAATGAATTCTTGTCATATAAAAGTATAAACGTCACTATGACCCAGCCACAATCTATACATCAAACATCTCAATTCACACAGTCATTTGGGATGTAGATTTAAAATGTTACTTTATCACAGGTGAGGAAGCTCACTTCAGATCACACAGCTGTTATGCCTGCATCCAAAGGAATGAATTTTGAGAGTGTCTCATATTTCAGAGGCATCATTTTGTGAAGCTTGTATGATATCTCTTTCTCTGCATATTGTATGCTTTGTATTTTGTGGTATTAGCTGAAATATATTTAAAAAACAATTAAATCTAAAACTTATTTTATTCATATTTTTAATTTTAAATTATTATTAGTCACAGTTTATTCACTTTGTATTCCTCTCTCCTTCTTCTGCACCCATGCCCCACCCCCCAGTCCACTGATAGGGAAGGTCTCCCTCCCTTTCCTTCTAATCCTAGTCTATCAGATCTCATCAGGAATGGTTACATTGTCTTCTTCTGTGGCCTGGTAAGGCCTTAATCCCCTGAGGGGGAGGTGATCAAAGAGCCAAACAGTTCATGTCAGAGACTGTCTCTTTCCGCTTACTATGGAACCCACTTGGACACTGAACTGCCATGGGCTACATCTGTGCAGGGGTTCTAGGTTATTTCCATGAATGGTCTGTGCTTGAGTATCAGTTTCAGAAAAGATCCCTGTGCCCAGACTTTTTGATTCTATTTCTCTCCTTGTAGAGCTCCTGTCTTCTCCAGGTCTCACTATTTCCCACTTTCTTAATAAGATTCCCTGCACTCTGCCCAAAGTTTGGCTATAAGTCTCAGCATATGCTTTGATACCCTGCAGGGTAGAGCCTTTCAGAGGCCCTCTGTGGTAGGCTCCCGTCCTGTTCCATGTTTTCTCCCTCTTCTGATGTCCATCCTCTTTGCCTTTCTGAATGAGGATTGAGCATCTTACCCAGAGTCCTCCTTCTTGATTAGTTCCTTTAGATGTACAGATTTTAGTATGTTTATCCTATATTATATTATGAGTGAGTATATACCCTGTATGTCTTTCTAAGTAAGGATACCTTACTTAGGATAGATCCATACTTATCACTCTGCACAAAATTAAAGTCCAAGTGGATCAAAGACCTCAACAAAACCAGACACACTAAAGCTGTTAGAAGAAAAAGTGGGGAAGAACCTTGAATTCATTGGCACAGGAGACAACTTCCTGAATGGAATACCAACAGCACAGGCTCTAAAATCAACAATCAATCAATGGGGCCTCATAAAACTGAAAAGCTTCTGTAAAGCAAGGACACTGTTGTCAGAACAAAACGACTGCCTATAGATTGGGAAAGGATATTCACAAACGCTGTATCTGACAGAAGGCTAATAATCAGAATATATAAAGAACTCAAGAAGTTAAACAGCAACAAGTCAGTTAATCCAATTAAAAAATGGGGTACAGAGCTAAACACAGAATTCTCAATAGAGGAAAATCAAATGGCAGAGAAACACTTAAACAATGCTCAGCATCCTTAGTCATCAGGGAAATGCTAGTCAAAAAGACCCTGAGATTTCACTTTACACCCATCAAAATGGCTAAGATCAAAAACCCAAGTGACAACACATGCTGGAGAGGTTGTGCAGAAAGGGGAACCCTCCTCTACTGCTGGTGGGAATGTAAATTTTACAACCACTTTGGAAATCATTCTAGTGCTTTCTCATACAATTAGGAATAGCCCTTCCTCAAGATCCAGCTATACCACTCCTAGGCATATATACAAAAGATGCTCAAGTAGACAACAAGGACATTTGCTCAACCATGTTTGTAGCAGCTTTATTCGTAATAGCCAGAAGCTGAAAATAACCCAGATGCCCCTCAACAGAGGAATGGATACAGAAATTGTGGTATAATTACACAATGGAATACTACTCAGCAATTAAAAACAAGGAAATCATGAAATTTGCAGGCAAATGGTGAGAACTGGAAAAAAATCATATTCTTCCAAAAAGTTTAGGAGTACAAACATTTGAGAGAACTCACAAAGTTTTAGAACCTGATGATTACAGAGTGAAACACTGATTTAAATAAACTTTATTTTCACTAAGTAACTGCTTTCCTGAAATTTTTGTAATGTCTCATTGGTATGTAGACATATAAAGTCTATTTTCAGTACCTATATGCATATCACAGAAAAGGACATGATTTCCATATGTATGTCACTGATAAACACATGAATCCCAAATAAATTTTATAGATAAATGCATGATTTTATGTGTATCACAGATGAACACAAGAATTACAGAAACGGACAATTACATGTTTATCATATTACACATGATAAACATTCTCATAAAAAGTGAGAATATTAAAGGAAGCCCAGCAATGAAAATATAACCACAAAGTTAACATACATAATTCCAAAATGCAGTTTTCCTCTTGATAATTACGAGATGGAAAGTAATAACAGGAAGATTGAAATCCTCTCTAGAGAAATGTCCTTCCAAATTGTTGACACTTTGGTGTTGTTATCAATTGGTCCCCAACAATTGTGACAGAATGAAATTGATATTGGTGTTTTCTCATTTCCCTATTGGGCACATTCACAGTACTGTGCTTACTCAGGTTTGTATACATCCGTCTTACTGTATTGCAGAATTTTGAAGCCCAGCCATGTGTTTTAATTCTGTGTTTAGTCAGTGATACGTACAGCGTATTTGCCAGCTGGGACATGTAACTTGTCAACATCCTCCCATTTGACAAATTATTTTCTGTAAATAGCAAGAAATGCAGCAAACGTATTTTGCCTCTGAACTAAAGTCAGTGCTTGACCACCAAAAAGAGTGTATTTGAGAATTTATGTCATTGTTTTAAGGACGGATGAATATTCACAGTAATTATCCAGACTAATAAGATGGGTGACTGAAGTTCAGTTTCTTCATCTTTATGATGTGGTGTCTTGACATATTTAGAATCAGCTTGAAAGTTTTCTTATCTGTTTCTACATACATTGCAGTGTCAATTAAAATTTTAAAATAGTATTATAAAGCCCCAATTTGATATTTATGTGTTATAAAAGTCTCAATAGTAGTTATAGCAGTTGTTTAAAATTTTTATACTAAAATTTTTAAAGCTAAGGTGAAACATTCTATCATTGAATTTATTTGCAGTTACCAATTATGTGATAATAGTAAAAAGAATAGTGTTTTAATTACCTCCTTTGCTGTCATCAAATTCTCCACAGACACACCGGCTCATAACTCTCCCAACACCAATTCTTCTGTACACCAGGTTTTTTATAGTCACAGCATCTCTACATTGCTTATCATATCATATATGCTCAAATAAAGCTTTTGATGAATGAGTTATTAAATAAGGAAATGTCTACTTATCAAAGTCATTTTATTGGCTTCTTTCAGAAAATGCATCAAGCATAGGAATCACGTGCCTCTACTGTGGTATAGAATTATTTACCTACAATTATAGCTAATAAGCCTTAAATATAATAATACATTTCTTATTATTTGAGCATCAAAATGGGATGTAATGCCAAGTGGAAGCCACTGTCATTGTAGAATCCCAGATGAGATGCTACAAAGTGAAAAGAAATGAGACAGTAAAATGTGTCAGCAAGCAATCAACAGATTGCACATTGCACTTGGCACTCATTTCAACTCCTGATTTAAGTTGGAATGTGGGGGGAAGAAGACAGAAAGCTGAAGACATGAGAACTCTGTCATTACTACCACCAGAGGTATGTGCTCCTGTTAAAGCACTTCCTACTGGTGGCAACAAAGATAGATAGATAGATAGATAGATAGATAGATAGATAGATAGATAGATAGATAGA
>NW_026596091.1:13896189-13942222 GCF_907164565.1 Psammomys obesus | reverse complement strand
AGATAGATAGATAGATAGATAGATAGATAGATAGATAGATAGATAGAAGTGTATATTCACATAAAGAAAATAACCATATATATATAACCATACATATATGTGCTTATTTTCTTTATCTGGATTCTCATTTTTAACTTTAGCAAAAAATTTAAAGAAAACCATTATGGCTACATTGGTAACAATAGTTTTCACTGTGTTTCATCAAAACTGTTCATAACATAAACAATGATGTAGTTCAGCTAAAAATGTTACCTTTTATGCAATTTAACATATAACTCCACAGAGAGCTGTAGAGTCCTGCATTTTTTAGTATTTATCAAGATTTCATCAAAGGCAGTATCTCTAGATGCTACCTTTTATCACAGAAAATATCCTACTTAATTTTATTTTATACCATGAGGCATACGTATGTATATCCACGTGTCTATATTATACTTACATGCATATAGAGAATGCTGCGACACAGTAAAGGGATCATACAGATATTGAACACTGTTTTTAAAGTAGGAAGCAATGATCTAGAGAATTTACCTTGAGCATGAGGCATAATCAGCAGAAACAAAAGCGGTTACTGACAAAAAAAGTTCAGGCTATAGGATTTTATTAAAAAAAATGAATATTAGGGTGGCTAAAGGTATTTACTGTTTTGCCTTTTTATTTTATTTTTTCTACATCATATATATCTACCTTTTATTTATTAATTTAGTTTTTTGAAACGAGGTCTCACTCTGTAGCCCTGGCTGTCCTGGAAGAATCACTAATGTAGTCCAAACTGGCCTCAAACTCACAGAGATCTGCCTGCCTCAGTCTCCTGAGGGCCGGTATTAAATTGGGAACTCCATCCCCACCATACCTGGCTGATATTTACTGTTTTGATAAAAGGCAATCAACATTTAACAAGTGAAACAAATGTAGCAAGCATGTTTATAGTAAATATTTTGCAAAAAACTATCCCCATTCACATTCCTGCAACCATCTCTTAGGTGTGTAGAATCTTCCTACACTGAGTCTGCGCTTTGCCGTGAACTCTCTTTGGTCAAAAAGATAGCAACAAATGTGACAAAAACTGAGGATTGAACACTTTTCCATGTGTGTTCGGGATTGCTTTCTCTTGCTGTGTTGATGAGACTGCCAATACCGCTGTGTCAAAAGTCGCAGCGAGCTTCCTCATTATTAGGAAATCAAAATTGTTGCCCTGCTTACTTCCGTCACTCTCAGCAGCAAGATCTAGGCATGTGAGCCTTCTCCTGCCTTTTGCAGAGAGGTGAGCAGAAAACCCAACAAAAATCAAGCAGAGTCTGGGCCTGATGACATACTTCTTTAACTCCAGCATTTGGGAGGCAGAGGCAGGAGGATCTCCATGAATTCAAGCACAGCCTGTTTTACAAACTGAATTCCAAGACATTCAGATCTGCAGAGATGGAAGAAGATCTTCATCGCTAATGCACTAAGGTACGCCAAAGTAAAGTGGATACTGCTTTATGAAGCTGAGTACTGAAGGGATTCCCTACTGAGCGAACGCTACAATTGTCATATTTTTAGAAAATTTCCATACATGCAGCCAGTGTTAATAGAACTAAACTTGCAAATAGTCACCACCAGAGCACAGATTGCTCTTTTAGCAAAACTGCTAAACATTAGACTTGTTGGCTTGTTTTTGAAACTGCTGTTTTGTTTTTTTTTGTTGTTGTTGTTGTTTATTTTTGTTTTTGTTTTTGTTTTTGTGTGTGGGTTTTTTGTGTTTCCTTTTTTTTGTTTTGAGACAGGTTTTTTTTTTCTGTGTAGCCCTGGCTCTCCTGGAACTCTCTCTGTAAACCAGGCTGGTCTCAAGCTCAGAGATCTGCCTGCCTCTGCCTCCTAGAATTAAAGGTGTACATAACCACTCTCAGCAATTTCAATACAAAAAACTAACTGAGGCATTGAGAGTCTAGGTTGAGCACATAAGATCACCCAACTAGAAACCTAGAGTCAGTATCCAAATGGATGTTGTGTAACTCAAAGAGTGCTGAAATCTTTCACATCTTGCAAAGCCTCTTACAGGTTTAATAAAGGCAATACTGCTAGACTGTAAAGATTTTTTTTAACAACACTGAAGATACCTTTTCAAGCAAGAAGCAATGATTTAGAGATGTTAACATAAACATTTTAAGAGAAACGTCCAAGAAAAGAACATGGTGGAACCTAGAAGCTTCACCAGGTGATGTGAGGATCTCTTTGCTTCCTGTGTATTGTATATCTCAAGCCATGGCCCTGAGCTCACCTGGATAAAGAGGAACAGTGGATGAGTTTCAGGTAGAGATGGCAAAACATGTGAAATACCCCATCAAAATTGCCAACTGTCTTTTCTCCTGGTAACCTCTCAACCCCAGCTGGCTGTGTATGGAAACCTCCAATTTCTTGGCTTTTCAGCAAGAGCTTTTCAAGGAGACAATTCAGTGAGCAGTTTCCTAAATCAATTGATACACTTCCTCGCATTTCCTTATTTGAAATAAAAATGCAATTGATGTTTTGACTCACAAAGTTAGGGATAATTAGAGCAAGCTTCTATTTAATCAAATCATTAAGACCTAGAGCCAGAAGGAACCTTTATAAAGAAAATACCAGAAAAGACTATTTTGGTGTTAAGGGAAATGAAATTTAAGGAATGGGGCTTTGGCACCAAAATGTCTCCAGTTAAGAGTAAATATGAGCTGCCTCTTATCTGACTTTCAATCACTTGCCTCAGAATTCCAACCCACCTTATTTGGATTCTTAGAATGTTTTTCTCATCATATGGTCCTCATTTGCAGTATTTTGTTTTGCACAGAATTCAATCCAAGCAGGTAAAAGAATTGGAGAGCTTAGAAATTTCAATATTTAGAGTAAAAGTTTCTTTCTAATCATGTCCTCATGGCTATGTTGTCAGCCAGTTTTATGGTCTTTGGAATCCAAACTCTGTAAGGAGAGTAGGTGATGCTTGAACGCTGCTGGCTCAAGTGTGGACCAGGCATGTTTATTCCGACCCTATTGCAAAGCTGCTATCACTTACAACAACAGCAAGAACCTCCCGGATAGAAAAATAATGCAGTTTGCCCTACCCTATTCCTTTGCCCTCTAATTTTGTTCTGTTTTTCTCTATACATCTATCATCGTACTCATTTCCCAGTCCTGTCTAATGTAAGTTCTATGAGGTCAGAAACCTTTTCTCAGTACTTCAAATGGGGCTTGATAGAGTGAAAGAGCCCAGCTGATATTTGGAGTAAAGGCTTTCTCATCTTCCCCAGTTATATAATATCACTTTCAAGTGTAGTTTCTGGAATAACAGATTTAAAAGTGTGAACGGTGCTTGCTAGAAGTTGTTGTATGTTCAGTTTACCATGTGTGCCTCCACACTGCTAGGATTTCCCAACGTGTGTCATATTTCCAACGTGAGTAAGTAGACTGCCTGCATCTTCTACTGTATTTTTATCCTTCTTTGTCCCTTTCACTTGTCATTCTTCTCCCCTAATTCTCTATCAGCTAATGCCTTCATTACTTAGAGAAAGCTGCCAAAATTAATAACTGAATTCCCCTAACAATACTATTGTTTTCAGGGTGTCCTAGTTCCCAACATACAGCAAACTTGTAGAAACAATTCTTTTATAGAAGTCATCTACTTCAAATGTCCCCACTTTCCCCCCCTCAACTTCTGAGAGATATTAGGCAGAACATGATTAGTTTGTATCCAGAACCTGTAATGAGAAGATTGTTGTTATTAATCTAAAAGAAATTTAAAGTGACTTGAGCTAAGAGAAAATAGAACCACAGGAACCAAAAAATGAGATAAAAGTCACTGTCCAGTGGAAGCTCACCGTTGAGTCTAAGAAAGTGCTCCACCACCGTGCTATATCTCAAGCTCCAATGGCTTAGAACTGCTGCCATATATCTATGTGTATCTCATGGAGTACCTCATGCTCATTCCCTCTAAGTAATTAACAATATATTTACAAATGGGAAGATTTGGTCAACGGGAAACCATAATCAGAATATACTGTGTGAGAAAAACTGTTTTCAATTAGGAAAAAAAAAATCACTTGATGACGTGTGGAGAAAACAGCACAAAAGAAAGCAAAATGGAATGCAGTTGAAGTGTTTTTATACTAGAAATTTCACATCTAGTCCTAGGGAATTAAGAAAAAAACTAAGTGATTAGATGGTACAAGTGAATGCACAATGAATTAGAGAAAAAGTGGTGTCTTCTAAGACTAGGAAGATGACTTAGGTCCCATGATGAAGTAGAGATGATGGAGGGCTGACTTGAGATAAGAAAGTGGGACCTAGAATGAGGAAATAGGAACTAGAGGGGCCACATGAACCTAAGGAAGTCAATATCCTGATCCATACACCTCAGCAGATAGAGAGGAGAAAATTCCAAGTATTCCCAGTAAGCACAAAGTGCATGAGATCAGAAATGATTTAGCCAACCTTCCTGCTGACAACCTTCGTAACGGGAAATATTTCTCTTAGACATGTTATGACCATTAACAATCATGAAACAGAGTTGCTATAGTAACCTTCAAACCACCTTAATGGGCAGTCATGACAATCAAATAGGCAGAATAACACAGTGATGGCTATGTCTAGCCATGACATGTTACTGTTCACCTATGGAAAAATTACGTAGCATCACCAGACCCTAACCTCATATGTCAACCTCTCCTCGTCCCTACCACAGCTTCATGTGGTTTAAGGGGGGTAGTAGAATTTATAAGATCTGAAAATATTGACTAGAGGTGGGACTCTTTGGTAGTTCTTCAGATTTTATGGTGATAGTGGGACTTTAGATTAAAGCAATTGCTTTTAAGTCACCCATGTTCTGTTATGTAATCCCTAGCCTCTGTTCCTTTGATAAGCGTAATGCTGAACTTCTTTAGTTTCTTTGCTTTGGCCCATGAATGACATGTCTGGAGTAATTAGACTTTTACTAATAATCACTGAATTCTACAATCATCCTTGGCTCCTTTATTTTCTTGATTGTCTGCATAAAATGTTTTGGCAAAGGCAAAACTTCCCAACTTCAGAAGCTGAAAACTACATTTATTCATATGCCTCCATTGTACTCTAAGCTCTTTAGTCCAATCCACTCCCAATCTCATCCACCATACTATGATGAGCTCGCAATTACTTTTTAGATAAGTTGTTTTTCTTTCCTCTTTCCTGTCTATATTGTCTATTTCACTGGAATCCAGGATTGCTGTCCAACTCAAAAAGCAAGCTAGATAATTTTATTGCCTTCCTTTAAGTGTCTTCTCAAATAATTAATAGTAATGTTTAACTGTACAGTATTGGTCAATCATAATAGTTAACCTGAACCATGACTACTTATCAGAACTTATTTCCCTCCAGTTTTATTGCCTAGCACCCATATCTTCTTCATCATGTGCCTGTGTTCTTTTGTAATTCTTCAAAAATTCTGACTTCTAGCATTTAAAAAACCCTTCTCCCTCCTCAGAATGTATTTTTCTCTAACCTTTTCATGGGTACTTCTCTACCTTCCATTCAGATTGTCAACCTAAATCTTCATCATTGCATATAAGTCAGCACCACTCATTTTCCATTGTACTAACAGACAATATTTATTACATAGTGCTATTCTGCTTTGTTTTCAGGCAAGATCCATAAAAGCCGAGAACCACTGCTGTCTTTTTCTGTGGCCCCCGTTTCTGGACTACTATCTGGTACAAAGTAGACAGCCAACTTGATAATAAATGGATGAATGGATACGGGGTTGGCTGGGTTAAGGATTAAAGGACGCTTAGATCTTTCCTTTGGATGGTATTTAAATTCTATCTGGCTTATCATTTCCAGTGTTCTGAAATGCTCACCGAGTACTCACTAAGAATGTTTCTGGAGGGGAAGGTAGAAATTTGAAAAGGACGCCATGCTTTCTAAATATGCTTTTGTAGTATTGAAACAAACTGCTGGAGATCTGTCTACATGTATCTCAATGGGGAAACAGTCTTAAACAAGAAAAGGACCCCTATATAACAAGTAAGGAAACTGACAAATTGCAGTTGTTCTCCATAAATTGTAAAACTTTATTGTTTTAAAAGTTGTACTTTTCCAACATAATTGAGCAGAGAATACCAAAGATTTCTGTATGCCCTTGGCTTTTCTGCCAGCCTCGTCCATAATCAATATTCTTCATCTAAATGGCACATTTGATGTAAATTATTAACATTCCTTGGCATCACAATCACCCCAAGCTTATAGTCTCCATTTGAGATTCATTCTTCACATACATTGAAATAGATAGATAATAGAGAGATAGATAGATGATAGATAGATAGATAGATAGATAGATAGATATGTATATATAGAGAAGACATTTATTCATCGTTACAGTATCTCATAGAGTAGTTTCACTGCTTCCTCTATTCCTCCCATCAGCCTTTCACAACTAGTCTTCACAGAGGCTGCCTTTTTCAGAATGCCATGGAGTTGGAAAGATGAACCAAGTGGACTTATATTGCCTTCTTTACTTGGTAAAATGCATTGAAACTGCCCCCATGATTTTCCTTGGCTTGATGGCTCATTTTTTTGCTTAGCACTAACAGTCTATCAGATCAATATACCTTTATTGATCCTTTTACTTGAAGAATTCTTGAATGTTTCCAAGATTTCCTGGTTGCAAATAAAGACACAGGCCTTTGTGAATAGTTGCACTTTAATTTTACCTAGTGAAGGTATTTATTTTATTATAAATTAACAAATAGTACTTGCATTCTTAAATTTGTATATGATGTATTTGCTTATCAGAGATTTGTAATGCCTCTTAGTTTGAGTGAGAAAGACAGCTTTTTCCCGTAGGTCTATAATCATAAGCAATTTATGTATTTACCTATTTGTATATTTTTATGATTAAGTCTCTTCATATTTTTGGTGGTGAGCCTAGCCTTTAATGACTGAACCATCTCTCCAGCTCATAAAGCATCTTCAGAAAAGGGAATCTCAAACCAGAGTTTAAACAGTTTTTTGAAATTTGATGTTTAAAGAGTAATGGCAGGTATCTGAACTTTCACTACTCATCTTAACCATAATCCCATATGTTAGCAATAATGACAAAAGTTAACAGTGGTATTATTACCAATAATAATTAGATATATTGACATGAATAACAATAATAGTCACTACTACTGTCTATATTTTCAATATCATTAACATGGATGATAATAGCTATTTACAAAGCACTTAGGATTGCTGGACACTGTTCTAAGCACCGGACAGGTACATATGCTTCACAATTGCTACTGGTGGTTAATTTATACTCATTATGCAAATGAAGGATGCAGGCTTCCAATTTTTAAGCTACTTTTCAAATGTTCCAAAGCTGGTAATTTTTTAGAGTTACATTTTGAAGTGAAATTCTGTTTTGAATTCTTACTAGAGACCCCCAACTTCAATAAATAGCAAATTAATTTTATATACTACTCTATCCCTTGCTATTTATTTTTTTAATTTTTGTGGTTTTTTAATTTTAATTTTAATTTTTTAACAATTTTTTAATTATATATCCCATTTGAAGTTCCCCCCTCAAATCGCATCCCTTGCTATTTAATTTATCTTGTTTTTGTACTTATATGAGATGTTTATATAGCTCCTTTGTATCCATTATTAAACAAAATCTTAGTATCACAACAAAATACTAAATCAGAGCAGCTAAAAATTGAATCAGAAGTCTTTTGATAATTTAAAACTAAAAAGTTGTCTCTTGAGAAGGCAATTATCATTTAAATCTAAACTTTCATGTAAATGATTTAACCTATGTAAGATTGTAGCCCTCAGTTTCTCTGCTATGTAAGAATACCACTGGAAATTCCAGATTATCCGCATTCTTTTTGGAGTCTCCACTTCTTGCGCTGTGCCTGTTAGTTCCTAAATCGCAGAGGCTTGACAATTGCGGAACTGAGGGAGGTCACGCATTATAGCTGCAGCATCTGGCCAAATTAAATCTCTTCCCCACACTTCCACTCAGCAGTCTCTGTCAAGAGCATGTTGTGTCCAGCATTTGTCTCATTATTTTCAAATTGTGCCTCAGAAAACGCATCTGGGCATCTTGCAGCTCCTCATGAAGGGGAAAGATATAATTTGCAGGGACGATGTGACACAGTGGGTGATGGGCCGCATTTTCTCCCAGTTTCAAAGGACCGTGGCAATAAAGCTTTTTACGAGCCTTGGTGAGGCTGCAAGGCAATGACCATCTTCCATTCTACCAAAGAATATCGCTGCACATGGTTCTCATAAAAAATAAAACGCCAGAGACTGTTGAAGGTCAGGGAGGGGGCGGGCCTTAGCAAAGAGAAGGCACATCTTTCCGAATTTAATTGGTAATGGTTGAAAAGGCAGAGCCCAGAGAAGAAGAAATAAAGGGTTATTTCCTTGTTCTTGATTCAGTAGTACAGTCAGGCATGAGGATGCTTGGTAAAGCTTGGGATTTTGGCTTACACTGAAAAATATTCTGATTTCAGATAATCAAATATTCCCTCTAATTATTTGCTTCAACCACATCATGATTTCTTTCTATTCCAAAAATATGTTCACATAATAGTACACACATTTCTAAAAAATTAAGAGAGGCTTAAGTCTGTGATCATCACTCTTCTGTTTCTAATCCAAAGAGGAAAGACACAAGCTTATCTTTACCACATGAAATTCAGAGATGAGATTCTAAACAGTATTTGCCTTCTTGAATATTATTTTTTGAAATAGAGATGGGACTTTTAGATAGTGGACTGTAGAGGAGATGAAGTATTTTAGTCTGCTACACATTGAATGAAGATGGAAAAAATCTTTACTCCATGCACATGTAGTATGCATAACTTAACAAGTGGGAAGTATAAACTTGAATTGTTATAGTGTTTTCCCTTAAAGTTATAAAAAATATTTTCTAATAGGACATATGTTATTTCTAGCTAATGAATGATTTCTGTTATTCTGTTGTTGGTTCTGAAACATTAAGTCTTTGAACGAATTGGGTTGTCTGATTTCCACATACATTTCTTGAGTCTATTCTGAAGTTTCTAACTTGGTTGTTCTGGAAAGAGAATGTTAGCAATCTAGTCTAAGGCAAATGTCACACAAATTCAAACTAAATAATTTTCCAAGAGGGAAAAGAAATATCATCATCAGTGAATTCTAATACATTCTACTTTCTAAAGGAATTTTTTTATTATTTATATGAATCTCTTCAGTTCAATATGATCATCATATTTTATTAACAGACTAGCTGAAATGTTCACAAAAGTTAAAACAAACAATAGAGCAAAACTTCTAATAGTGTGGGTGAAATCAAAAGCCCAGAACTTTCTTGCTTAAGATTTATCATTATGAGGACCTACTCATGATCTACACTAGAAATAAAGCTATTTTTCCATTTGGATTTTATTTTGGAGAAAAAAAATAAGGAACTGTTAAGAAAATATGCATTAGATCCTTAGTTCTCAACTTGTGGACCTCAACCCCTTCAGGTGTCAAACAAACATTTACAGGGGTTGCATATAAGATATCCTGTACATCAGATACATACATTACCATTAGAAGCAGCAGCAAAATTATGGTTATAGAGTAACAACAAAAATAATTTCATGGCTGAGAGTTACCACAATGTGGGGAACTGTATTAAGGGGTTACAGCATCAGGAAGGTTGAGAATGACTACACTAGACACAGAGTAAGTTGAAATGAGAAATTAAAGTATGTTTCCTATCTGAAGGTGAGTTGGTTATGAACAAAATGCACATATATCGTGCATATATATCATGTGTGTGCTATATATTCTGTGTACTGATCATGCGTATAAGCCTAACAGAGCTTCACCTAAAAATTTGGTGTATTGCCAGGGGCCAGCCCCTGCTATAGCTAGGTCCTGCAGAGGAGATAAGGAATGGGAGGAGGATTTAGTCAGGCCTGAAGGCCAGGAGGAGCTGGCAGCCTGACTGACTGGCAGTTAGAGTACTTCCTTATACAGAACTTGGTAGGCAGAGATAAATTCATGTTGTTCCAAAACATATATCATATTATTTTGTCCCTGGATACGTTTTTATTTCCTCTTGGTCATAAGTTGAGTCATCACTGATAAACCATGAAAGAACAGAGTTATCTTTTACAATCATTTTTCCTCATCAACCCCGCAATCCAACTTTAAGAATCTTGTGATTTCAAGGGCATTAGACAGAAAGAAAATCTCCAAGCCAGCCTGGGCAGATTGCCATGTTCTGAGTAGTATATTATCAACTTCTAATCATCGGAGTGTTAATTGTCATTAGGCCCGAGAAGAATCTTCAGCTCAAAGCTGCTGCAGTTATTTTTCAATTTCTGGCCTAATACAATGTTTATATTTTACGTAGTTGTAGAATTTATTTATATGTCTAATCTTGGTATTCTTTTGCTCCTTGGTGATATGACATCACAGTGGCCCTGAATAAGTTAACTTTTCTAGAAAAGGGGACAGGAATCTTATTACTTTATTTTTTTGCTGATTATCCACACCATTCTTCATCCATCAGTATAAGCCAGTGTAGGGCAGAGATTAACTGCAGCCAATCTAACTTTGTTGTATTTTTTCCTTGAGGCACATACCGTCTGTGGCCACAATCTTATATGGCACGTAATTGCCTGAACATATGAACATAGAGTAAAAAAATAGCTTTTAACCTATCTGCTGCTAACTCCTCTCACCCACTGAATCATGTTTACCTTTTAAAGTTTACTTTGTTCTGATTATCTTGTTCCTGAGTAAGTACAGGGGCAAATGTTCCAAGAGTATCTTTGAGTCTGAGCCTCATAAGTAGATATCTAGAGTCTGTGAGCCACAACCTACAGGGCTTAAAGAAGACTTCAAAGTTGGCCAGATAAGGATATCTTTCTCAAAGCAGGAGGGGTAGTATGTTCAAGACTCCCCTGGGGAAGTGAGTACTAAGAAGCAGTACTCCTGGGAGATAGCAGAAATGATCCATAACAAATTTCCCATCAGTCCAATATTCCCAAGTTGTACAAATATTAAAAGACCTCCAAGCATGCAACACATGGAGATAAAGACCAAGAGTAGAAGGCTTCACCACAGCAATTGCATCATTCAGTTCAGCTTGGTCAATCTTTATCAAGCAGCTGGCTTTTTATAGATGGCTGTGCCAGTACATGGTGGTATCAGATTAAAGCAGAGGAATGAAAATGGGGTGGAGCTGCTAAGAAAGGACAGACAATGACCTGATGGTTAAGAGCTTATACTGATGTTACAAAGGACCGAAGGTTGGTTCCCAGCACCCATATATGGTAACTTACAATCTCCTGTAGGACATCTGATACCTCTGGTTTCTTCAGACACCTGTACTCATGTGCAAATACCCACTCAGACACACCCCCATGCATGTAATTAAAATATAAATAAATAATAAATTTTAAAAATTGGAACAAAAAAGTCGTTTTAGTTTGTTTGATTGACCATGTTGTTGTTTTAAGAAAAGGCTCTGCCAGGTCTCAAACTTTCTACACAGCTTACACTAGAAATTTGTGTTCTGCCTGCCTTAACCTCCAGAGTTTCAGGGTTATAGGCATATATCATCAGACCTAGAAAAATAAAATGAAACAAGACAAAAGTTGTTTTTTTTTTAAATTAGCTAATTCTTTCTGTTTGTTTGGTTTGTTTTGTTTTTTCGAAACAGGGTTTCTCTGTGTAGTCCTGGGTGTCCTGGAACTTGCTCTATACACCAGACTGGCCTTGTACTCAGAAATCCACTTGTCTCTGTCTCTTAAGTATTGCAATTAAAGATGTGGACAACTATCACCCAGCCAAATCAGCTAATTCTTATCTTAATTCTTTTCTGTTTCTGAAATTTGCCACAGAGATAGAATGGCAACACTTTATAAACCTAAAAGTTACCAGAATTCCAAGACAACCTCCAAAATGCTCTCCCCCTCTCCCTATATTAGCTGGTGTTTGCTCCTGTGTAATTATCATCCCCCACTGAGTATTGCTGGGCCTGAAATAATTATGCGATCACAGCTAGAAAACAGAAGTTGAAATATGAGGCCTTTGATCCACTTGGACTTTAATTTTGTGCAGGGTGATAAATATGGATCTATTTTCATTTTTCTAGACTTAGACATCCAGTTAGACCAGCACCATTTGTTGAAGATGCTATCTTTTTTCCCATTGTATGGTTTTGGCATCTTTGTAAAATATCAGGTGTTCATAGCTGTCTGGATTTATTTCTGGATCTTCTATTCGATTCCATTGATCCACCAGTCTGTTTCTATGCCAGTACCATGCAGTTTTTATTACTGTTGCTCTATAGTACAACTTGAGATCAGGGATGGAGATACTCTAGAAGATCTTTTATTGTACAGGATTGTTTTAGTTATTCTGGTTTTTTTTTGTGATTTTGAGAATTATTCTTTCAAGGTCTGTAAAGAATTGTGTGGGTATTTTGATGGTAATTACATTGAATCTGTAGATTACTTTTGGTAGAATGGCAATTTTTCTATGGAACAGGATGGGATCCTACGATAGATATCCTCTGAAACACTCCACCCATCAGGGGAATTAAAGCAGAAGCAGAGACTCACAGCCAAACTTTGGGCAGAATGCAGGGAGTCCTATGGAAGAAGGTTGAAATAGAAGGGCCTGGAGGGGACAGGAGCTCTACAAAAGACTAACAAAGCCAACAAATCTGGCCACAGGGGGAAATGCAGAGACTGATACATCAACCAAAGACAATTTACAGAGAAGAGCTAAACCCCCTGCTCAGATGTAGCCCATAGGCAGCTCAGTCTCCATGTGGGTTCCCTAATAAGGAGCACAAGGGCTGTCTCTGACATGAACTCAGTTACCTACTCTTTGATCACTTCCTGCTGGCCAGGTGTCCTTGCAACCATACAGAGGAAGAGGATCCAGGCAGTCCCGATGAGACTTGATAGGATAGGGTCAGATAATAGGAGAGGAGGACTCCCTATTTCAGTGAGCTAGGGGAGAGGAATAGGATGGAAGAGGGAAGGAAAAGGGAAGGTGGGACTGGGAGGAGATAATGGAGCAGGCTATAACAAGACATAAGGTGAATAAATGATAATTTAAAAAAAGAAATATAAAAAAAGAAAAAAGAAAGACGAGAAGGCCTACTGTGGAGGTTGCCACATGCCAAGCCCCAGTCTGCAGCCACCCACAGTGCTTATTTCACTGCCACATGGAGCTGAAGTCTGCCAAAAATCTGTGATTTTGAAATTGGATCCTAACTTGAAATTGATACCTTAACTTCCTTTTGATGAGACCTTAGGCAGAGAAGATGCAGTAGTTCTGTCTGGGCTTCTTTCCTACAAAACCATGGAAGAAGAACTTTAAGCATTTTAAATGTCATTAAATGTTTTGTAATACACACACACACACACACGTGTGTGTGTGTGTGTGTGTGTGTGTGTGTGTGTGTGTGTGTGTGTAGTTCCTGAACCTTAGGCTCAGAGGTCATTGTAGGATAGAGGGTAATAACGGCCAGGGGATAAGGGAGTTTTCTGTGAGATTTTGTCTCCTATGGAATGTCAGAAGCTACACCCATAAAGTATCACCAACATGACTGCCTAAATATGAGCTGAAGAAGGGCCACACCAATACAGTCTCAACCATACATACAGAACTACAGACAACTAAGGAAGGCTGACAGCACAACAAATAGTCTTCCCAGGCAAAAGCACAACAGTTGGCTATCAGCAAGCAAATGGTCATGCCTAAAAATACATACATATAACTTGCAGATAGAACAGGTTGTATCTATGTATGTGTGTAGATACATTTTTTCATAAATGTATGCGCATGTAATTATTAATAAATTTGAAAGAGAGAAAGGAGTGATCTATGGAAGGGTTTCAGGGGAGGAAAGTTCTTCTTGTTTGCCCTCTTTTCAGTCCTAGTTAAAGAATAAATCTCTGTGTGTTCTATGTTAAGTCCTTGGAAAATAAGGTTTCTCTCTGTAATTAAGTTCCTGTTTCTTAGATATGATCTAAACTGCTTGCAACATATTCACATGATATCTTCTCTAATAATTTCTGTCTGGACTACTTCCTATCCAGAATCTCAAAATACTTGCTAGTATTTTTCATCTGGGCCACTTTGCTCCATCCCTGCCAATCTGGCCACGTGCTCCTCTCCATGCTAACCCGTCAAGTTTCCCTGCTTCCTTCCTCTTCCCATGCCTTACCCTTGTTTGTTTCTTCCCTTTTCATTGTACCTTTCTACCAGGTTTCTTCACGACTCTCTCATTGTTGTAAACACCTTACCTCTCCTATAAAAAGAACTTCAAGAGGCCATCAGGAACTGCTCTCTCAAATCCTGACTTAGGATGAAGCAGCAGGCTGGCCAGTCCCCGGTCCACCCCAAAGGACAGCTTGCTGTAATCGTACCTTGCTAGATTTGGTCTTTGCTCTTTGTGATTCTCAGGTTTAACAGTACCACAATGAGCATCACAGAAGGCTTTGTTCTGATGGACCCAATATTATAATAGGCATAACTGCCAATACTGAGCAAAACAACAGAAATGTCTACATAGAATTTCATGGGCAGCAAAGAGAAGAGGGCTAGAGTTTGGGGACTGGCTGAATCTGTTTAGGTTACAGTTCAATCAGAAAAGTCAGTGAATAAAGACAAAACCAAAATGATGAAAAGAAAACAGACCATAAAGACTGGGTTTTGGTTGTGTCTAAAGACTTCCTGGCATGTGTAGAGGTGTTTGCCTCTGTTCACCCAGAGGAGGAAGTGGAATGCGTGGCCTTATCCAAGAAAGCATTAACAGGAAGCACAGTCAAGAATCACACTGGAGAGACAATCAGCAGAATTTTCAAATTAAGATGAAAAAAACCAAATCCACTGCACAGATGTTTACAAAACTTAATAACTTACCCTGAAGTACAGTTTCTTGGTGATATTTCCAACTATAAGCAATATAAAAAACTTTCACAGTGATGGTGGATAGAGGATAGGGTAGATAAAGTCTTCATGATAAAATTTTGGTGAAGTATGGAGAAAGACATAATGTTTTTCAAGATGTTTGGATGCAAATAAACTGGACTTCTAACTGTTGCCTACTTAAAATACTTCTGAAGATTATCAGAAGTCACATTAAAAGAGTGCCCACCTCATTATTTTCCCTAGTGGTTAATCTCCAGAATTTAACATTTTTTTTTACCATTAAAAAGTTAACATTCTTATCACAAGTGTTTAAACCGGACGGTAAATGCTACTTGGTTGAAATTATCTTATGAAAGCAATACATATCAGACTAAGGTTAGGAGCTGACAAGATGGCTCAGTGGGTAAAGGCATGGTGTAACCTAATGACCTGATTCTGAGGCCCAGAAGCCCTGTAAATGTAGATAGAATCAACTTCACAAAGCTGTCTCCTGACTTCATAGTGAGCCATGACATGTGGACCACTCACGTACATCATGAACCCACCAGCTTTCCACAACAACAGCAAGAAAAACAGACAAGAACTGGGAGCTGCCTCTTAGACAGTCCTCCTAATGAAATGGACAGTGTTCAGCAATGAAAACTGTAGCTTTGGCATATGGAATATGTGTGCATGTTTTTAAGCATGTGCGTTGCTTCTGCTTCTCTGCCTCTCATACTAGTAGTAATGAGTCACTGTATGCACCAAAAGGCAAAACAGGAAATTTCTTCAGAATTAATGGAAACATGCAAAATAAAAAATAAAATGTGTTCAAATGAAATCCTCAGCTCTAATTAATCCCAAAGAGAGTGAGAGATTACAATGAAGTTGAATACAATTTCTTTTCTCAAGCCTTATTTTATCTTCCTAGGTTCATCCCCTGAGCCAGCTAAATTCAACAATTAGAAGAGGGTTATACAATGACACATTTAGAATATCACTAAATTTGTTGAGTTTTATATAATCAAATCAACAATCTCAATCTTGCAGGACGTGATCTTGAACACTTCAGTTAATAAGCCAGTAATCAGCTCACCTGATCTTTGGGAATGGTACTGTTAAATTGGCGATGCTTGGTTTTAATCCCTAGGATTGAATTTTGATGAGCTGCTTAACAGTGTTCACTTTTCCCTGTTCTAAATTGAAGCTTATTGTGACAAACATACTATCCGTAGGAAGTGGTTTTTATATTAATAAAATAGACATCCACTGAGTTTTCTTTACCCCAATAGCTCTTAAAATTATCTGAGAAAAAAAAATGTTTAATCTTCCTGTGCAAATAAACAGAAATGAACAATAACAACAACAACAAAAAACCCTTTTTATTCTTGGGCCCAATGGACATTTTGGATCAATCTGTGGGTTTGCCTTCTGCATTTCACCGTATCTAGAGATACCCCTAGCCTCTGCTATGTAAACCCAGCAGCATTCCCCTCATTATGACAACCACAAATGTCTTCACTGTTGACACATGACCCACCCTCCACCTCCTCCCTTCCAAGGGACGTAATTAACCTTTGCTGAGAATCGCTGCCGAAAGCTAGTGTTTCTTCAGAACTCGTAATGGACTGGCAGAAGGACAGCAGCATGCACTCTCTCCAAATATATACTTTGGGTATAAAAATTATTTTGAGCTAAAAAAATAATTGGAAAATATTAGGTGCCAGAAGGACTCTGTTTCTTCAGGAAAGGGGATAAAATCATGTAAAAGAGATGGGGGGAAGGCTGCCATTTTATCACCAGAGACTGGAATTCCGTGCAAACTATCCTGGTAAACTGGCTTTATTTTCATGGCCACATCTGAACAATTTCCTACCTTCTATTATATTCTCACAACTCCTACTTTTTGTCAAATTTTACATGTAAATATTCAACTCTCTCTGCTTCTTTAGGTCTTCCCTTCCTCAGAGGTGCCAGTGACAGATAACACTTACATTAAACAAATATGCCTACTCTTCTCCTCTTGCTCCATCTATGTTGACTCCATTTGTAGGTTTACACCAAAACTATGAGCATAAAAGTAAAAAATTGCTTCCCTACACAAGTGAGTTTAAACACTTTAAAATTACAAATTTATTTAATCTTTAAAATAATTTTACAATGTAAATCTGGTTTTTAAGCTTTTTTATTAGATTTTTTTTTAATTTAGCTGCCTGGATGTTTGGTCTGCATTTATGTCTGTGTACCCAAGGCATTCAGTGCCCAAGGAGAACAGAAAAGGACAAAGAAGCCTCTAGGTGGGTGTAAGCCAACATACCAGAGGTGGGAACCAAACCCAGGTCCTCTGCAAGAGCAACAAGTACTCTTAACCATTAAGCCATCTTTCCAGCCCCCTAAACCTAGTTTTTGTCCCCATATTATAGACTGTGAGGATGGTGGCAAAGCAGGCAATTAGCTCCCTGTGGGTACATAGCTAATTCACAATTAATATACCTAAGATTTTGACTTAGACAGCCCAGTATACTTTGTAGAAGGGCAGTACAATCACTTATTCATTTAACAAATAAAATGTATTGAGAGTTTAGTATGTGCGTATGGAGAAAAATAATTGAATAGTGTCCTCAATGTGTTCATAGTTTAATTACAGAAATCAGACATAACTGGCAGCACGGAGGAAAGCAAGCAGCTAGAATGCAGCGTTCTCTCATGGTGGATTTCTTCTATCTTCCTCCTTTTTCAGCTTCTTCTCTGCATATAGTGGTTATCATCTCAGCCTGCACACACTGAATAACTGACCACAAGTTCCAGCATAAATGCTGTTTCACTATTGTGCAGAATCTAATAAGGTTAGGAATATAAGGAATGGAGATGGATTGGGAGGCAAAATAATTACTTTGCAGGCATGAAGACCTGAGCTGAGATCACCAGCACACTTGACATGGCTGGGTCATGTCTGCAATCCTAACAGTAAAATCCGGGCCAGAGACAGATGGATCTCTGGGATCTTGTTGGCCAGCCAACTGGGTTGAAATACTGAGTTCTTTGAGGGACCTCATCTCAAAAACGTAAGGTGAAGAGTGATGATGTCTATCATTTTCTTGCCTTCACACACATGTATAGTCTCATATGCACATGTCCATATACCAAACACACTCATAAACACACAAATAAAAATAAACAATTTTAAAGCTATGTTATTCCTTATTAGTAATTAATGCAACTCAGTTAAGTACCTTAGACAGAACAAATGTGCTTAAGGGCTCTACAAGACTTCATATGATCTCAGGCCAATGAAGGATAGTATTTTTAAAGTCCATTTGATGGAAATGCTTATGAAGAGAAAGTGGGGTTTAGAAATCCTGTAAGCCAGTAGACTGTTTCAGTTCTATTCCTGTCCCAGCTGGCCAGATAACTGAGACCTTTCAGGCATCAGTCTCAATTCATAAGTTTATGGATTCGACCTAACATATATCTCTGAATATCTTGATGAGGCATATTGACCACAGAAGTCATCTGAAATTAAAGGCTATGTCAGTGTTGGGATGGTTGCAGATGGCGCAGAAGTTGACAAATTATCATCTAATTTTAAGGACTCTGTTAGACCTCCCATTTCTTATCCTCTGCGGGCAGATAGCATCACACGCTGAGAAGACAATCCATTAGTGAAACTCAATATTAATTTTAATAATATCTTGGCATGTTACATCACCCATAAAACACTTATATGCTTGAAATATTTGAGTACCAAACCTCAGAACTCTTTCTACAGGCAATTTGGTATCTCCTCTGTTCTCTAGATGAGGACAAATGACTAGGGTGACTAGCTTGAGGTCAACCAGCAAAGCAGAACTCAGTGGAACAAAAGGCTCAGCCCTGATACATTCAGGTTATTTTACCAATATCAGAAGAGAAATGTTGTATTGTTTTGGTTTTGTTTTATCAAATCTATGTAACAAATTGATTTGCCACATAAATCTATTTTGTTAGGTATACTAAATTCATTATAACCACAACCATACTAAGGAAAGACAGGAAACTAATCTATTTTCTTGTTTTAATCACTTCTTTAGACAAATTAAATATAAAATTTTCCATGAACTGCCATTTTAAAAGACTCATGTGAGGGATACAAAGAATAAAAGCAACCCTTTGGTTTAGTTACTTTTTTCTTTCAGAAGCTAAAAATGTGTAATTGAATAAAGACAGATAAAATACTTCATTACAAATAGAGACCCAAATCTGTATTAAACTCATCATGAAGAATGGTTTCTGTTAAAATGGATTGAACTTAGTTTCCCAAATACAACGGCTGAGGTTGCTGAGTGTCCTAAAATTATGGCTTTGAAAAGGAAAAATGTTTTATTTATATTAATACTACCTTATCTGTTGCCATTCCATTTTTCTAAGATGATTTTATTCTGTTTCACACATTTTACTTTAAACATGTAAAGCAATATGATCATGTCAAAAGCTTGACAAGTACATGTTTCCATACTTGTGTTTATTCAAAAAGACAACACATTTTGAACTGAAAGATAGTTTTTAGAAGTCAAATACAAGAGGCGCTTAATAGGAACGGTAGAGAAGAAAGTTTATTGTGGTTAAAAGGGAGAGAATGGCCAGAGGCAGGGACATCTGGGAGAGTCCAGATTGGTCATAACCAGGCTGAGCTGGGACATATGGAGAGAGGGGAAGAGGGAAGGTAAACGGAGAGAAAGAAACTAGATGCAGCAACCAGGAGGCCAAAGGTATAAAAGGATGAGTTGAGATTGTATAAAGAAGAGCCTTTGGGGGAAGGGCAGCCAAATCCCTGGGCTGGAGAGTTCAGGGTAGAGAGAGGGGCATGCCACCCATACTCTGTAACGGGTAGGGACTGAGGGACTGGAGGTCAGTTGCCATTCTTATAGATTAAATAGGCACCTCAGCCCTTTGTCCCAGGTGTGAAACTTCACAAAAGTGAATTCTTTTTATTCAAAAAATAGAGTGATAAATATGAATTTATTTGCATTTTTCTACAGGTAGACATCCAGGTGGACCAGCACCATTTGTTGAAGATGTTTTCTTTTTGGATTTTTTAATTTAATTTAATTTTATTAATTACATTTTATTCACTTTGTATCTCCTCATAAGCCCCTCCCTCTTCCCCTCCCAGTCACACTCTCCCTCCCCAGTCTTCACGCATGTCCTTCCCAAGTCCACTGATAAGGGAGGTCCTCCTCTCCTTCCTTCTGATCTTAGTCTATCAGATCACATCAAGAGTGGCTGCATTGTCATCTTCTGTGGCCTGGTAAGGCTGCTCCCCCCTCAGGGGGAGGTGATCAAAGAGCAGGCCAATCAGATTATTTCAGAGGCAGTCCCTCTTCCCATTACTATATAACCCACTTGGACACTAAACTGCCATGTGCTACATCTGTGCAGGGGTTCTAGGTTTTCTCCATGCCTGGTACTTGGTTGGAGTATGAGTCTCTGGGAAGAACCCTGTGTTCAAATTTTCTGGTTCTGTTGCTCTCCTTGTGGAGTTCCTGTCCTCTCCAGATTTTACTATTTCCCACTTCTTACATAAGATCCCATGCACTCTGCCCAACAGTTGGCCATAAGTCTCAGCATCTGCTTTGATAGTCTGCAGGGCAGAGCCTTTCAGAGGCTCTCTGTGGCAGGTTCCTAGGTTGTTTCCTGTTTTCTTCTTCTTCTGATGTCCTTCCTCTTTGCCTTTTGGAATGGGGACTGAGCATTTTAGTCAGGGTCCTCTCTCTTGATTAGTTTCTTGTTTGTTTGTTTTCCATTGTATGGTTTTGGCTCCTCTGTCAAAAGTCAGGTGTGCATAGGCATCTGTTTTTTTTTTTTTTTTTTTCTGGGTTTTCAATTCGAGTCCATTGTTCAACCAGCCTATTTCTATGCTAGTACCATATAGTTTTTATTACTATTGCTCTGTACTATAGCTTGAGGTCAGGTATGGAGATAGCTCCAGGAGTTCTATTATTATATAGAATTGTTATAGCTATTCTGTTTTTGTTTTTGTTTTTCCATATGAAGTTTAGAATTGTTCTTTTAAGGTATGTGAAAAAATTGTGTTGTTGTTTGAATGAGAATTGCATTGAATCTGTAGATTGTTTTTGATAAGATGTTCATTTTTACTATATTAATCTTACCCATGCCTGAGCATGGGAGATCTTTCCATCTTTTCTGTATCTTCTTCAATTTCTTTCTTCAGAGACTTGATGTTCTTGTCATACAGATCTTTGACTTTCTTGGTTAGAGTTACCTCTAGATACTTTATATTATTTGTGGCTATTGTGAAGGGTATGGTTTCTCTAATTTCTTTCTCAGCCCGTTTGTCCTTTGCTTGCAGGAGGACTTCTGTTTCTTTGGGTTTTTTGTTTGTTTGTTTGTTTGTTTGTTTTTGTTTTGCTTTTGTTTTAGTTTTAATTAAATTTTTATTGTTTTAATATTAGTTACAGTTTAACTTTGTATCCCAGCTGGAGCCCACTCCCTCATTCCTTCCCAATCTCACCCTCCCTCCTTCATCTCCTCCCTGCCCCTTTCCAAGTCCACTGATAGGGGAGGACCTCCTCCCCCTTCCATCTGACCCTAGCTTATCAGGTATTTTCAGGACTAGCTGCAAAGTCCTCCTCTGTGGCCTAGGAAGGCTGCTCCTCTTTCAGAGAAGGGGAGGTCAAAGAGTCAGCCATTGAGTTCATGTCAGAAATTGTCCTTGTTCCACTTACTAGTTCACCCACTTGGATTCTGAGCTACCATGGGCTACATCTGAGTAGGGGTTCTAGGTTATATCCATATATGTTCCTTGGCTGGAGATACAGTCTCATAAAAGACCCCTGTGCTCAGATATATTTGATCCTTGTAGATCTCCTCTCCTCTCCAGGTCTTACTAACTCTCTCATCTTTCATATGATTCCCTGTACTCTGCCCAAAGTTTGGTTATAAGTCTCAGTATCTGCTTTGATACACTGCTAGGTAGAGTCTTTCAGAGGTCCTCTGTGGTAGGCTCCTGTCCTATTATTTGTTTTCTCCTACATCCAATGTCCATCCTGTTTGTCTTTCTAAGTAAGGGTTGATCATCTTGTTTTTGTTTTTAAATTAATCTTGTATCCAGCCATTTTGATAAAGGAGTTTATCAGCTGCAGTTCTCTAGTGGATTTGGGGGAGTTGCTTATGTATACTAACACATTATTTGTGGTAAATTTACACAACGGAATACTACTCAGCCATTAAAAACAAGGAAATCATGAAATTTGCAGGCAAATGGATGAAACTAGAAAAGATCATCCTAAGTGAGGTAACACAGACCCTGAAAGACATACATGGTACATACTCACTTAAAAGCAGATTTTAGTCATAGAGCACAGGATAGACATACTGTAATGTACAGACCCTAAGAATATAAGTCTGATGCTGGCTCACTAGGTAAGGGAGTGGGGAATAACTATTATAGACTATGTTGCCTGCTCTTTTGATCACTTCCCCCTGATGGGACTTCCCTACAAGGCCACAGGCCTCATGAGAATAATGAGCTGGAGTGTCTGGGGTAGGAGGGCTCCCCTTTTCTTCAGAATATGGGAGAGAAGATGCAGAAGGGAGGGTGAAACTGGGATAAGAGGAGGGAAGGGCCTATGACAGAGATGTAAAATGAATTAATTAATTTTAAAAATGTAGAATAAAAAAAGAGAAAAGAAAAGTAGGCAATTGAGCTGAGCACAGTGGCCCTTGCACACTTGTAATCCTAGCACTCCGGGAGACAGAGACAGAGGCAGGCGGATCTCTGTGAGTTTGAGGCCATCCTGGTCTACAAAGTGAGTCCAGGACAGCCAAGGCTACACAAAAACCCTGTCGAAAGGAAGAAAGAAAGAAAGAAAGAAAGAAAGAAAGAAAGAAAGAAAGAAAGAAGGAAGGAAGGAAGGAAGGAAGGAAGGAAGGAAGGAAGGAAGGAAGGAAGGAAGAAAGAAAGAAAGAAAGAAAGAAAGAAAGAAAGAGAAAGAAAAAAGATAAGTACGCAATTAAACTGTCAGCTAATACAAATGTTGTCAAAGTTTATGTTTAACTGAAAGTTAATAGTGTGTTTTGTTTGAGTTTACAGACACATTTTCTTCTTCCTAAAAGCATTTTCTTACTCTTTGAGCTATGCACTATTGCAAAATCCCATCTTATAGACGCAGAAACCATGATGTTAAAGAAACAAGTTCGTTTAATACACAGCTGGAACTGACCTTCCAACTTGAGTCTTCTCACAAACATATTCAGAAAAAAAGATGACTCCAGTTGCCACAGAACTGGGCTCTGGCCCTTTCCTGTGGGCTATAAAAGAAAATTAGCTGAATGTGAGCCATAGAGTAAACTAGTGACCAGCCTTTCCCACAGTCTCTGCTCTAAGGCCCTTGCACTGACTTCCCTTTGTGAGAGACTCTGGCCTGAAAGTATCAACTAAAGCCTTTCCTCCCCAGTTTGCTTTTGGTCAGAATGTTTTAGTGAAGGAAACATCAGAAAAGACACTGGATTGTTTTATCACTTATGAAATACATTCCAGAGTATTTGAATTGGGGGATGGAAAGCCACTTTCTCTTTTCTTGAGCTGTATATGAAATATTCTCTCTTTGTCTTCCTTGCATGTGTGTGTGTTTGTTGTCTTGTTTTGTTTGTTTTTGTTTTTACTTAAAAGAAAAGACTACCTTTCCCACTGCATTGAGCAGAGCTGATCATTCTCCATTGTGATTGCTGAGCATTGTCTCAATGGACCCATTGCAGTAGGATATTTTTGTATACCTTAAAGTGTATACCTTAAATTATACTTTATATACCTTATATGTTTTATATCCCACTCTTCTCTATCACCTTCTGCCCTCAGATGAGAACAGACAGGCTGTGAATATACAGTCAAGATGCGTCTTACTTGTTAAGCTCATACAGAACGCGTGAAAGGCAGTAAGTAACAGCTTTCGGTGATGCTCTTTTATGACAATGAACTTTTGTGTTTTAATGAGCCCAGGCTTAAGTAATAAAGGTCTCTTCTGTTGTCCAAGGCCAGCAATGTCTTGATTTCATAATTGTCCAGTTCTGATTGAGTTCAAGAAATAAAAGACACCATTCATAATAGTAAATTTAGAAACATTTGATGGGGCTACCAAAACCTTCTAGGCACATCTCCATTATCTCCCATGTGTTCAGTGTGGAAAAGCAATTACTCTGTGGAGATGGTGCAGTCAAGTCTGTAAACAGTTATTACATTTCAATTAAAGCTGCATGAAACTCTACATATTTGGTTTGCAGGAAATTAATGCAAATCTTTTTTGATGTTTCAATTCGAGAGGGGGCCTATCCCACACATTTGGCTCTGGGCACAACACTCAGACCCTTTCAAACATCAAAGACTATTTTTCCAGCATAAAACATTTGGCCTGGGGTTAAATTTTCCTAAAATATCAGTCTATACTCAAACTCCCAAGATTTCAAGCTGCATGGAAGTTTTGCTAAGAGAATTCAACATAAGCTAGCTTTCTAGCAGAGAACAAATTTTTCTGTGATGCTTTTATTGTCAAACATGCACTGGATATATTCATTGTCTTGGTTGAACATCCATAAATCACTGAAGCAAACTAGATGGTGTGTGTGTGTGTGTGTGTGTGTGTGTGTGTGTGTGTGTCACAGAAGGTTGAGAAGAAATGAATCAACACACATTAAACACCTATCATGCTTCCATCACTTTTCTTGAGTTGTTTCATTAAATTTCTCCATTAACACTGGGAGGTTGTGTTTCTCTTTATTCAGATGAGAAGAATTCGGAAAAAACTCCGAAGAAGAAAAGAAGGGACTTCCTAAATTACATAGGTGGGTGCTGGCACTATGAATGGATGTGGAACTCTCCTTTTCTGACACCCTTGGCAGATCTGTCTCCCACTGGATAGAGATATTGGGACGTGGTCCACGTTCACAGCCATCATGTCTTTCGTTTCTGTTTCCAGTGTTCATCACCTCTTTCAGGCGCTCTTCATAATAGCTGAGTTGGTCACCTACTCTTTGTATGAATGCCTTCACTTCCCTCTTAGAACACACAAGTAACACACTCAAATGATAAAGGAGCTGTGCTCGCTCTTTCTTCCAAGAAGTGTTACATATGGTGGAGTGGGGGTTGGGCAGGCAGAGCAAGACTGCAGGCATAATAGGGGACTTCACACTTCCATCGCTTCCCATGAAAAATAACATATGGACAGAACATTTATTTGAAAGAACAGATTTGTTTCTTGTTGCTCTCCAGCAGTTGAAAGAGAAGGGGGGGGGGAGCCTTTTAACAGCCATCTGAAAATACTCCTCCAAAGAAAGAAATAGAGTTGATCTTTTTTCAGATTGCAAAATTAACATGAACAAATCTGAGTCATAATGATTCCATTTAAATGTATTCTCTGAGTTCCCGTTGCAATGAATCTACCTCTCTGCTAGGGATGGCACAAAGTCTGTCCTCAAGCTCTTGTTTTATATTTTTGCAGAAAAGACATTTAAACATCATGTACATTTCTATTGTTTTCAAGTTAATTCTCTATTTTAATCATTACTTTACATTTTTCAACCTTCTCACTTCTTGATACACAAATCCCAAAAGCCATTTCAGAAAATGAAGACAAGTTCCTGACCACCATTTTTGTTTCCAAGGCCATTTGTTTCCTATCATCCCAGTTGCTGGATGAGATCTGGAATGATTCACAACTCTTGGCACTGTAAAATTCCTCGGGCCCAGAAGAAAGACATTGCCAGGAAACAAATTAAAAAGTTCAACTTAAAATTGTATCTACCCTTCAAGCTCCTGGTATATAAAAGTATTCACAGCTTTTGTCTAGGCTAGATTTAATTTAAACCACATGAGAATTAAAAGGATTGGCCTCCTGGAAGCTTGCTAATTTTTTAAAGCAGAAATCAGAAGGGAATGAGAAAACCTACAGTTCTTTAAAGAATATAAATGTGAGGAGTTGTAGAGGTGGCTCAAGAGCAAAGAGCGATTGCTGTCTTGGCAGAGAACCTGGGTTAGGTTCCCAGATCCCAGGTTGTGGCTCACAACCATCTATAGCTCGAGTTATAGAATCTACTTCCTTCTTCTTACCTCTGCAGGCACCAGGTTTGCACATGGTACATATGAACATGAAAAGGCTACAAGTCATGGCTTTCATTGATGCTCTCTTTGTTAAGGGTAATACTGACCAACCTTAGCACTTCCGCATTCATAGATCCAAATGACTATATAACTTGATCTGGAATAAACTTGTCGAAGTCCGCGAGGCTGAGGTGTCCTTTTCCCTCCTCCCCCACCCAACCTTGTCTCTTCTGACTTTCAAGGCCAGCAGTGTCTTTGTTTTATAGCTTTACAGTTCTGATTGCGTTCAAGAGAGAAAACACACCATTCATAACAGTCATTTCTAAAACATTTGGTCGGACTTCCAAACCCGTGGTAGGCATGTTTACATTTATCCCCCCATTTGTGCGGGAAAGCATACATACATGCAAACGAAACACTAATACACATAAAATGAATCTTTCAAAAGGTTTCAGAAAAAATAATATACATGGGAAATTTTGTCACACACCTAGACTAAGTGATCGTAGAAATGGCCCTTCCTTTTGTGCTATCAATCAGAACCATTGCTGCTTTAAAGCTAAGTAAGGATTCATCACTTTCCAGAAGCAAACGCTGATGAGATCATTCTTTCTCCCCGTCAAGATTTGTTCCTTTTTCAGCTCATTGTCAGTGGTTTTACAGGGGGGTCCTCCTTACCTTGCAATTGCTCCTTTAATTGACTGTTTATCTGACCATCTGAGGACCTCCGGAAAGAACGCCTTTTAAGTGAGAACTGCTCCTACGAAAAGGAGTAATGAAATTCAGACCCCAGTCGTCAGAAAACACAAATGCTCATCAGAACACAAAGTAGGCTCTGGATGAATGCAAAATTATCATCAAACGCTGTTGTTGTTAAAAATATATACATATAAGGCAGATCTGTTTTTTTCTGTTTTATTTATTGAAAATTGATTTTTTCATATAATATATTCTGATTATGGTTTCCCCTCCCTCAACTTCTCCCAGGGCCTTCTCCCCTCCCCTCCCATTCAATTCCACATTTTTTCCTCTCATTAGAAAATAGACATCTAAAAATACTAAAATAAAATAAAATCAAAAGAAACAAACCAGAATAGGAAAAAAAAAAAGCAAAAGGAAAAAGTACAGGAAATCCACAGAGACACAGAGACACACACACATTTGCACACAGAGGATTCCCATAAAAACACAAAATCAGAAACCACAATTTATACATTAAAGACCTGTAAGAACCTTAAAAATTGATAGTTTATTTTGTGTCAGCCATTAAATTGCAGTAATGAAGAAAAATGAAAAGTGTATTTTGGCATACAGATTATATTTACAGTTGAATGATTCTAGGTAGGTTTTCATGAATGCTGATAAATTCTTATTGAAGTATTCTATGATCTATTTTAAAATTTCTATTATTTGTTTTTCCTTTTACATTTTTGTGTGTGTATGTGTGTGTGTGTGTGTGTGTGTGTGTGCGTGTGTATTTGCATGCATGTAGATGGACACTGGAGGTTTATGTTGGGAATCATCCCCAGTCACTTGTCTAGTTGTCCAGTAACGTGGGGTCCCTTCCTCAGAACCTGATATGTCTAGTCTCACTACCAGCTTGCTTTGGGGACCCTCCCTTCTCCATATCCCTATGCTGAAATTTCAGAAAGGCTGCAAGACACACAGAGCACTCACACTGAGTTCTGGCTATCCAAACTCCAGTCCTCGAACATGAGTGGCAGGTGTTTTAACTCCGGAGTGGTCTCCCCAGCCCCCAATTCCCTCATTTTGATGTTGCTGCTATTCCAGACTACCTAGCCTTCCCATGACAGACTCTTCTTCACACCAAGACTGACCATGGTTTTGATACACTGAAGTTGTAAGTGAAACAGAAGTCCAACAAATACATATAGCTGGATTCTGGAGGTCCATGGAGCTCCTTTAATGCTGTAGCACATGACTCTCACGTGGATGTAGTGCCTACCAGGTACAAAACTGAACGCGAAAGCACCTACCCCAAAACACTTCCTAAAACAATGGTAACTTCCTTTTTCCAGTCACTCACACTGAGATGTTGGAAGTTCTGACTGACTCCTGGTAACAAAGAAAATCTTCTTGCCTCAACTTTTATCTCTGAAGCTTGAAAATCTTCCTCCATCTCTAAATTTTCCATGTAGCTCCAATCTATCATTGAACATATCAAGCTATACCTTATTCTCCGAGCCGCCACCTTGCTCTATTTTTCTCCATACAGAAATATGTGACATCTCTGCTGAATGCATTCTAAAAGTCTTCCGTCCTATGAAGAGGAAGAGCCACATCCCTGACAATGGCTTTAAAAGTTCACAAGCGCTGCACTTCTTTCTCAGCACTCTCTACTCTATCGTCTCTGCTCCTGCCTTTCATTTCTCCAACATTTCTCTTTGTATTTCTACAAAACACACACAGCCCTGGCTCACCTTTTCTCTCCGTGTAAAACGCCCTTCCCTCATTAATCCATGCAGGTGCTCACACGTCTTCCACAGGTCCTTCATCAGCTGTCATCTTATTGGTGACATTGATCCTTACCGTCTTACTGAAAATTTAATCTCCCCAGCTCTTTTCAGCCCCCTCTTTGCTTGATGTTATCATATCGCTTCAAATAAACTGAGGAATTTGCTTATTATAGTTCACCTCTGTTAGCTTTTGTTCCAAACTTGATAACATGCTCTGTGAAAACAGGACTTTTGCTGATTTTACTAATCACTGTAGCCAGCATCAAAACTGGGCCTGGTTCAAAATCATGATGAATAGTGATGAATAAAGAATTAATGCTTTTTTCCTTGTGAAGAAAATTTCTTAGTATGTTTCTACCCAAATGTCACAGGTTGGACAAGATTAAAAAATTAAATTAAATTAAATTAAAAAATAAAATAAAATAAAAATCACTTTAAAGATAATAGCAGAGCTACAAACTAAATTTGACCAATATATACCAAATCTCTGGATGGCATATTAGGGGAGAATAGATAATGGTAAAGAATAATAAACAAAAAATATAGAAAAGAAGACACAGGAAGGGAAATGGTTCAAAAGTGGCTCTTCCTGTTGATTTGAAGAAAAATGAAAGTGAAAGCCACAGACCTGCCTTCAATCAGTAGCTTCTTTTCCTCCATGTTCTGGGGCACGTAATCGGAATCTCTTACTTTCTCTCTGTAAACCGAGTCTAATAAACCCGACCTCCATAAAACTGCCGTGAGGAGATGAGATGATATACAGTGCCTATTTCGTGTGTGGCATATGGGACGCACCCCGTAATGAAAGCTGCCCCACAGGGCCCACAGCCAGGTGCCCCAGCACCAATCAGTACAACAAATGTTCAGATCTTGGCTTTCAGTTGTTGTTCTCTAATAAAAAGAACAGGGTTAATTCAAGAAGAAAAGAAGATTTCGGTACTGGAGCAGGAAAAAAAAAAGTCAACATGAATCTAGAGTATCTATCACCAGAATGTAAGGGAATGCTACCAAGTGAAGTCTGAACTGTAGGGTGCTGATCACAGAGGAGACTGCGACTCCATGGGGCCAAGAGGAAATCTCAGCACCTGCTGCTTGCTTTCACTGTGTCTCAGAAACGATTTTAATAAATAAATAAACAAAGGCTGGTAAAAGGTGGGGAGGGAAAGGATAGAGGCAAGGTTTGCCTGTTACCAATGGAACAAAGGCAGTGAACTAGAAGACCTTCCAACAACCAAGCCTGGAGCTTGGTTGGATGCTTGAAAGTAAAACATTATTGCATTTCTGCGGTAGTTGAATGTGTTTGTCAACTGGGTTAACTTAAGAAGTGCCTACGAGACCAATGAGGTATCCTGCTGCCTATGTCGATAAGGGAGTTCCCAGAAGCAACTTTCCAAAGCAAGAGGACCCGCCTCAGTGTGAGGTATGGGTGGTACCATCATGGAGACTGCTTCCCCAGATCAAGCAGCGAACCCAGCAGTCCAGGTTTGGGTTTTTTTGTTTCTGTTTTTGTGGGGTTTTTTTCTTCCTGTTGCATACTTCTGCTTCCTGAGGATATACTTCATCAGGGACCCATAACTAATGAAGCCAAAGACTGTGGCCTGAAAACCATGGGCCAGAATATGACTTCTTCATTTCTCAAGTTCTCTGTACTGAGAATTTTGCCACAGTTACTATAAAACAAAAGACAAACAAACAAACAAAAAAACCTAATCCAAAGCCAAATTGCAAACTAAATATTCATATGACCATGTTGATGTATCATCTCAAAGTATAGTTAAGTTGAGATAGGAGAGATCTTGAGAGAATAATTCCAGTAAGTAAGTAAAATGGACAGAGATAAGGCATAGGCAACAACACTAGAACACTACAGGATCCATGGATGGATACTAAAAGCAGTGAGGAAGCTTGTACCTATCTGTCTTATCCAAATGTGTGTTAATTATTCTGATAGTTCCTCTTTGTAAACATGTATACAAAGTCTCTGAAATACTTCCTTCTAAAAGGCATAGAATAGTTTACTCATTTACAAAGGACTCTATTCAATGATTCATCTTAAGGAACAGGATTTGAAAGCTCATAAATAGTAGTTTTACAGTAAAGAAACCTGGTGAATAAGCCCTTCACTGAGTAATTACAGAAACAGCAAAGGATAGTCATATGATGCAAAGGGAGGATTATTGCTTCCGTTGCATTGTTCTTCAGCATCCGTCAGTCCATTCATATCATGTGAAATTTTCAGATAAATGAAATTGATGGATATGCTATAAAATACCTGACCAGGCTCTTCATGAAAGCCAAAGACATGAATGGCAATAAAAACAAAACAAAACACAAACAAAAACAAACAAAAAACCTTAAGAATGGTCATAGAGAAAACTTCAGGCATATGGCTGGCTGATGCAAATGTAGTATTTTGGACTGGAATCTAAAACCAATAAAACAAATCAAGAGAAACATCAGGCATCTGAATAAAATCTGTAAATTATTCAGCTGTAATGTATATATTTTAATTTTGTGTTTTTCCTGAACATACTATGATTAGACAAGGTGTCATCACCAGGAAAAGATGATAAACTGGATAAATTTATGTTTTGCTATCTTTGTAATTCTTGTTTAAAACTGAACTCATTAAAATATATTAAAACCTCAAAATTGCTTAGCATTAAACAAGATATGCCTATGAAAATATTATATGACATTATATTACATAGCACTGTATTAGTAACTATTATTATGTAATAACAATGAGAAGTAGTGGTTTAGATGGTGATGATGGCTGTAAAAGTCAACACTGAAGTGATTTGAACAGACCAGCTCACTGAGCCAAACAAACAAATATGCCCAACACATACTCAAAAAATTTAACTCATCATAGCTGAGAGCAGCTTCCAAGATGACCCTGTATGCTCCTCAACTCTTAGTCTTTGCTTCTTTGTCCAGTAGGGACATACTTAAAGAATAGAGCAGTGATGAGCTACTTCTATACTAACCGAAAAATAAGATCTTTGAATTCCTTCTTGACTGTTCTCTGTTTTTATGATAACCATGGAGGAAAAGGAGTTTCAATAATTCAGGAGAGGATAAGTCAAAACTCTCAGAGCAATTCAAAACATTTGGGTGACAAGCTAGGTTGTGAAAGACACTGAGGGATCGCTTTGCCACTGTGCATTGACTAACACGGAGGAAGGTAGCAGCTCTCTTGTGAGGACAGTCAAGCAATCCATGTGAGAAGAAAATGAAAGCTCCTGCCAACTGGCAGGCCTGTGTAAAAGTCCTTGGAAGCAGATCCTGCAGGTCTAGGCAAGATGATACAGATGGTACAGTCTCCAGTGACATCCTGACTATTATCTTGGAAGAGACCCAGAGGTAGGGTGACCCAGTTAAGCCACGGCCATATTGTTAACCCAAAGAAACTATGAAACAATAAGTGGTATTGCCTTAACCACTCACCAGTGGAACAATTACAATGTACTGGTACATAACTTACATAATATTCTTTGAAAAGTGAGCCTCATTTGTCTAGAATAAATGCTTAGGGCTGTTAGTCTGCTAATAGACAAAAGCTCAAGGCATCCTGGCAAAGGCTTCTTGGGAAATGCAACCTTCTCTTTATTCTCTTTCTTTCCTCTTTTGTTTTAATTTTGTGATAATACAGAGTTGGTATTTAACCCTGGGATTTTGCTGTTCTTCTGTTTCTTTTCTTTGCTATTTGATGCTTTTTCCCACATTCCTGAGACAGAATCTCAGTCTGCGGTACAGGCTGGCCTCAAGCTCATGTTCTTCCAGCCTCAGTTCATCGTCTGCTGAGATTACAAGCCTCCACCACACCTTGTCTTGCTGTTTTTCGGATGCAGTGACTTGCCAAGGAACAAAGGAAGCCTGGAACTAGAAAAACAAAGTTGGAGTCCGTGTCATTTAGAAACACCAAACTTGACAAAACATGCTGGGGTGCAGAAGGACAATACTTAAAGAGATCTTTTCTCTTTGCAGGGGGTCTTTGTATGGTTGCGGTTTTATCTGTTACTTTTTAGAATCTGAACATCAGTGGTCTCTTCATGGAAACACCATCCAGAAGTTACCTTTTTATGTACAAAGGGAAGACTCTGAGCACAAAGAGTTCATGATGGGGATGGAAGTCTAGCTCTTTCTTTGCCACTTCTAGCCATATGGTTTCAGGCATCTCACATTCTTCTATATTTGTGTTGTCCATGATCATGTGGAGGATGCATAAAACACTCTGTCTAGTGTCATTGGACAGTCTCAAAGTTTCAGGACTGTTTCAAAACAGATGAGTATTATGAACCCCGCTTCTTTTGAAAGAAACGCTGCTCCTTTAATTCAGATAAATGATGTGAATGCTCCCAGAAGATCATTTGTTAAAGCAGTTTCAAGGAAATGAAGGCTAACCACTGATGTCTCCGGGCTGAACACGCATTAAGCCTGTAACTGGGGCACAAGAGCACATCTTTGTCTCACTCAACAACCACTATTTTGTGAGGCTGGAGGCCTACATATTGTCCTACATCACCCTTCCTGGATTAGATACTTTTAAACTGAGGAGCAATTTCGTGTGCATCACCTGCTCTATTAGCCCAGGCCAACACTAATGACATATTTTAATAGAAAAATGGGCAGTTGGGCACCTGAACTTTACCCTGTCGTGGATCATTTTTGGCAGCTGGGTTTTTATTCATTAGTTTGATTGAAACCTCTTTCCCGATAGCAGCAAAGGGACTCTTCTTTGTTCAGGGGTTTTCATAAAGGCAAAATGGAAGTCTGTGCAGGCAGGCTGCTATGCTTGAATACATTTATTTTCCCAGGCTTCAAGCCACAGCGGTGAGCAAACAAATGGCTCTTACCTACATCTTTATGCACGCCCTAGGAGAGCAAGTTTATAGGATTAAATAACGCTCATCTGATTTGACTTTTCCACGCCCGGACTTAAGTCACTGCACAGGCTTGTATATTAAAATCCCCCCATCTAATCCTTAACCCTTAGCCCTGGGCTATTTGAAAATCAAATGGCTGTGTATGTTTATGTTTCTTCCTCTGTATATATACAATCATTGTCTATAATGTTGTAGGAGGAGAGTCTGGCTTTCTATTATTACTAAATTCTTTCTTTTTACAGAGCATCAACCTCAAAGGATTTTCTTTCGCAGCTTCTTAACTTCTCTTCCAAGCATAATGATTCCAGACAGACGGAATAACTGACCAGTGATCCATCATGTTTTTAATCATTTACAGTCTGATTCCTTCGTGGTGGTGTCTGATATTTGGATTTGAAGAATGCTTTCCTGGAGAACACACTCAACCCAATATTTCAGAGTAATAAATTACCCGTGTTTGGAGGCCTCGAACAGCCTGTGTTATTTTGTCCTTATTGAAAATAATGAGCTATCTGGAACATTGCTCCTGACTTGGATTTAGAATTTGAGATATTAAATAGGGCCCCAACGTACTGGACTCGTATCTTCACAAGAGAGGAAACACATTGGGGTGGGAGGGCGATGAAAATGTGGGGGAGCTGAGGGAGAAACATCAGCATTGTACAGACAGTTTCTTGTTTGGAGGTGTGTTTTTCCTCCAAGATGGAGAAAATCTTTATGTCTCTGACCTGTCCCAGATGCTCGGTCAGCTGGAAGGTTATAGTTAAAACAGGAAGCAAGCAAAGCTTCTTGCACTGGCTCTGATCATTCTGAAGCATTAGAAAGAAATTTGCTTCTCTTGTATGGCATCCCCCTCTACTCTTACCTGAAAGGTGAGGTTGGAGGGTCACCACGGTTGATGAAATAGGTATATCACAGGATAAACTTTTTTTTTTTTTGCCTGAAATGGGTGTACCTCCATTTCAGTACAAATTAATCATTACATGAAATTATAACACACTTGTTTAAATGCGTGTGGAAGGAAAGAGAATCTATGTTTTTATATGAGAGAATACACAGATATCTTCAAATAAAGTTAACAAATTAAAGTAGGAATGTTTTTAAATTAAATTAAAGTAGGAATATTTTTTGCCAAGAGTGATTAGGTTTCTGTACTAAATGAAAAATATCTGAAATCCTACTTCAGTTAAACCAGAGTTTATGCCTTAATTTTAAAATGCTGTATGATTGTACTGCATTTGGTAGTGTATCATAAGAGTGAAACCAGTTACTAACTTTTGATTCCTGAGTATTATGCCTTGAGAAACCGTCTGTGTCCTCTTTAAATTTCTGTAGGGTTGGACAGACTGCAGCCTACAGATTGCCACCTGTTTCAGTATGACTTGTGAGCTAAGAACGATTTTTATATTTCTAAATGTTTTTTTTAAGTCAAGGAAGAATAGTGTTTTGTGACATATGAAATTGCATGAAATTTAAATTTCATAGTTGATAAATAAAGTTTTATTGGAAGCTGGCCATGCCCATTTGTTTGCATACTATCTCTGTCTGCCTTTTTTGCTGCTTTTGTGTTACAACTGCAGAAAGCAGCCGTATGGCTCCTGCTGCCTGAAATAGTTATCTGTGACACTTCGCGGAAAAAGAAAAAAGAAAAAAAGTTTGCCTGCCCTACCTTGCAGCATTGTTGTAGGATTGAAAGTTATGTAAAGAGTGTGGCACAGGGATATAGAGAGAGGACAAACAGAGGTACTTCCACCCGTGAAAATGAATGTGTGGCTATGTAGACGGAAGGAAAGACTGCCTAGACGTACTCCCCACGTACATGCGTGTCCCCTCCATTAGCAAGAACATGTGTCAATGCTGCAGTTTGCCCTGCAAGCAACCAGACTGTTGTTGTCAACGATGGAGTCGGCATCCATTCTTGAAGAAAAGTTCTCCTATAGAAAATATTTGCTTATTAGTTGTTAATATTGTTTACTCCATGGTGGGGATCACTGTATAAATAAATAGAAGCATGTTGGCAATTCTAATGATGGAAAAAAACTATATCCTAAAAGCAAGCTTCCTGCTTGTACACTGAAATAACAGTTATGGATAAGGTAAAGGTGCATTCCAAGATTGAACTGAGGTCCCTTTCACTTTGTTCTTCCATAAGAAAGTCTCCCTGCACCAAGTGCCTTTTCTGTCAAGATCTACCTAGATGTGTGCTTTTAAATTTTTTTTTCTAGCAGTCTTAAAAGAACATAGGAAATTGCAACGGGAAATATCTTGTGTTACTAGTGTGAAAAAAATCTCATACAGGTATAGCCTGAGAGAAACAGTGAGAAAACTTGAATGTGTCTCCCCTTCCCATCACTGGCATGGCCACAGAGGCCTACAGGAGCTATCTATGGTGAGAACATTTAGATATCTTGCTCAATAATTTCCATTGCAATTGCTTTGGTTCAGCAGCCATAGTAATAATGCTACCAGTTGGGATGCTTCTGGTTTATTCATAAGAATACATGGCCTCCCGTGAGATAGACAAGGGATTAGGCTCTGTGTAACCAGCAGGAAATAAATCAATGATGAGCTGCGTTAATTTAATAGTTTGATGAAAGGAAGCAAATAACAATTACATAAAGCTTAAATAGGTGATGTCCAGTTTTATGTGGTCAAGGAGGCAGAAACACACACACCAGATGAGCAGGAAGGAGTATTCCTAAGTAGGCCTTCCTTTTGAAGCTGAGAGCTGGGCCGCAAGATTCAGCCATGTGGGAAACTGCGAGAACACTTTGCAAAGTGAAACAGTGGCTAAAGGCCTTGTTCTGGGAACGAGTAAGGAATTCTCAGGGAAATAAAAGATTATCCGGCCAACCACATGACTCAGTTGGTCAAGAAACAAAACAATGAGTTGCCTCAAAGTCACATGCTGATGGAATCAAAATTATTCTTACTTGTTTGGGAACTAGGTGGTTCTGCTTTTATGTTTTCATTCACAAGACCGAAATAGAGGCTGGCCAGGCAAGGAGAAGCTTTGCGGGGTATCTACTGTAGAATCATCACTGAAACTGCCATTCACAGTGAGTAAAAACAAAACAAAACAAAAATGCCCAAAGGAACTGGAGACAACGGCTAAGGATGAAGAATGCTAAAAACATCATCTGACTTTAGCTGTTTAAAATAATGTACGTGAGGAGCAAGATGAGGTTTAAAAAGAAACTGTTCCATTTTAAGGCAGAATTAGAAAAACAAAAGAATGGATCCTTTATAGGTTGAAAATTAAGTTTATCATCTCAGGCTTTAAGGCAAACAGTTATAAAAGCACATAGTGTTAGGGTAAAGATGAAAGCTAGAACACTCCCAGTAAAATCCAGCCTCAGGGAAATGATTATATCATGTTGTAGCTTTAAAGAGAGGTATGATGCTTGCTCGGAGACCCTCTTATCTAGATAAAGGGCTTTATGAGTCTTGAAGGCATTGTCTGGAGGACCTTCCTGCTCACCATAGATCTGAATGCAGGATATCACAGTGTCACAGATACGACTGGTTAATGGAACTCACTACAATAAGAACTTATAAGGAACTCAGAAAGGATTTAAGGCAATTGTAATTATGGATGTTTATGTTGAAAGAGAGACATTTGGCTTCCCAAAGTTTATGAGCTGAAAGAAACTGAGAAAACCATGAACACAGGTTGTAGCTAATAAGGAGGATAACTCAAGAAGAAATATGAAAAGTTTGTTTCAGAAAACGGAAGAGAAACTCCAAAAGACTGGAAATAGGTGTTTGGTGAGATTTCATAGCTGTTTCCATCTCCCATTTGCCTTTAGTATAGGTTGCAAATATAGTGGTGGGTGTTTTGAGTAGAATGTAACAAGGGGTGGGACAAAGAATTTTTTCTTGCTTACGAGCCTTCAAATCAAGAGAAGCCATTCTCAAATGAACTGAGAAATTTTCTTCTGAAAAACTGCTTCTTAACAGTTCTACCTTAAACAAATTTAAATAATAAAAAAATTATGAAAGTATGAACCTCACTTTTTAAGGGGTACGTATTTTAGTGGTGTTTAAAAAAGGGTAAGTTAAGTCTGCATACAGAACAACTGTCAATCATTTGGCTATTGTTTACCCAGACACATTAAAAGAAAGTTCTTTTACCCAAATCCATGAACAAATACCTAGTGAATATTCAAATCATAATTGCCAAACTCCTGAAAACAACCAAGATGACAGTCAAATTGGAAATTGATAAACAAGCTGTAACAAAACCATTTAAAAGATTTTTTTTTCAACAATGAGAATAAGGTATAAGGATGTAGAAAGATAAAGAAATAAATGTAAGTGCATATTTACTCTAGTTTGGTTTCTGTGGCTGGTATAAACATCTTGTCCAAAAACAATGTGGGACAGAAAATGCTTTATTTGGCTTCCAGGTTACAGCTTATCATTAAGAAAAGCAGGCTGGATCTTAAGTCAGAAACTTGGAAGCAGGAACTGAAGCATAGATCATACAACACTGCTTACTAGATGTTCTGTCTGACTTGCTCACCTGCCACTTCTAAAAAGGAAATACTCACTTGCTTAGGGATGACAGCACTCAGTGAACTGGTTACATTCATAAGAGATTATGTCTTACTTAAGACATAAAACAAGTTTTGCCCTGCTTACAAGATGTGCAGGGATGAAGGTGGGGCACAGATAAGGAGAGCATCCAGCTGATGACTGGCCCAGCCTAGGACCCACCTCATGAGAGACAGCCAACCCTTGACATTGTTGAGGATGCTCTGCTGTGCTTGCAGAGGGGAGCCTTGCATGGCTGTCCTCCCAGCAGCTGATGGAAACAGAGACCCACAGCCACACCTTGGGCAGAGTACAGGGAGTCTGGTGGAAGAGTGGGGAGGAGAATACAAAGGCTCAAAGGAGTCAGGAGCTCCACAAGAAGACCAACAAAGCCAACTAACCAGGGTGGGGCAGGAAGGGTAGCTGTGGAGGCTGAAGCACCAACCAAAACTATGGACTGACTGACTGGACCTAGGACCCTACTCAGATGTAGCTTCTGGTCAGCTTGGTCCTCATATGGGTTCCCTGGTAAGGGAGGCAGGGACTAACTCTGACATGGACTCTGTTGCCTGCAGTATTTGTCATTCTCAGTCTGATTTATTTCATTTAAACTGATGATCTCCAGTTCCACCCATTTCTTTGCAAATGACATAATTTCATTCTTTATGGAGTCTTTTTCTTGTCTTATTTCATACACTGGAATTTTTTTACTGTGATTTTGAATGAGTAGAAGAGGCAAATACTCTCACTGAAGGAAGGAGTTCAGTTTCTTACAGTTAAATATATCATAAAGTAGGTATTTTATGTTAATTTTCCTGGGGAAGTTGTGAACTTGGGGAAGTTTCCCTCTATGGTTAGCTGTGAGCTTTGTTTGTTTTGAGTAAATCATGAACGGATATTACATATTTTAAAAGGGCTTTTCCTTAGTGTAATGATAAGATGTTATAGTATTTCCTCCTTGGCTTTTTTATGTGGTAGGTTGCTTTAATTTATATTCAAGCAATGAATCAGCCTTAAATATGCCATAACATCCTGCCTGACTGATTTAGATAATTGTTTTTACATGTTGTTGAATTTGAGTTGCTATATTTTTTAAATATTTTTATATATGTGTTCATGAAGTATATTGGTTGTACACTTTCATTTGGAGGTTTTCTTTTCTTTTTTCTTTCTTTTTTTATTTCCTGTAATGCTTTTCAAAAAAATTTTATGGTTCATCTTTTCATAAAATATTCCTTAAGAGTTTTTTCTATAATTTTTATTTTTTACATTAATTACAGGTTATTTACTTTGTATCCCATCAACAGCCCCCTGCCTCATTCCCTCCCAATCCCATCCTCCCTCCCTCATCTCCTCCCTACCCCTCTCTAAGTCCACTGATAGAGGAGGTCCTCCTCCCCTTCCATCTGACCGTAGTTTATCAGATCTCATCAGGACTGGCTGTATTGTCCTCCTTTGTGGCTTGGCAAGGCTGCTCCTCCCTCGGGGAGAGAGTCAAAGAGCCAGCCACTGAGTTAATGTCAGAAACAGTCCCTGTTCCCCTTACTAGGGTACCCACTTGGATACTGAGCTGCCACCGTCTGCGTCTGAGCAGGGGTTCTAGGTTATATCCATGCATGGTCCTTGCTTGGAGAATCAGTTTCAGAAGAGACCCTTGTGCCCAGATATATTTGGTCCTTGTGCGCTCCTGTCCTCTCCAGGTCTTACTAACTCCTCCTTCTTTCATATGATTCCCTGCACTCTGCCCAAGGTTTGGTTATGAGTCTCAGCATCTGCTTTGATGCACTGTTAGGTAGAATCTTTCAGAGGCACTCAATGGCATTCCTTAAGTTCTGATTTAAATTATTTCCCTTGAGAAATTCAATGCAATGAAAATTTTTTCCATCAAATATGAAATATTTATTTTGTCATATAGAAAACATTGCCTTTAAAACAATTTAAAGTCTTATAGTCTGAGAAAGTGCCAGATTGATTTCCAAAGTGGTTGTACCAGTTTACATTCCCACCAGCAATGGAGGAGGGTTCCCCTTTTTCTACATCCTCTCCAGCATGTATTGTCACTTGAGTTTTTTATCTTAGCCATTCTGATGGGTATAAGGTGAAATCTTAGGGTTGTTTTGATTTGTATCTCCTTGATGACTAAGGACATTGAGCGTTTCTTTTTTTAATTTTTATTTTATTAATTACAGTTTATTCACTTTGTATCCCAGCTGTAGCCCCCTCCCCCATATCCTCCCAATCTCACCTTCCTGCCCTCTTCTTCTCATTTGCTCCTCTCCCAGTCTATTGATAAGGGAGGTCCTCCTCCCCTTCTATCTGTCCCTAGTCTATCAGGTCTCATCAGGACTGGCTTCTTTGTCTTCCTCTGTGGACTGGTAAGGCTGCTCCCCCCTCAGATGGAGGTGATTAAAGAGGCAGCCCATGAGTTCATGTCAGAGACAGTACCTGTTCCTATTATTCATTTACAGAATGGAATACTACTCAGCAATTAAAAACAAAGAAATCATGAAATTTGTAGGCAAATGGTGGGATCCAGAAAAAAGATCATCCTGAGTGAGGTATCCCAGAAGCAGAAAGACACACATGGTATATACTCACTTATAAGTGGTTATTAGACATATAGGATAATCATACTAAAATCTGTACACCTAAGGAAGCTAATAAAGAAGGAGGACCCCAGGTAAGATGCTCAATCTTCATTCAGAAAGTCAAACAAGACAGACATTGAAAGAGGGAGAAAACAGAGAAAAGGACAGGAGCCTATCACAGAGGGCCTCTGAAAGACTCTACCTAGCAGGGTATCAAAACATATGCTGAGATTCATAGCCAAACTTTGAGAATTTCTTTAATTGTTTCTCTGCCATGTTAAATTCCTCTACAGAGAATTCTCTGTTTAGCTCTGTACTCCATTTTTTTTAATTGGATTACTTGATTTTTTTGCTTTATAACTTCTTGAGTTCTTTATATATTCTAGATATTAGAACTCTGTCAGATATAGGGTTGGTGAAGATCCTTTCCCAGTCTGTAGGCTGTCATTTTGTTTTGATGACAGTGTCCTTTGCTTTACAGAAGATTTTCAGTTTCATGAGGTCCCATTTATTGATTGTTGATCTTAGAGCCTGTGCTGTTGGTGTTCTGTTCAGGAAGTTGTCTCCTGTGCCAATGAGTTCAAGGTTCTTGCCCACTTTTTCTTCTAACAGGTTTAATGTGCCTGGTTTTTATGTTGAGGTCTTTTATCCACTTGGGCTTTAGTTTTGTGCAGGGTGATAAATATGGATCTATTTTCATTTTTCTACATGTAGACATCCAGTTGGACCAGCACCATTTGTTAAATATGCTGGGTTTTTTTTTTTTTCCATTGTATGGTTTTGGCTTCCTTGTCAAAAAATCAAGTATCCATAGGTGTGTGGATTTATTTCAGGGTCTTCTATTTGGTTCCATTGATCCACTATTCTGCTTCTATGCCAGTACCATGCAGTTTTTATTACTATTGCTCTGTAGTACAGCTTGAAATCAGGGATGGAGATGCCTCCAGATGATCTATTATTCTACAGGATCGTTTTGGAAATTCTGGGTTTTTTGTTTCTCCATATGAAGTTGATAATTTTTCTCTCAAGATCTGTAAAGAATTGTGTTGGTATTTTGATGGGAATTGAACTGAATCTGTAGATTGCTTTTAGCAGGATGGCCATTTTCACTATGTTAATCTTACCAATCCATGAGCATGAGAGATCTTTACATATTCTGATATCCTCTTCAATTTCTTTCTTCAGAGATGTGAAGTTTTTTTAAAACAGGTCTTTCACTTGTTTGGTTAGAGTCACACCAAGGTATTTTATGTTATTAGTGGCTATTGTGAAGGGTGTTGTTTCCCTAATTTCTTTCTCAGACCATTTGTCTTTGGTATACAGGAGGGCTTCTGATTTTTTTTTTTTTAGAAAGAGGTCCCTGGATAAGATGATCGATCCTCACTCAGAAAGAATAATGGGATGGACACTGGAAGAAGGAGAAAACAGGAAATAGAACAGAAGCCGACCACAGAGGGCCTCTGAAAGACTCTACCCAGCACTGTTTCAAAGCAGATGCTAAGACTCTTAACCAAATTTTGGGCCGAGTGCATGTATTCCTATGAAAAAAGGGGGAGATAGTGGGACCTGGAGAGGACAGAAGTTTTACAAGAAGAACAACAAAATATCTGGGCACAGGGATCTTTTCTGAGACTGATACTCCAATCAAAGACCATTCATGGATATAACCTAGAACCCTTGCTCAGATGTAGCCCAAGGCAGCTCAGTATCTAAGTGGGTTTTCTAGTAAGGGAAACAGACACTGTCTCTGACATGAACTCAGTGGCGGGCTCTTTGACCACCACCCTCCTACCCTGAGTGGGGAGCAGCCTTGCCAGGCCACAGAGGAGGACAATGCAGCCAGTCCTGATGAGATCTGATAAGCTAGGTTCAGATGGAAGGGGAGGTGGTCCTCCCCTATCAGTAGACTTGGAGAGGGGCATGGAAGGAGATGAAGGAGGGAGTGTGGGATTGGGAGGGAATGAAGCAGAGTGCTATAGCTGGGATACAAAGTGAATGACATGTAATTAATATAAAAATAAAAATTAAATTAAAAAATAAAGTCTTATAGTAATGGGTTTTATTATGAGAATTCTTAAGAACAGTTGTGCTAGGTATCTGGAAACATTTTAATTTAGAAATTAGGTACTTTGGTTTTTAAGTATTTCTTGATTATTTTTTTACTATTTTCCCTTCATTTTTATTGTTTCTCCTACCCTCTAAAACTGTTTTTGGTCAGTATCTGTTCCAACTGGACTGATATACTTGATATTCTTGCCTTTTGAAGAATGGCTTAATTTTTATTTCAATATTTACTGTAAGTTCTGAGCTTTATTATCTAGCTCTTCTGATAATCATTTTATTTTCATTTTACTACTTCTAGTTTTTAACAGTTTTATATGGCAAAGCTTTTTTATGCTCTCTTATTGGATACCGTGACTGAGAAGTATTAGGTTTTATTTGCTCTTTTTATTCCATTTTGTGAGTTCCTTTCAAAATTCTTCTCTTTGGTCATCAAGGGGATATTTTTCAGGGAAGAGGGAGGCAGCAAGAAGCTTTCCTCAAGAGTCAATGATATTGGATGACTACTAATTTTAAAATTTGAAGCATTAAGTAAAGATTGAGGTTTCCAACCAAGAGACATCTTCCAACTGTGATTTGAAAAACAAATATCTCATGTTCAAGATGCCATTTTTCACCCTCAAAGAAAGTCATCAATCTCCCACTGTTGCCAAACAGCTTCAAGGAGCTAGTGATTGTACAGTTTGAATAAGGTAGTTTCACTTAATCCTCTGTGCTAATTTGAGTGAGAATGTCCCCCATAGGCTCATGTTTGAATGCTTGGTCTGTAGTTGGTAGAACAGTTTGGGAAAGATTAGGAGGTATGGCTTTGTTGGTGGAGGTGTGTCACCTGCAAAGGGGTTTGTTTCAGATTTCAAAAGACTTTCATCATTTTCCGTGGCCCTCTATCAGCTTCACCCTTGTGGATGGAGATGTGAACTCTCTCAGCTGTTTCTGCCACTATTCCTTTGCTTACAGCATCATGGACTCCAACCCTCAGGAACTGTAATGAAATTAAATGTTTTCTTTTGTAAGTTGCCTTGGACATGTTATTTTGTCACAGCAATAGAAAAGTAGCCAAATCCTCTTCTGTGTTCAGTTTCATGCTGTTGTGCTCAATATTTTACCCCTGAACCCATAGCCTCCTATGCTGATTGAGAATACACCTGTAGTCTCCTATTAGATTTACAATGGCTGGAACTGCTTGTGCAGCTTTGGTACCAACTTTCTTATCTGTGTCCAGAAAGATACTACCACCTTCCTCTCAGCAGAGCCACAGCTTTTTCTTCTTGTATGAGATAACTCTCTTTAAGAGTTCATCTAGATATGTAAAGACGTTCAACTACAGTTCTTCTTGCTTATCTCTCTAGTCAGAAAAATTGTGACTTTATCAACTCTATTGACAAATCAATCTACTTTCCATTTACTGCAAATGGTAGCCATATGACTCTACTGGTATCTCCTCTTGAACGCTTTTGTGTACGTGTGTGTGTGTGTGATCTTTTTTGTTTCCCTTTATTTTCTTGGAAGTAAAAGTGGATGGCATGTGTAAAATCAATTTTTTACCAAAAACCACTGAATCATTACAATCATATAAAATAAAAATTTGAGATGTTTTCCTATCTTACTGTAAACATATCTAGAACTTATTTTTACTAATCCAGATACGTAGTTTATTTTAAACCAAACCAATATTTAGTATAAGAATTCATGGTATTAAATACCAAATAACTAAACTATGTAATTTGTATGACTCACACTTCCTGAAACTCCTATAGTAAACATTTCCTAGTTGATAACATCAAAAGTTGATTTCTTTCTGTAATATTATTTGTATGAGATCTCACAAAAGTGCACAGTGGCTAAACTTAGGAATGTTGGAGTCCACATATCAAGTCCACATATTATCTTCAACCTGTGACTGTTCATCCAAGGGAAAAGTAAAAACATAAGTAATCTATCAAAATTATCTTAGTTCCTCAATAGAGTTTCATCAATGTTTTCTCAATGTTTAAAACTCCCTTTTGCCAGGTGTGGTGGTGCATGTCTGTAATCACAGCACTCATGGAGGAAGTAGCAGGCAGATCTCTATGAGTTTAAGGCCAACCTGGTCTACAAAAGTGAATCCAGGTCAGCCAAGGCTACACAGAGAAATCCTGTGTGGAAAAACCAAAATAAGTAGAAAGGTAGATGTAGATAGATAGATAGATAGATAGATAGATAGATAGATAGATAGATAGATAGATAGATAGATCTCCCTTTCAATGATGTGTCTACCTTTTACCAGGAAATTCCTCATTGAGTACAGTAGCCACTTTCCAATTGCTATCACTGAAAGTATCGTAAGGGGCATGCCCTATTCATTAAGAGGCCTCAAGTTCAGCTGAGGTCTGCTTTCTAAGTCTGATGCCAACAGGGCCGCCTGTCTTCAGATGAGGGGTCGTCTAATAGACTTTCTGATTCACACACAACCTTGACTTGGACTCTACAGCAGGTGTGATCACTCAGCTCTTACTTCTGATGGCTTACCCCTGGAGTGATTCTTGTGTGAACCTCAGCTGTGGCAGCTTGAGACCATATTCTACAGCTTTACTGTTGATATGCTTCCCTGACCTCATTGTTTTCCAGACTTTTTCTCTGCCTTTAGAATTACGAGCTCAATAAATTTCACTTTAGCTGACAAAGGATGACTGTTGTTTGAAACTTAATCAAAATAACGAGTACCTAGATGCATGGATGTAACTGTGTCACTTATATTTGGAGAGACTGGACAATGAGGTCTTGGTGATCCACTGAAAACTGTGAGTGCTGCCTTTGTATATTCTCTAGCAGAGACCTTCCCCCTGCCATCTTCCTATGCTGCTCAACTCCCACAGGACTCTGATTAGTAAGTACCCTAGTGAAAAAAATGTGAAGTCTCCTGGCACTTTAAGCCTAGGGCAATTGTTGTGGCTGGCTATATGCTAGAAAGAACTCTTGTCAGTACCAATACGAACAGACAACAGTAACAGGAGCTTACATGATGGTAGTAATGTAACCATAACAGCAAGAAAAAATATTCGTCTCAAATTGGGTCATCTGCTCTCGCGTGGGGAAGGAGAAGAATTGCACACTAAAGTTTTCACATGATCAAACTGAAACCATATAGTAATGCTTTAAAGTAATTCTCTTTGACAAACGTCAGTGAGGTGAGAGTTTACAAAGGAAATAAAGACTCAAAACTCTAAGTTTGTCCTTAAGTCTCAATCGCCACAAAAAAAGAAGAGATTCATTACAGTAAGACATTTCAGCATACGATACTGTTTTTATTCTATTTCTGTGTGCACGCACTGCGTGTAGGTAGATAAAATGCATGTAAGGCATACACCTTCCAGCTGAGATATCTCTCCAGTTTCTTATAAAGTATTTTGTTCATTTCTAGTGCACAATACACTAAGAGGAGAGACACACGGTTTTTCTTTCTTTCTTTCTTTCTTTCTTTCTTTCTTTCTTTCTTTCTTTCTTTCTTTCTTTCTTTCTTTCTTT
>NW_026596091.1:13844561-13896179 GCF_907164565.1 Psammomys obesus | reverse complement strand
TTTCTTTCTTTCTTTCTTTCTTTCTTTCTTTCTTTCTTTCTTTCTTTTTTTCCTCTAAAAGGAATCAACCCCAAGACTTCATGTATGTAAGGCAAACTTTCTACAAATGAGTTATTTCCTCAGTCCTTTATTTATTTGTTTGTTTGTATGTTTATAAATTTCTGACTTTGAGACAGACAGACAAACAGAGACTAACCGTGAACTAGCCGTGGCATATGGGCAGGTTTTAAACTTGGAATTTTTCTGCCTTAGACTTGTGTCTACCCACCAACAAGGAGACAGTAAAAAGCAGTGTGGTCTTGGTTTCCTGCAAAGTGTTACCCAGAGGCAGAAGAGTATATAAAACAAATTCAATTTGGAAAATAATGGTCCATGCTGTGAACAGAGGTTCAGATAACAATGCTTGATACGAAACGCACCCAGTCTGCCAGCAAAGGTTTATGGAATCTACCCTGTAGAATAATGGGTATCTTTCAAAATGCCTTGTTTTGATGGCTTCTCCTCCTGCTCATCTATTAGCTTCACTGGTCCATGTCATGAAAATAAAAAATACATTAAAGAAAAATTTATTTCAAAGTAGATGTAACAACTGTTTTTGTTATCCCAGATTTCACTATTGGCTGCAATAGTAACTCTCTTCCATAATGTGAGCCATTAAAAAGGTAATACAATTGGCTTCTATATATTTACATATATGTGTACATATTCATATAGATATATATGAATGTAAATATATTTGTGTACATATATATTATTTCTAATCAGCCAAAAGAGATTAAAGATTACTAGCTTAGTATTTTAAAAATGAATAAGAAGATATGAAAATGAGTACCATCTGTGGGCTGAGACACTCCTGTAGTCTTAAGGCATAGCCATCTGCAATGTCAATAACATTCTGTAGTGTAAGCAAGACATTAAAGGGAATTTCTCAGTGATTTTAGGGATCAAATAAATTTCAGGTGCCCTCAGACATTAGCATCACTAGTCTTGACTTTGCCACTCAGACTCTCTGCTGGAATTGTGGCCTGTGACCTTAAGGTGGACATTAAATATCTCTGGGGCTCTACACATCACCAGTAACGTAGAGTTTAAAATAAATTCATCTGCAAGGGTGCCCTGAGTGAACTTCTCTGTGTAGTCATTATTTCAGTGTGAAAGCGTATGTGAATTTCTGAGATTCCCTTGTTCTCTCTGACAAATTCATCAACAGTGTCTTCAGGTCCCTTTCCAGAGAGCTCAGACTTTCCTTGAACACTGGTGGCCCCAGTTTGTCCTACTGGAACCTAATGGGGTGAGAGAATGTGTTTGTTTCATCATTGCCTGCGCAATGATGATCAATAAACTGCCAAAGAGAAAGAAAGGGAAAACGAAGAAACACAGAAAGAAAAGGAAAGGAAAGGAGAGAAGAAGAAATGTTTCAGATTTCTTTCCCTCTAGTTAGCTCTTACTGGACCCATGACATTGGCTCTGTAGGCCATAAATATGTTAGTTCACAGAGAGAGAAGTAACAGGTTAGATTAGAGACATCGAATGGTAAGAGTACTGCGGGTTATCCACGCTTGTTTATAATAATCACAATTACTAGGAGTCAGGGGAATCAAGAGTCAGAGAGGGTAGTATGGCCTGGAACTAAGAAGCTGAAGCGATGCAGATCCAAAAGCCACTGAGAAAGAGAAGCCCCTGGAAGCTAGAAAATAGGTTGTCCCGGGGAACGTGCAGAAATACACCGCTGCTGACCTCCTGTAGACCCGTGGCCTCCACAAGCCTGTGTGGTAGTTTGGCTTTGCTTTGTGCCACTGGGTTTAGGCGATTTGCTACCGCAACATCTGGAAGAAATACAGTTTATTCTTTTATTCTTTTATTCTTTTGGTTTGTTGACTGATGGAGGGTATTGGTCTGGCAGCACTGGTTTTTTAGTTGAGCCAAGAAATCACAGATAATAAGAGTAGAAAATCAAGCAAAGCACAAGCGGCTATCATGGCTTGTCCAGTTCTCAGAGTCATTAGCTGTCGAGGGGCAGGTGGTAACTCTGAGGACTCAGTTAAGATGGGAAATAGGGTAAAATTGTGCCCTAGGGCCTGTGAACTCCCAATTTTTCAAAAACATTTTTTGTTTGTTTCTTAGATTATTTGTTTGTTTGCTCTTTTCACTATCCGAACATACTATTGAATGTGGCAGCCATATCTCATTTAATTTTTCCAGCAGTTCTAGACGTATGTTTTATTAATACCCTCTCTCTTAATAAGGCAATTGTAGTTCGGATGGAAAAACTGACTTATCTGGGTCACACAGCTGTTAAATATTATAACCCCACAATAGTCCTAACTTGAGAAACTTAAATTGCACTTTAAAATTTCAGTTATTTTCTTGTCTTTGTGAATTCTTTCCTCTTTTTTTTCTTTTCTTTTCAGTGTGTGTGTGTGTGTGTGTGTGTGTGTGTGTGTGTGTGTATTTCCAATGTCTAACACAATTATAGCTATATGAGACAATTTTTTGGTGGAATAATTTTGTACCTAATTCTGCCTTTGAGGGGTGAGCAATCCATCTGGTGTTTGGGATCCTGCTACAGTGTGCCACCTAATAATTATCAAATAACCCTTTGACCCTCACTTCATGAGGCCTATGGAAATATAAAAAGACCTTGTTATGATGTGGTTTTAATGAATCACCTAGTATATAATAAAAAGTGTAGCTATTTTGCTTCAAATGGATTTCTGGTAGTCACTATCAAGCTAAGTAACATGATAGCAGGCACTCTGAGAATTAACAGGGGCTCTTCAGTAACGTGGCAAGAAGTTCTCAGGACCTAAATATTTAATCAAAAACATTCAATAAAAAGTGGACTTACTCTTGAAAGTAAGGCCACATTTTTTGGCAGATTAACTGGACAGACTCCACAAACATTTGTCTAAGCCATTATCTGGAAAATCACTTTCAACCCTAATACAATGAAAATATATTGCCCATGTTAATAACAGTGTCCCATCTGTTTAAGTATTTTACAACCTACTGAAAGTCGTACCTGCAGAGAGCCTTCTGGCTCTGAATACACAAACAGTCGCCAGTTAAATGTATGTGCTGGCATGAGTAGTAAACAGGCCCTGTGAGCTTCGTTTTAATAAGATTTCATTGGTTCTACGTAGGAGCCTTTCAAAATAAACAACCCTTAATCGGTCAGGGGCAAATTTTATAAGGGCCAAAGACTATCCCTAGCCAATGATAAGTGACATGTTTTAGAGGTATTTTAATGGAATTATTTCTTTTTCAGGACTGGAGGCTGATGTGAATACCAACAGAGCATTTAACTGGTGCCAAACAAAGAAAACCCACCTATAAGGAATGGCCATCTACATAGTCTAAACACTCGCTAATTGAAAACATCTTTCAACCATATAGCTATTCAAGGAAACAAACTTTGGAGCGAGGTACCGAGGTTCCATGCCATTATTTCAATATTAACAAAGAATATGTAGGTATTTCTTTGCTCACTGAGTAGAGAGAAGGGCGCAGCTAACAGTCTGGGAGTAAATAGTCTCAAAGGTTCTAAGGGATGAGTTCATCAAATGCAATTCTTAATTTAGTTCTACAATATAAAGCCATGACTTCATTTTGTGAGAAAAAAAAGTGAGGCAGTGTGTGCATGACCAACAAGCATAGCTGAATTCAAACAATAATATTCAGCTTAAGAGAGACCTGAAATAGGTGTGAATTTTACACTTGTGCTTATTAGCATGTTTAAAATCACTTTCATTCTACAGATTAGAAGTTGAGGTTTAAACTGATATGTTTGTTACCTGAAAGTCACACAAATTCCAACACCAAGGCAGATATTTATTCCCATACCCACTGAATGTACTTTAAGATCACTGCCTCCTTTCTCTTAAGTAAAGAAGAAAATAGCATGACCAAGTGTGCCAATTATATTAATCAGTAGAAATCACCTACAGACTACATCCCATAATAAATACCTTAATAAGTATAAATTCTTGAAATCCCACATAGAACTTCAAAACAGATAAAGGAACTCTTTAGCTAGGAAATTGTGTTTGCTAGACTAATTGGCCATGCTTCTTGTGGTTAAATCAGAGTAATGAAGTGGTTGGGTCCCAGGTTCAGAGGAGAACTAGGAAACTGGGAGGTTATGTCAAGTCATGTCATAGTGTATTAGATATGTTCTGTTGTTGTATGAGTACTGTTAATTTTTTTTTGTGTAGAATTTTAATTTTGGTGATGAGGTATGGAGGTTGGTTATACAGCAGTGTGGATATTTTTAACATGGTTGAACTGTGCAATTAAAAATTATTTAAAATGGCAAAACAGAACTTGAAGTCATTTATTTCTTCCTGTATTTCCTCTTCTACCTAAAGACCATTTTTTCAGTCACAAGGAAATCTTCTGCTGCTAAAGCTAAAAATATTGTATATATTAAATTAATATGTATGTCTACATCTTAATTAATATGTTAAGTATGTATAATGGTCTTACTTTATAATAAGATAACAGATACCAGAGATTCATAAATAAAAAGCCCAGTGCTGGAAATTGGTTACTTCTTTTGAAATTATTGGCCATTGATGTCCTTTAGATCTTCAAATATTATCGGTTATTAACAGTGCTCTTGGTTAATTTCCAGCACCTAAGAGTAAGAGCCTATTGCTGAAGACACCACATAATTTAGTAACAAAACACGGAAAAATCATTCTAATAATGACCTGAAAGTTTCATCCCTACTAACTAGCTTTCAAAGTGCTAGAAGGTGCTTTGCATGTTACTAAAGGAGAAAATTAATCATCAGCCTTACCCAGCTGTGACTCCTGCAAGCTACAATAATGACTGGCCTTGAAAGACTTGACCACTGTGCAATAGTGACATGAACATCATGGGAGTAACAAACTACCATTCCGCTTGGATTTATGTCTTTTTTCATAAGGTGAAATTTATACCTTGGCATCATAATTTGGGCCGAGAACCATGCCTAAGCAGCATATAGGCCTTAGGGAAGAACCTACTATTATTCTATTATCAACTACTATTCTATTATAATATTTGCTACTATCAAACCAACTCCAACTACTTATATTCATAGAGTAATGCATCTCTCAATTCCCCTCAGAGAAGTTTCCGTTCGCAGTAGGTGGTAATTAGTATAGAGACCCACAACTGGCCAAGGTGCAAAAAATAACATACTACAGAATGTTCAGCTATAAATTGAACAAATGCACCGTACTCTGTCCTTCCAGAGATCAGGGATCATTGCAAAAGAGAGTGAAGAAAAAGTATAAGAACCAGAGGCAGTGAGTGACTACAAGGAAACAGTATCTTCATGATGTAGCAAGATCATTGCACACCTGAACTTTTATCAGTTGTGATAGCATGCACGTGACCTGTTCAAGCCCAAGGCAGGCCAATTTCCATCATGAAGGAAGTTGGGGACAAAATCCCTCCCCTAGTCCTAGAACTTTTGGCAAGTGTTAGCTATTTGAAAGGGTATTGTCAGTTCTCTCTAAAGCTGCAGCTCCTGCTAGAAAGCCACACTTGAGCAGTACAAATGGCTCTCGATTGATTTCTCTTCTTTTCATTAATTTATTTATTTAACCATTCTACATTCTGATTGCAGTACCATCCTTGCACCCCTCTCCCACTCCCCCCCCCTCTTTTTCCTCAGAGAAGGGAAGGCCTCTGTGAATACCAGCCTACCCTGACACATCAAGTGTCACAGCAGGACTAAACACACCCCTTCCCTCTGAGCCAGACAAGGCAGCCCAGCTAGGGGAAAGGCAGGCGACAGACTCAGAGACAGCTCCCACTCTAGTTGTTAGGGGACCCACGTAATGATCAAGCTGCACACCTGCTTCATCTGTGTAGGAGCCTAGGCATGATTGATCCTTCAAAGGGACATGAATTTGGGTGTACATGGAGTGAGGAGTGGATCTCAGAAAAGTTGCACCATGATTGACATGATCAAAACACATTGTACAAAGTTTCCAAAGAACTAATATTAAAAAATTAATAATTTAAAGTTGAAAGCTCACCATAGCTACAATTTTCAATCATTCTGGAGCTTTTGTACCCTTAAGATTTTTGTAGCTGTGTATATTTAGCCATTTTTAAAATGTCTTAATTTTGATAATGTTGTTATATATGGCTTATAAACACTGACATTATGGAAAAAGTCCTAAAAAGGGGGGAAAACAAAATATTAGACACATAGTCTGATGACTCATTTTGCCTATCATTTTGAAACATAGTTAAAATATCCACTGCCATATGCTACTTTAGAATCCAAAATTTAGTTCTGGAGGGAATGGCAACATAAATATTCACCAGACCTAAGAGAAGGGGGAAGAGGGGACATTCAAACATTCGTGTGCTGCTGCTTAACTCTGAGCATCCAAGAACACAAACAAGCAAATGCCCTGCTTCACTTGTAACCCAAATACACAATGACATCCTCATAGCAAACAGAATTATAAAAAGCTGAATATAAAGACGAAAATTAAATCTTTAAATAAGGGGAAATTTGATTCTAAGGATTTAGAAAAGAAAGGAAGAATGAAGCATAATATCACATGCTCCTGAGATTCAGAATTCAGATTAGTGTGTCAGGAAACATTATTGAGCATGCGTTTTGGCCCAAGCGCCTGGTGCAGTTAGCATAGTGCTTACTTAGCATGCGTGAGATCCTTGGTTGGGTCTCTAGCATCTCATAAACTCAATGTGGTGTCAAAAGCTGTCACCCCAGTACTTGGGAAGTGCAGGAAAGGGAATCAGAAGTCTGAGGCCATCTTCTAGCCTATCTTTCAAAAAAAAATAAAAATAACAAAAACCAAGTTTGAGATAAAATTGCTGGGTTCATTGGGAATCCCTTTCAGTAGAATGTGCCCAGATGCTAGGTTGCAGTAGGTAGAGAACATGGAGGGGATGAGGAGGTGTAGGGTGGCATTGTTCTTGAAGAAGGCCCCTTAAAAGAATGAGCAGAAATGTTATCTGTTGAGAGCAAGATTATACACCTGGGAAATCCAAATCAGAGAATGGAGAGAATTCGAGCAAGGAAGAGAGATGCAATCAATACAGGAACAACTCTATTCATTGCTTTAAGAATGGACTGTATGTGCTATAGTCCAGAGAGCTTTAATGGACTATTTAGTGTACTCTTTTTAGAAGAAAAAAAAATCTTCATTCCATATGCTACCTAGGTTCTTGCTTCATTTATACTATAGCATCCAGAACATTAATACGGAATGTCCAGGAGGAACAGCCACCAAAAGCACATTTGGACACACATAAGCTTGTGTGGTAGAAGGCAGAGGCCACTTGGTTTTCATAAAAATAAGTGTCTTCCCTTATCACTCCAGAAAGCTGAAGGGAACTTTCAGTGGAAGTTGACAGGGTTACAGACACTTTTTGTTTGTTTGTTTGTTTTTGGTTTTGGTTTTTTTTTTTTTTTGGTTTTATTTTTGTTGTTGTTGTTGTTGTTGTTACAGACACTTTTAAAATAATGTAAAGAATTCTTTTAAGACATTTTCATTAGACCTGTTTGATCTTGGGACCTTCCTGGAGTAAATGCATTCCTTCATTTATACCAATTACCAGGTCCTAACTTGAGTAACTGATACATTCTATGTCCCAACAATTGTCTTTAATCTGCCCTTGGAAATGCACCAAAGCACTGCAAGGACCCAAAAGGAAATTACGTTATTTTCACACTGCAGGGTAGAGCAAAGGAGGTGATAAATACTATGTTTTCAATGACCATTCTTTTAAATACTAGCCTGACCTAGAATTGCACACTGTGGGGCTTCTTTGCATTTTTTTTTAGGATAATCTCCATGACATTTAGATGCACTTCTAGCCCATAAACACTTTTCTTTCTCTTTGAGTATCTCACATCATTTCAGGCTACAGACCTCTGCCACTCAAAGCATTATACTAAATAGCCTTGCCTTCTCAGTCCCTCTTGTAAACCTGCCACGAATCATATCGATACAATTCTCCTCTGCCCACAAGATAATGAGCTGGCATGTGGAGGAAGGATCAATGTCAAGCAGAAGGAGAAGATGGTTTTGAAGGCATCACGTCACTTACCATTGATTCCATTTGCAGAAACCAATCTTCTCTCCCTGACAACTCTGAGTGCGCTATCACTGATGCTCTTGCTTATCAGACAGCGAGGTGCTTCCCTGTACATAAGGGCACATTTCCATCACAGGCAAATAGAAATTCAGTCTCTTTGCAATAAAAGACAGAGACAAAGAGCACAAAAAAATATAATAACCCACTGTATCCATAAAAATAGAATACACATAAGTATACATGTATGTGTACCCTATGAGACTACAGATTAGAGACCCATATGATAGAAATAGCACAGAGCTTGCCACATTGACCTCTGAAATCCATGTATCTGGCAGCTTAGCAGATGAATCAGATAGTAGAGGAGGAGGACCTCCCATATCAGTGACTTGGGGAGAGGGATAGAGGAGGAAGAGGGAGGGAGGATGGGAGATGGGACAGGGAAGAAACGAGGGAGGGGACTACAACTTAAATACAAAGTGAATAAATGATAAAAAATTAAAAAATAAAATAAAAGAGACTCCTTATGTCTTGATGGCCACCAATATAGCCAAATCAGTCAGCTTTAGGTTGGCAAGAGATGTTGTCTCACCAAATAAGATGGGAAATGATTGAGGGAGACTCCCGATATCAACCTCTGGCCTCTATGTGCATACACACACACACACACACACACACACACACACACACACACACATACATACAGAGGGAATTCCACATTTTGGAGGGTAAAATTAACTACCACTGGATCATAGCTTATGTTGCAAATCTTCCAAGTGCATTCATATGGGTAATAAAAGTCAGCCAGCTTTTGATTCATCATGCTAATCCAAGGAGCAGAAATATAACCAATGCCCATCAATTATATTTAATTTATATTAAAACTATATGTTTTTAGAAGGAAAGTAGCCTGGCAATCTCAAATGACGTAATACTCCAAACAAAAGAATGAAACTGTGTGCCAGCACCCTGACTGACAAACTTGGTAGGAGCTGTTGCTCCCATTAAAACTTAAAGGATCACAGCTGCAGAAACCAGGAAAGAACAAAAAGGAGCCTGCTCCTGAATGCTCTCATCCTAGTGTGGGAAGGGCTAGTGTGTACAGGAATGACAACACAGCCATGAAAAAAAAAAATGAAATGAGAACTGGGGGCTGGATAGATACTTTAATCAGCAACATGCTTGCCATTCAAGGAGAACCCAGCAGGTGACTATGATTTGTCTCGTGCTCTAGGAAGGGCGAGTAATTTTTACCAGCTGCAGAAAAGTTTGGAATTCTGGGGATTCTTCAGAGGTATAAATGTCAGAGCCCTGAGAGGCCCTGTGGAGGCTACTGTTTCCCCTACTCCTGGCCCTGCTGCTGGTGGTTCCCACTGCTGCTTTTGTTATTGCTGGATTGCTAGTTGCTGCTATTCAGACAACTAATATTGGACTTGTCCTAAGGAACTTGACACCCCTAATCTGCAGGAAGTAGTCTAAAGGGGTCTATCCCCCCTTTTTGTTCTAACCTTTTTTGTCAGCTACCTAGTGTTGGTGAGTTGGAAGGGATTGGTGAGGAGAAGGGTGATGGGTATAGAAACCCAAACAAAGTAGTCAGGAGGTCCAGCTACAAGAGACCATGACGTAAACAAGGTGAAAGGGAAGGAAACAACACCCGAGATTATCCTCGAACCCCCACATGTTCTCCATGGCAGAAACATACACACCCTCATTCACAAACAGGAGTGAAAATACAGACACACACACACACACACACACACACACACACACACACACTGTAGGGAGGCCTGGGGGAATCAGAGAGCACACCACTCCAGCCTATTATTTGAACCTCATTCTTAGTCCTGTACTGAGAACAAATAACCCTGCCCCAGTTCATACTTTCCAAGAGGTAGCAAGAAACAATTAAATTTCTGGTTTCAAGAAGTTTTCCTGCTCCTTTCAAGGCTCTCTGTGAAGCAAATAAAGAGAGTTAGGACAAGAAGTCAACAAAGTGCTTAATTAAGTAGAGCAGGTAATAACAGCAGCAAACATTTGAAAATAAGATTTAATATGTATTTTGTTGCCAAGAAACTGCCTGGAGTATATGAGTACCTTTTGCTATTTTAAAACATACCTTAGAACATTTTAACCTGCCTGAACAATATTAAAAGAGATGGGAAGGAAATTGATGTCCATTGAATTACTCATTGAATAATTTTATTTCCCCAAAAGGTGATAAACCTTATCAAACAAAACACAATGTGTGAGCTATGTCTGCTCTCAGCAACCCATCAACTCTCCCAATTGTCTCTGTCTGTACAGGGAGATCATTCCCTGTAGTGCCTTCCTGAGGATAGGAAGCTTAGCTTTCAAAGACCTCATGCACATTTACAGGATTATTTTCAACAATTTTACTCTGGTAACTTGGCATCACACTCATACAGAAGATAAAATACTACCAACTGCAAATTTTTTAGCAGCTCTGAAAATGTCATTGTGTTCTTCTTTATCAACTTCTCTTAGAGAAATGAACATGCCATCATCTGACATTCAAGACTCTTTCTTCCTTTTGCTGCTGTTAGTACTTACTGCTCCGAATAGTGATCATGCTTTTATATATGTATATCCTCCCGTGGAGAAAACATTTTTAATGTTTGTTACTGTATATTAATTGCAAAAATAATGGGTCTTTATCACCCATAAGGAAGAATGAACCTAGGTCATTTGCAGGGAAATGAATGGAACTGGAGATCATTATCTCTGGTGATGTACAAGCCAGACTCACAAAGGCAAATATCACATGCTTTCTCTCACATACCCTAGAGAGTATCTAGAGTTAAAGAAAAAAAAAAAAGACGTGAAAGTAGGAGAAAGAGAAGGAAGAAGAAGCAGAGGGAGGCCAAAACAAGGAAGGGCATTGAGGGGTGGGCGTGATCAAGCTGTTTGTAGGCATGTGTGAAAGCAATCTTTAAGGGATGATGTTAGATTGTCTTTACATCTGCAATCCCATTACTGACACTGTTACCTAACGTGGGAGAGATTTTTGTAGGTTTTAAAATGAATGAATGGTTTAGTGAATGACTTTCATACTCAGGGATTACGCATACTGATGCACACTTAATATATCTACTGGAATATCCATTAGGTGTCCCAATCTACGACCCGCACAGGACATTTTAATTTTCTTTCCCTCAAATAATCTGATTTAGTTTTTTTCGTCTTTTAGGGAATGACCACATGATTATACACCGTTGCTGATGCTCTCCTACAGGGAACTGTTCCCAGTCACGTAATCAGCCGGTCGTAGTGGCCTGGCTGAGGGTTCTTCTGCTCTGCCTGAAAAGCGATGAGAGATAGACATGCAGTTCTTCAAAGGCTGGTTTCTAACAGCTCTCATTTGACAGCAGTGAGCAGGCTGTGAGAGCCGTGGCAAATGACCCTGTCTAAGTGTCCTTCAGGAAGACTCAGGTATCAGGACCCTTAGCTGTTGGCAGTGCTACTCGTGTTTCAGCTCCTGGGATCTGAAGCCCTTGCCCCCGATGTCTTGAGAGTTCTCGGGAACTCTATTAGTGAACAGCCCTGCAGGTCTCCTGCCCAGCTCCTTGTGGACTTTTATCAGCTTCTTGATGCCTTTCTAGTTCCAGTTTTCTTCTCTGTGGCTATTCTTGAACCGCTCAGCTGCTTCTTCAGTTGTCAGACTGTTGGCTGCTTAGCAATTCCTCAAATGAGTTGGATGCTAGACAGAAAAATTGCCACCTTTGCGTGCCAGAGCCTCCGGTGGACCCTTGGGAAACCGGAACTAAGCACAGCCAGGCTCACCCCAGGCATTTGCTAAGGTTGGGAGCTCAGTATGTAATACTATCATTGCCCGCTATTCATAAACCAGATCTTGTCATTTGATCATGCTCTATGCTTGGAAGCCAGGAGCGGAGCTGAGACACTGAGCACCAGACGCAAAGTATGCTGTTCAGGAGTCCAGCATATGGAATTGACAGATGGGCAGGAGCCACTGGGATGCCTCTGAAACTTTTGGGTCTTGTTTAGCTGTCACCTCCTCTGCCACCACCTCTGTGCTCCGCTGAACTTCTAAAAGCGAGCAAGAACGACCACGTGAGAGAAGCCTTCATTAGGCTTGATGGAGGGACACCCGTGAGAGCAAGCAGAGAACACTGCCAGCCAGCAGATGCATAAGCCATTCAACCCAAACATTTTGCTTATGGAGCCCAGGTGGAGTGTTTGGACGAACCAATCAAAGCCTTGCCTCTCAGCAGCAGTCAGAGTAGTCTCTACGGAGGTGGACGCACCCTCCCTGGTCAAGTTGCAAGGTCACTCAGTGTTTATCAGAGCTTGTTACGGTGAGACAGACCTCGGCTATAAACCGCTTCAAATAGGCCTGGCTCTGCGGTGCTTTCAGCGCAATCAGCTGCAGTCCCCGGCAAGGCTGTCTCAAGGGACACTCAGTGTTCACAGTGGGTGGTGCTGGCATCAAGATGATCCAGCTGGCTGTTAGGTTGACAGTCCTTTGCTTCGGGCAGCTCAGTCAGCAAGAGAGTTGAGTGTCTGTTACTTTTAAGCCAAATTGTCCAGACCCCAACATCTTAGCATATTTACCAGAAATAAATGAACATCAGGAGAGCTCACAAGTGTGTATTAGAAAACCCTGACACTGACAAGGATCTTGGCCTGTTTTTTTGTTTTGTTTGGATTTTTTGTTTTTTGTTTTTTGTTTTTAACAGTTTATTTAACACCTGCCCAGTGCTCAGAGAAATGCATTCCCCCTGTGTGTGGCAAACCCAATACTGTGTTTGCCTATGTGCGGAGGATGGCACATAGTCATCTGCTTGTCTTCATTTCTTTTACTATCACCCTAATACAAAACATGGCGTGATGATCCCGGTTACCTCCTTCCAGTCCTGCTGGATCCTGAACATCCTCTCAAGTGAAGAAGTCATGGGCTCTGTGTTGATCATTCTGCTACTTTTGTTTTCCCTGTGTGCTCTTGCTTCCCTGGTTTCAGAGCTACTCTGGCCCAGCTTATCCCGACAGGCTACTTAATTCACAAGCTGTTTCCTTTACATACATCATTTTCCATGTAAATTTGCTTGTGTGAAGTTTCTTTTATCACTGCAGCCTCAACTTAAATCCTATGCTGATGTGTTTCTGAGCTCCTAGCACAAAGCATACTAGGATTAGTCTCCATGTCACCAGGGTCCTTGTTTATTACATCGTAAGACAACAGCAAATTTGTGGTTATTTTATTCTCACCTACTTGCTTTCTTACCCTTTTGGGGGGGTGCTAATTTTCAAGGCTTTCAGGAGGTCCTTGAACATGAAATACTTTCAGTAAATGATCTTTGAGAATAATAAGGACTTTAACACAAGAAGAAACCAACTCCATTAATTTTTTATATATGAGTGTGTGAACAAATGCACAAAGGATTTTAATTTCTTGAAATGTATACTATCTTAGTTATATCAGTACTCATATGAAGTATTTATTTTATTAACTTTGAGTTCTCTAATTTTACAGCTATAATTAATAGTTTGATTAAAAGCCTATGTTGTAAGTATAAGAAAATCAAGAAAACCCCTAAGCATTCTGCTTCCACTGCCATAATTCATGAGCAAATAAAAAATTCTTATTGTATTAGTTTTGTTCTATTCATCTTGCCTTTCTCTGTACTCTACCAAAAGTCTTTCATGTTGCAGAGTTCTTTCTGCCAGTTGCCCTCAGAAGTCAGTGTTTCTGTTAGAGGGGATTACAGCATAATTCAAATCTTTTCAAATAATATGAGTACTCATGTATTTATTAAGGAAAGAACATCCCTAATCTATATAACTGCACTTGATAAACTTAGTGAGCATGTAGGAAATAAATAATATATATTTTATGCAAATTATTCCAGAATATTCTGGAAGAAAACTTCACAAATTTGATGAAGCAGTACCATCCTAATATCAAATTCAAGCAAAGGGAGTATTTTTAAAGAAAACAGACAGTATCTCTCATGAACGAAGGTATGTAAGTTTTATGTTGGCTTTTTTCTTGGTCAATTTTATTCATGCTAGAATTCCCTGAAATGAGGAAATTGCAATTAAAAAGATGTCTTTATAATATCAGCCTGTAGGCAAGCCTATGGGCATTTTCCTCATTGGCAGTTGACGTGGCAGAGACAAGCTCATTGTAGGTGGTGCTTCCCATTGATAGGTACTCCAAGGGTGTATAAAGAACACAAACTGAGTAGGCCAGGACAACTGAACCAGTAAGAAGCACTCCTCCATGGTCTCTGCTTCAGTTGCTGCTTCCGTTTTCCTGTCCTGACTTCCCTCAATGATGAACTGCAAGCTGTAAGATGAAATAAACCCGTTCCTCCTCAAATTGCTTGTGGTCATGGTAGCTATCACAGAAATAGATATCTTATTAAGACAAGTTCTTAGTTAACTGTCAGAATATTGAATTCACCAACATGTTAATTAACGAGTAACACACCATAGCCAAGGAGAGTTTACCTCAATAGGAAGAAGAAGCCTAAAACATGAGAAGAGTTCATTATATTAACAAAAATGTTTAATTCTCTTTAGACAGAGAAAAGCTATCAGGTAGAGATTAAAAAAAAAATCTTAATTTAAAAAATATAATTATCAACATTCTAGAAATAAAATCTATGTTTTTTTTTTCAGCATAGTAAAGAATGCCTATAATTAATCACAGCTAACATTCTTAACCATGAAGGCTGGACTCACTCCCTACGTTCAAGAATAGGCCAAGTGACACACTTCTCCAACAAGGCCACACATAATCATTCTCAAGTAGAGCCATTCTCTGATGACAAAACATTCAACTATATGAGCCTATGGGAGTCATTCTTATTCAACCACCACAATAATGTCAATGTGAAGTTAGATAAATATGTTAATGCAACAAAAGAGTTCAGAAAAAAAAACCGTCTATATTGGACTGATTATCTTTATCATCAGTCTAACTAGACTTTGAATTGTGTAAGAGACATGTTACTGGGTGTATCTGTGAAGATATTGCCAGAGAGCAGTAATTGACGAGAGAAAACTTGTCCTGAGTGTAAGTAGCACTGCTTTATGAAATGAGAATTTAGTTGGAATAAGAAAAAGTATGAGGAAGTGCATAGAGCATCTGCACCTGTCTCTTTCATCTTCCTGGTCTACCAAAATATGAACTTGCAGCCTAATATTTCTACCGTAACAGCTACCAACCATGCTTTTTCTGGAATGGTAGAGTATACCCTCATACTGTGAACTAAAATCATTTCTCCCTCACAGTGTCAGAAATTTGAATACAGAGGTGAGAAAATTAACCAATACAGTATTATAAATGCATTAATGCCTCTATATGTATACACATAAATACCATATGTGTATATATAAGTAATTGATTTTTTTTAAAAGAAGAAAGACTAGTGTAATTTGGTCTTTTTAACATGTGTTCAAGACATAAAATGGTTAGCTTCCCATATAGCATAAAATAAACTAGATATACACTCCACACCATAAATAAAAATTGAAAATTAATTCTAAGTAGATCATAGCTTATATGTGGAACTGAATAATGTAAAATATCTACAAGAAAATATAAGAAAAATATGTTAACACAAAAAAGAATGTATATATCTAAGCACTCGTGGTGTATTCTTTTTAGTGCAGAACAACTCTCCTTTAACGGAATATACAAGTATGTTAAGACCAGCCCAAGAAATGAATCATTGAAAATCTGGGGGTCTAGTGTTACTGACCCTGCTGTGAGGTTCTCTAATGTTTTCCAATTCATTATCACTACTGGATTAATGCCAGTCTTACATATACTAAATAAAAGAACAACAACAAAAAAAGCTTGTTATTAAGAAGAATAAAGTCAATTGTCTTCCAATGGATACTGCTAAGATCATTTTGTCCAGCTTGGCTCTTTTGATTTCTTAGAGATTCCCTTTACCTTTTTCGTATATCCATTTTCCTGCTTCCGGTCACAGCTTCTTTGATGAGAACTACAAGTAGGAAACACCTTTCTGTGGTATTTCATGAGAAAGCCTAAGGATATTTCAGTTTCCTAACCCAAAAAAATTTCATTGAAGGACACCAAAATCACCAAGAAGCTTTCTGTCTGGTGATTGAAAACAAGGTTAGAGAACTGCTATCAAGACAAGATAAAACCTTAAAATAAATAGAAGCCAGCCGGCAATGTTTAATCATGGGAAAGCAGGTGTCAGCAAATAGAAGTGAACAACAAGGTCTGAATAGCAGCCAAGAAATGGGGACAGTGCTGACTTTCAGAGAGGTGTGGGATGGTTGTATAGCCCATAGTAGATGGCAGGCAAGATAGATGGGAACTACAATAGCTATTGCTCACTCTATAAAACAAAAATAATGCAAAACTGGATGTTAAGACACTAATGACAGTTATTACAATAGAAACCATAACCCCTTCCCAGTTTTCATATCTGAGGGCCCAAAGAAATTGGGAGGTGAGATTCCTGGAAGGGCCCTAAAATACTGCACTGTAGGTCTTCCATCAGTCGTTTTTCAATAAAAACTATAAGCACTCTTGAAAATTACTGTCTAATGGGAGGGAAAGCAATACTCAGACATTAGAAAAATACAGTGGACACCAGATCCAAGTTTATAACAATGTGCTTAGCAGAAAGTTACTCTTGGGATGAGAAAACCATTGGGCCCAACTAATAGTTGCTTGTCTAGATTCAGCTTGACCATGGGCCCCTTGAGCTCAGTAGTTCTTCATTGAGCTAAGTGAATACTTAGAAACAATGACACTTATTCAGTGGCAGAATCACTACATTAATTCCTTTGTCCACAGGTTTTTTTAAGGGCTGTCAGAATAGAGAACTCAAAATTCTCCCTTCCCTAACCTCAACAGAATGGTAAGTACAAACAAAATTGTGTCTAGAAGAGAAGCAGATTTGATGCCATTCTAAACAAATAACACTGGGGAGGTGATCTTTGCCATATCTTTCTTTAATTTACAAGCCTCGTCCCTCCCAGAAATATTGTGCTATAATTGCTCTGAAATGTTTCATGAAATTTTGCGGAAGAAATGAATGCAGCCTCGTACATAGAGTGCATCCACTTATTTAGCGACTAAATTCACTCCCTAATGTTTTGGGGAAGTCAGGACCAGAATCATGTTCAGAAGCAGACTGTCTTTTCACAGTGTAGACAGCATTGTGCAGGGAAGTTCCACATGTATGTAGATACTGGAAACCACATGGGTACTTTACAACTTTTCATGGTAGTACCTCATCTCAGTCCCTTCATCTTGATCACACTAGATGAGCAAGAGACAGCAAGGGGCGGCAGTGTTTGTTCCACATGCTGGAGTAGATGCCAGCAGCCACGCTGAGTGAAGACTTTAAGTTCATGCTGTTTTGCAGGACACCCCAATATCCCTAACAAAGAAAACATACACATCCTGTCACTAAAAGCAAAGGTGTACTAAGCCACAGTGCTGTTAGGCTTGAATTAGGTCCTGAGTAGGAAAAGACACTTTAGTAAGTCCAAGCACAAACATGAAGATATCCGTGATAGGCTAGGCTAATTCCTCACCTTACATTTGGACTGAGTTGACACTGCTCTTTTCTGTCTTGCAATAACTATTGGCTGGTGAATGACTTTTTCCTATGGCAAGATACTGATGGAAAATGTAGAGGAGTATTTTTAAAAAAACCTATCTTTCTACCTTTCCCTCACTCATCATGCCTGGTCCTCTGAAGCTTTCAGAAAGTTTTATCTCTTCATGCTAGAACACAACCAACTTTTATTCCCCAAGAGGTCTGTAATACTAAATAATAGCCACACCAAAGATTGAAAAAAATGTCAAATAAATTAATATATTCTGGTTCCAAGCATTATATTTATTTATAATTTAATAAGTTTTTAGTGCAAGTGTTCAATTGCGGCTACATCAACCTTTCTTCTGCTTTTGTTTCTTTCCAGGTTTGAAGTAGTAAAAGCAATGTGTCAGTTTTGGTTTCCCACCCTGCCAATTTGCTCTGTACCACTTAAAGACAATTCTTAAAATTCAGATTTCTGAAATTTCTGTCAATTTCTGAAAATATGTAAGGAGCTCAATTCATATATGTGTGTTCATGCACATACATATATAGTCACGTACATTTTCAGTTTTCTATCTAGAGGTGTCATACCACAATTCTGAGTATCACACAGAAAAGAAGTATGGACCAAAACAACAACAGCAGCAGCAAAACAACAAAGGCTAATTAATTATAGGCTGCAAGCTTGAGTTTTGGCACTACTTCAATTTTCACTTCTTTGTTTATGATTCACATAATATTTTCCTTTAGATAAATTAATTAGTTGAATATGTCAAGCTAGTTAAACTCACACTAAATATTTTCCCAAGAGAACCAAGTTGAAACCGGGTGCTATTAAAACCTTCAAGTGAACAAAATCTGTCTTTAACAAGTCACACATTATTAATTGGAACTGGGTAGAGAGGCATATTTTTGGATGCTTGCCGAGAATAATTATGAAATATTTTTTATTGTAACAAGATGAGTTAATCAAGGAAAACTCATCCAGCTTCCTCTGGCTGAAATCTGGTGTCTTAGCTATTAACCAACTGACTTGTTCTGTTTTGGGGAGAGTTGAAAAAGCAAAGTGGCAACTGGGGATATTCTTAGGTTGCAGTTAACCCCTGAGATCTTTACTTAATTTCCTTATCTTAAATACACATAATATTTGATATCTATAGAGATAATATTAACCACCCAACCTACGTAGCTAGTCAGAGAAGAAGCAGACTATAAAATATTTACTCCCAATGTGACTAAAACTGACCAAAATCGTATTGCCTAGTCAGTACATTTTAGCAATTTTCATTGTACTATAGATTTTAATAACACATTTTTAACATTAAAAAATTGATATAAATTTCAAAATGAAAAGAGTTTCAAAACAACTGAGTCATTGCCGGAAGGGACCGGTTGTCTCTGTAAGAGATATATGAGACCTTTTCTGAATCATCCTTGCTCAGCGTCCACTTACCCATCTTTGTTTTGGTGACTGACAGGATTGACTTTCCTAAATGCCACATAGTTTTCTGAACCTCCTGCACGTAATTAGAGTCTCAGTTTTAAGATGTGATAACTTGAGGCATATGATGCAAACCCAGGAAAAATTGTCAATTTCAGCACATTGGTTCTCATCACCTTGTTATCTAGATCCATGGAGCTTTCCTAAGTCTTGATTATATAAGAGTTTAATGTTCTGGTCTTCTCATTGACCTTCTAATTGACCGTATGCTTTCTTTGACTTTTGATGCCATAACAAAATATCCACGAGAACAACATAAAGAAGGAAAATGCTTTTTGGCTTACAACTTTGGAGGCTCTGCTCTACCGTTATTCGACTCCAGTTCTCTTGGCTTGTGGCGATAAGAAATCATGAAAGAGGGATGATCAGAATGCTGGATCAGAATTCTTCATCCATTTTGGCTAGAAAGCAGAGGAAAGAAAGGCAAGGGGATAAAAGGGCCTAATCTTCTAAGTGTCCATTCAGTCATGAATGGATCAGTGGATTAATTAATGAAGGTAGAGCCCTGGTGATCCAGTCACCTCTCAAAAGCCCATCATTGACAATCAAGTCGTTGGCAAATTAGCCTTTGGGGATGTTTGAAGAATCAGAAGACCTTGCCATTGACCTTCTCACTACCAAGATGAGTGGTGGTTACTTTTGCTTGTATGTGTTAAAGTCTATGAGACTCTGATTGAATTCCTGAGGATTTACCCTCTCCCCTCTCACTCACCAAAGCTGGGGGCCAGTACTTAATATCAGTTGGTGATGTCCATTTTCTAAAAGAAAGTACTTGCTTCCAATGTATAATCAGATCTAGTGACAAGCCATTTTCAGCTTACCAAACGCAAGGCAGAACGTAAGTAGTTCTTTAGAGGAGTCAAATGGTGACGTGGGCTGTAGAAGCTAATACCGACTTCACTGATGTCCATTGATCTCCTGAAAACATGACTGAAAGCAGGCACATTTTACTTAAAACAAACTACTTTCTTTTATTTGTATAACATAGTAGTTAACAGAGGTAAACAAACCATTTTGGTACAATTCCACTTGTTATTTTTCAAGGTTTTAGCCCACCTATGGCTCAGTTTTCTTCTCTGAAATGTGGGGTGTATAAGATACAATAGGCCATATTGTAAACTATCAGGAGCTCTACCCACAGTTGGCATTATCGCCTAAGCTGAGTCAGGATAAAGTCTGTCATTCTTCCCTGTGGACTCTTCGGTAGACTCTTAGGAGACAGACAACAGCTGACCTCTGCTTTCCCTTAGCTATCTCTTTCCATTTGCACTGCTGAGTTGACAAGGAGAGCTATTTCATGATTGCTGAGGACCAGAGTGTGGTAATGTGAATGCATGGGATAGAGTGCAAAGGAGATGAGGTTTGGACTAATCTAATAGAGAGGACATTTGAATAGAAGAAACATAAATAAGATCTTGATCTACGTAGATGAAATTTTAAATGAGCCTTTAAAGATGCTTCCGAAATTTTATGCACTCTCCACATCAGAAGATCTTGAAAGATAAAAGGACGAGCCCACAATTTACAAAAAGAGTCCACTAAGCCTTGATGATTCTATTAACACAGGCTTTGAAGTTCTTTGCTATAAAGCACATATGTTCTCTATAGATATAGCTTACTGTTAACAAATATCCTAATAGAATTTATTGTGTTAATACTTAAAGGGAAATCTCAGCAATACATCAAAATATCAAGGTTTTTTTTTTCACAGTTTGGAGTTGTGGCAAACACTCAAGAGACTGAGGCACAGGCTTGCCATGATATGATCCATCATGTGTTATATAGTGAATTACAGTGAATTCCAGGCCAGCCTAGACTACATAGTGAGACTACATACTACATTGTTTCAAAGCAAACAATACAGTGTATTATACATACATATATAACAATCTTACAATATTAATAGAATCCAAGTAATCTAGGTCTTTATACATATTTCTTTAGAAAATATGTTATTAGAACTGTGAGATGTTTGTATATCACATTAACATATTTAAATAAATATGCCATGATTTTTTAAATTAAATTTTTATTTTTTATGTTAATTACAGTTCATTCACTTTGTATCCCAGCTGTAGCCCTTCCCTCATTCCCTCCCAATCCCACCTTCCCTTCCTCATCTCCTCCCATGTCCCTCTCCAAGTCCCCTGATAGGGGAGGTCCTCTTCCCCTTCTATCTGACCCTAACTTATCAGGTCTCATCAGGACTACATTGTCCTCCTTTGTGGCCTGGCAAGGCTGCTCTCTATCCAGGGGAAGTAGGTTAAAGAGCTAGCCACTGAGTCAATATCAGAGACAGTCCCTGTTCCTCTTACTAGGGAACCCACTTGTATACTGAGCTGCCATGGGCTACATCTGAGCAGGAATATTCCATGATTTTTAAATGTTTATTTCTCTTTCAGGGCAAAAACTCAAATGACAGAAAGCATTGGTTACTATGGGTTGAGAAAACACAACAAAATATCATTGCAGAAAAGAATATGTAGCTATGTCCGACAACAGTTTGCATTATGGTAAGAAGCTAACAAATATGAATAGCAATTTTTATAACTGCAGTACTCATGGTATAAGAAGACAAACAAAATATTAGTAGAATGTAGAGTCTTTAAAGAAGTTAAAGAAGAAACTCAACGTTTTCAGTGTGTCAGCTTTACTATAACATCTGAGATGTAATTAGACACAATCATTTTATAATGCTAATGGACAGCAAAAACATCTACCTTTGAACCCATGTGGGTCTTAGTCCATTTATTTCAAGTTGAAGTAGAGAAGCACAAAAGTGTCAAAGGAAATAATTTTTACAACAAAAATGCTTTAGCCGGGAGACTGAGAGGTACAGACTGTCTTTATGAACAGTGTCAGCTACTGGCAGCATACTCATAGATGGTGTTTTCTGTGTCCCCTCACATGTAAGGCAGAAGGCTGTGAACAGATCCCTTGGGTATCTAATACCTGAATACTCTCTTTATCCAGATTGCAATCTGTTTCAATATATAAATTTTGGAGGAGCCACAATTTCACAATTTCTTAGTATCTACCAGCTGTTTAGAAATATTTGAAATTATATACAATGTTGTAATATTTACATATTAATTATCTGCCTGTATCTAATATATAGTTTTTATGAGGAAGTGAGATTTTTTTTTTTGTCATTTGTTCATCTTAGTATACCCTGCACCAGAATAAGGTAAAGCCTATGACAGAAACTGAAAAAAAAAAATTACCTTCATTAGCCCAACAATAAATCCTAAATCTGGCTACCTTTAGGCTATCCTACAGTCCTTTCTAAATGGAGATTCCCTAGAGAAATATTCAGGCTGATATATGATATTGGAGCACCATAGAACTCTGACTTTTTCTTTGTTCCTGATTGCTCTTCTAATTTATGGGGTGGATAACTGTGGAAATTCTGGTGTTGGATGGAAAAGGCAGTCAATTCCCTGACCTTATACTTTTTAACCTCTGTAAGCCTACGATATATCAACAAGCAAGGAAAAGCAAACTTTCAGAAGATAGAGTGTGACACTGAACAGTGAGCTGACAGGCGGCAGGGTCTGGCTTAGGAAAATTTTCCTGTGCATTACTGCTTACTGTTTCCAACTTAATTAGTCTTAAAGCTAATTCTAGTGAAGCCTGACACTTTCAGTTTTTCTTGTCTGAAGTGGGTGCGGTCTGATGGCAGTATTAACTTCTGGGTAAAGATGCAACTCTATCCATTTTACTTTATCAACTTTGACCTGTAAACACACTCTTAATGTCATATTATATTTGAGACTAGCTATGCATTCTTTATCTCACCAACCAAATCTTAGGAAGAATTTTAAAACACAATCATTTGGTCATTTTTCAATATTATGTGCATGGATTACTAAATTGTTTTGCCTTCAGATTACCCCAATTTTTCTTTAACATTTCCATGGCATTTGGTTCAAGAAGGGTAAGGTAAATATTTCTATGATGCAAAGCAAACATCTGAGATGTTTTATCAAGATACAACAATTTAATGTATTTTATACTCTTAAAACTTAATTTCAGAAAATATAGGAGATAGATGAGAGTGATGAAAATCTGTGACATATCACAGATGCTAGATTGTAATAACTGAAAGAAAATGGACAGCAAGAAAAGCAAATAAAAATAGAATGCAGTTTTTCATAAAATGGTCCACGAAGGTCAGATAGAAGGTGCAGGGGTTTTTTTAAGCACAAGAATGTAAGTAAGGGTCCGGACAAGGGGTGGGACAATTGGAGAAAATGTACTTAGGCAGAGGATACTGCAAGTGCAAAATGGCCCCGAAGGTATGACTCTGGCACACCTGGGGACAGAAAGAATGTTGCTTGAAAAAATATCAATGCAGGTCAGAGGGGTAGGAAGAGAGGAGTGATGTTCAATGAATGGTGAGGACTGGGTAGGTCTTGACTAGGAACTTGGATTTAATCTTAAGTGTCATATGATATTGTCTTAGGGTTTTGAGTAAAGAAATTGTCCGATCTGACTTACATTTTTAAAGGATGCACTTGCCTATTATGTGAATTACATCACACCACAAGAAAAATACAAAAACGAAGACAGCCTGCAGGAGGCTTTGGTACCATGAGCTGTAACAGTGGCTCTGAAGGCAACACTATCATCAAAGAATGGCCAAATTTTAAAAAAGTCGTCAAACAATACAGTGATAGACCACTTGTGAGAAATGACTCAAGGGTAATACAAAAGTTAGTGGTCACATCAATTACATAAATCATGCTCTATTAATTTGTACTGGAAAATGATGAAAGACCAGCCACAACGGACCATCCTAAGATGACTAGTTTAGTTTGGACCATGTTAAATTTAAAATACATCTTGACATTCAAGTGACGATATTAGTAAACTGTCAGACATATGTATCTAAGGCTCGGGGTAAAGGCCTGGAATAAGAAGACAAATTTTGAAGATTAAAAAAAAAAAGACGTCAAAAATTACGAGCGTATAGATCAGCATGTAAAACGCTTACCGTGCAAACCCGAGGGTGAGAGAGCAGCCAGCACTCATGAAAAGGCTGAGGATGGCAGTGTCGGAGGCCTGTAATCTCAGTGCTGGGGAAGCACACACAGCAGAGTCCCTGGGGGTTGCTGGCCTGGCAATAAAATTGAATCATTGAGCTTAAGTTTCACTGAGAGATCTGGTCTCACAAAACAAGGGGGAGCAACTGAGGAAAACCTGTAACGGCAGCCTCTGTGCAACATGTGCATACATACACATCAATATGCACACATACATGTGCATCCACACCACACACACACACACACACACACACACACACACACACACACACACCCTACGGAAAGCTTCATCTTAACAGTAAGAGTAGATGAAACCCTAGAGCAGTGAAAACAGGTTGTACAGATTTAACTCTGTAAAGGACATTGCAGCTTTTAGGCCCCAGGAAGATGAAGAACAAAGCTAACAAAAACTTGAGAAGTACCTTTAGGGCAGATATGTATCCTGACAGAGAATAATCCCTATGTTAAAATAATGCAAAAGTAACTCTCTTAACCATTTCCCGTGATCCTTGGAGACATCTGAGAATGGGACGAAAGCTGTGATGTTTGTTTTAGCAGAGTGAGAGGCTTGTAAATGGGTGTTAAATTTCTACTTCATGAGCTTTGTGCCATCACTTTCTATTCCTGGTCTCATTTTCTTATCTATATGCCACAGCTTAAAATATCTACTGTAAAATATCTTAGGCAGCCAATACACAGGATGCATAAAGTTTTCCACTTAACTCCTCAGGGGCCGGGAGCCTAAGAATATGCTTAATCTTCCATATCAGCATTTCTTTATAGCAAAAGCCATTGTTCCCATACTAATGCCTGATGACTATGGCATTGCTGTGTGTGTCTCCCCAGTGTGTAGTGGCAGGGTAGCCACTATATAAAAGAACTATGAAGCTCATGGAATAATTGAATTTGTTTTTGTGATATTACCTATAGCCACAAAAAATCAAATCCATGGCTTTAGTTTCAACAAGGAAAGTTGATGAGTGCACCTGGCTTAGTCCTCACAGTTCTCACATGTTCTTGAAAAGTGGTGTTCTTCTAAAATACTGAGAAAAACTAATACAGTAAATGGCTTTTAGACAAATTCTACGGATTAGCAAAACTCAAAGGCATCTTACTTGAGTAAGGCAAGCCAATTGTCCTTACTGAAGTATCTTGTATCGTCCAAGCTTCTGGGGATATATTTTCTTCCAGAATATAGAGTCTCTTTATCTGCTAAGTATAAAGAGTTAAGAGGAATAGCTAAACAAGCAATAAAGTTAGTTTAAGAAATCATTTGGCAAATAAATAAACACATAATCATTCATAAAAACAAAAATGAAAATATGTATTTTAGTTTATTAAATTCTAAACCAAGGAAGTTCATGATGTTTTAAAAGCCATGTGTTCATGCTGTGATATGCTTTTGTCTTATAATTTCTTTTGTTTTCCACTCAGTTTTCAGACAGCTGAAAACTGTAAGTTTACAGAACAAGATGTACTTTCAGTTCTTATTTTATGGCCTCATACCATGGCATGTACTATTATGAAAACAATTCTAATCTGTGCTTTATTATATTATATTGTACAATTTATATTCAGAGTATGCTATCAGCACCAGGGAACAGACAAATTTAATAATAATAAGAAATCCACAATGTTCTTGTTGTCCTAATAGCTATTAAAAGAAAACTCCCAGGAGATGGTTTTATGTTCTTCTCAAAACTATCCTGCCTCCTTTGATGGAGTACAGAGAATAAGAAATCACACCATAGATCATAAAGATGTATTGAATGCTAGCTGGGAGGAGCCCTTAGAAATATTCACATCAAGGTCGCCATTTTCTAGATGAATCCAAAGCCACTGAGCTAGAATAACTGATTCAGCCAGCTCAAGTCTAAGCTGTATGTAGAATTACACGCCCCTAATATCCAAAGTAGGAGTGATTCATTTTTTTTTTTTGTCATGAATGGTATTAACCTCCTAGGTTACATAAGCTTTGTCAAATATATATACATCATTCTGAAAACTGTAAGTGTTTCCATTTTTCAAAAGTAGAACCCATTGTCTTGAGTGAGCAAGTAACTCAGTTACTATCTCTTCTTTCCTCAGTGTTTATCTGCCTATGTCATTGTCAGACCCTCAATAAAACATGAGATCCAGGAAAGCCAGAGGAATGTTCATTGTGAGCATCGCTGAATTCCCTGTGCTTGCAATATGTCTAACCCATAGAATTCTTCCAGTAAACATTTTGTTAAGTTAAAAAATAAAGGCTGAGGGAATGCAAAAATTTTATTAGCACATATGCCTGATCTCTAGAATACACAAGAAGCATACACAAACACCACATCGAATAAAATAAGCTGAAAGATCATTAGAAAGTATCATGTGATTTTTGCAGCTGGGGATGCATAAATTTTTAGTAATTATGAAAGTTTGGTAAAGTAGAAAGCAATGAAAATGAAAACAATAGAACAACATACTCTTTTAATTGCCCCCAGCCGTGATGACTGGCCCTGGTTATAGGAGGATAGAGACCCAGAGAGCTGATGTAGAGAAGGTAAGCCTGAAGGTAAGGTGTAGCTTGAGAATAATGACAAAACAGGAAACACAAACTTTCATTCAGAGTCATAGGCTAAATCCTGTGGGCAGATATTAAGTAAGAGAGTACTGCGCATGGGAGATGTGCTGTAATAAATAGCCATAGCTTTAGTAAAAAAGATGGGAGAAGAAAGTTAAGGTAAAAAGGAAAGGAATAAAGACAGAAGACCTGTAAAATAAAAGCAAGGCTAAAAGATAAAGGAAAAGGTTAAGAGTGGAGGGAAAAGTAAAGGAAGAAAGAAAAGAAAGCAGGGAGAAGGAATTGGAAAATGGTGAAAAAATCATTTAGAGATATTCTATGTCCAGCATACACAGTGATTTCACATACATTTCTTTTTTTATTTCCACAAAACTTTCCTAATTTAACCAAGAAAATTAATGCAGCATTGAGTTCAAAGGAGCTAAGTTAACCTCCCAAATATCCTTAGGCAAAGTAGAGACAAGTTCCAAATGGAGAGAATCAGCTCAAAAGCTCTCCCAGCATGCACACATCTAATCCATTCTGTATAGTTGCTCCATGAACTTTTTTTTGTTCTTTTTTAATTTTTATGTAGACTAGAATTTTCAAAATGCCTACAGATAGTAAGAGTTTTGTCTTATAATAACTCCACACAGGCACTTTCTTCTTCTGTTTTGCTGGTGAAGAAATTGAATAAAGGCAATTTGATTTATCTATGTTAAATCCTTATGATGGCAGTGTAGGGATCAAAACAATGCCTGGCCCTTAGTTAATCATCCTTTCTCTTGTAATCCGTGGTGAAACCCATGATACAGTATACAGTACATTCAACCAACACTAGTATCCTACAAGGATTTCCTTCCTTTGCATCTTCATAGAACATCCTCTGGGAAGAAACTGTTAGACACAGATGTTTCATAGCCCTCTATGCAGATCAGTGAATTCAGAAACTCAGAAACAGACAAACACTAAGGAAAAGTCCCGGAAGTGGATTTGTATAGTGTATTTTTTTGTTTTGTTTTTATTTTTGTTTTTGTTTTTTTGTCGGGAGCCTTTAGCAAGCTACCCTAGTCTACACCATAAAATTTCTCTCAAGAGAGAAAGAAAGAAAGAAAGAAAGAAAGAAAGAAAGAAAGAAAGAAAGAGAGAGAGAAAGACACAGAAGCAAAGAAGGGAGGGAAGATAAGAAAAGGTGAAAGGAATAAAGAAAGAAAAGGGAAGGAATGCCTTATTCTCAAATAACCATCTGTTGTCTACATTTAATAAGTCAACCTTGAGAAATTCCTTTAGAATACTAGTGAACTTACCATGTTGCTGGAAACCTGGTGTTCTGACTTGCTAAGTGGCTCTGAGATATTCTGTGTCTTCCACTCTACCATCAACTCGATACATCTCTGCAGCAAGCCCATGAAATACAGGACAGTAGCAGAAAATTTCTAAGACTCCTTACTGGCAAGATTCTTAAAAGATTGTCATAGATTCCAGCATTATTGTGGAGCTACTTCAATAACCCGTACCTGAGATTAAAGTCAGAAGCAGGTCTGTTTTGCAAAACTGGAAGATAGAAATCTCCCAGAAGCCCAAAATTTGATATTTCATTGGGCTCCACTGGAATCTTCATTTAATACAAAATGTTTACGCTGTACATCTGGCAATATTCAACCACCTCTTGATTTTTTGTCTGAAACCTTTTCTTTGGTAAAGCTTTTTCTGATTTTCTAAGTAGCACTACCTAGTTTCTTCTTGAGCCTTCATGGAACTATGTAACTCTTTTCTACCTATCATTAGAGTATTTACTAGTCAGCATTTTTGAGTATCAAAATTAAAAGGAATATATATGTATGTATAATGTAGTATGTATGCATACATATTAAGGGCAGCTATAGAAGTTTTAGAATTTTAAAGATATTTCAGTTAGTTGCCTGAATATACGAAAATAAAATTATAAACACACAGTTAGTAGTGTCAATGAAACGAGAATGAGCTCTTATGAGGTCAAAAAGTCATATCAAGAAGGTGTGTGATTGGACTCAAGGTGAACATAATGGACAGCCTTCCATTATTAGCCAGAAAATCTGAGAAAGTATGAATACTGGAATCCACAAATGCAAGGCCTAACACCAGGAACATAAGGACATCCCAGAAGAAGAAGAGCAAATGAATTTGTTTTCTTTGCCTATAACTAGGCAATCAGTGAAAAAGACAGCTGCCCTCACTGGAGACGGAAGATCTTTACTTCATTTACCAGTTCACATGCAAATCCCTTCCAGGAAGATTCTCACAGATGCACCCAGAAATAATGCTTTTACCTCGGCATACCTCAGGCCAGTCAAGTTGATGCATAACATTGAGATTTCACCGTCATTCTGGGGCTGGGGCAATGCTTGGTTGATGCAGTGCTTGCTCTGCAAGCATCAAGGCCTCCTTTCAGATTCACAGTTCTGCAAAACACTAGGCCTGGTAATGCTCACGCATCATACTGAGCGTGAGAAGGATATAGGAGTGTCCTTGTCAATTAGACTTGCCAAATTGGTGACTCTGGGATGAGTGAGAGACCCTGTCTCAAAAAATAGAGGTGAAGAGCTGTGGAGAAAGATATTGGTCTCTGGATTACACACATACACACAGATGCACACACACAGACATGCACACAAACATGCATGTATGCATGCACGTGCGCACAATACATTCCACATTTATTTATTCCCAAAATTCCTGGTCAGTGTTGATGTCGGGTCCTACATTACAATGGTTAATGAAGGGATTACTTCCAGCATTGTTTCTCATAGAGAAAACAGAGTCTAGAAAGAGGAGAAAGTAAAGAAATATGTATATATATGTATGTATATATAGTATATCAGTGATAGTATTAATCCTTATCATATGTGGAGAAACAGGTAATCTGGTAGATATCGTAGCATGTCTTGGATATAATGCCAATGTCAGGTAAGCATCTAGCTCTGAGGCCAACTTCTGCATCCATAGACTTATCCAGCTGGTGAAAGTGAGCCTTTGGAGCCTCTCCCTCGCTTCTGGAAATCACAGAAATGCGGTGGTCAGCAGATCCTCACTTACTTCTCCATTTAAGTGCCTATGTTGTTTGGCACTTGCTGTCCTTTGCTTGCAGGTATCAAGACCAAATGGTTAGATGCATGTGATATTTCATTTGGGATCTTTGAATACTCATTTGCCGAGTTCCATCTAGTGGGGCTAGTGAGAACTCAGTGCAGAAGAAAGGCAGAACTTTGGGTTTTTTTTCCTATCTCAAATGCCTGAAAACAGCCTAACCATTTTATCAAAGCTGTCAAATTTGCTTTTGAGAGACGTTGAACCTGACCCTCTTTGTTCTTACCTTGATATTTGGGTGGATGATTGTATCATTGGTACAGAGGACAATCATGTTACCATCCCCTCACTTATTCATGCATGCATTAGTTCATTCATTTCGTGAGTGGACTAAATGTAGGCATAGAGTTGATGAAGCTGTGAAAAACACCAATTCACTCATTCTATTTCCATTTACTTGACCAAGAGCATCTGTCTGTTGCTAGTTAAGAGCATTTCTAATTGGTATGCAACATCCATACAATTGGGAAGCAACATAGGCTCAATTCACAGGGATCCCAGTTTTGTCTCCACAACTGCCTGGTTACTTTACCAGGAATAAAATGTTTGTCTGTCCATAAAGCTTATTATCTCAATTTAAGGCAAGTAAAATTATACTCTTCTCATAAGACTATTTAACAATGAATAAAGATGAGTAGGTAAAATACCCTTTGCATCTGAGGTAGTAATACATAAAGTATACCTAAGCATATTAATTATTATTTACCTATGTAAAAGGACAACAATTATACATTGTTTATAAATGAAATAAAATTAAGTTGAGACTCACTCTATGATTCTAAGCAGCTTCTAGTATAGGGTTTTCAAGCACAAAATGATTGAAAAACTTGCTAGTATTTGATAACAAATTGCCAAACAACAGAAAAATAAAATGCAATTTTAGTCATATAGATAGATGTATGTACATGCATACATGTATATGCACACATATATATTAATATTGATAATGATATTCAAAAATTAGGACCTTAACATTCACTGGCAATACTAAAATGCAAACAGAAGCACAAAATATAGTGTACATATAGTGTACATATTATAATTCACTTGATTATTAAATAACACATTTTTCATTAAAAATAAGTCACGCACATTTTCTATCCACTGATGTGCAATGTCATTTAAGCCTTTCCATCATTCTCTGCTTGAGCACTCTTAGACGAGCTCATGAGGTGTCCAGGGAAGAGACAATGATAGCCAGGACATTAAAATGTAATCAAGATATGCAAATTCATATCTAAATGTGATTTGCTGGGAAAAAGAAATTAATCTAGGCATGGTCAAATAAACAATGTGTAATATGGATAATTAATCACCAAATTAGCAGCTGTGGTCCCTTGAGGAAATTATGCAGATTGAAAAGTCCCCCATCCACTGACACAATTAGACCACTTAAAGGCAAAACTCTCAATAAAATAACCCTTGGAAACATCATAAAACAAATAACCGATCAACCTTGGGATCCCAACTCCACTGAAATAGTTAACATTACTTAATATTATTTCTTCTGGGTTTGGTTTTATTCAGAAGGCCCCATGATATTTTCCTAGAGAATACTGAAAGATTCCACATCATGGATTACCTATGGTGTGTTTCCTTTACAACCTATCTTCCCCTTATCAATCAAATGTCTTATTATTGAACTTAAAAATGCTGCAAATGAAAAGCTTCATTAAGGAGGAAAGATCAATTATGCACTTCCTGCCACTAGCGAAGGCAAGAAAATAGTAATGTATCATAAAAAATGTGTGCCTTCTGGAGCCTGATGTTAACTAGTCAATGTGTCAGCACCAAAGAAAGCATTCTTCCCATCAGAGTCAAGAAATACTGTCATCTCGGGGAAATGTTGTGTGTCTAAGAATTTCATAGTGTTGTTCCATACTTTCCCTTTACATGTAGACCCCACAAGATTGGGTATAGCAGTATCTCCCCCTACATCCCAGTAAACACATAGCTTTATCTCTAGAGAAACTCCAAAGCTCCTTTGATAGAAATAAAGATTCCTCACGCCTAGGAAAGGCCTTATTATTGTTGCCATTATTATTATTATATATTATAATTGCTTTTGAAAAGACTAATCACAGAAAACAAATTGTATTAGTGCAGTGGCTGCCAGCAGTTTAATTGTAGCTATAATGCATAGATACCATTTACATGCTTGAAAACATGGAGCTACTTACCTATTCCTGCTACCACTACAGGAGACCTGCAGATTCTACTCTTCCTGAGTCCCCAGATATCATTGAATGTCACACCAACCAATCTGTCATGTGATGCACCCCAGATCCTGAAGTCAGGATGTGACTTGATTGGGAAAAAGCGTAGCTGTGTCATGAACTCCACATCCAGAAAACCAAACATGTTGAGATAGCAGGTGCTACTCATGTCACCAGAATTTGGTTTCTGGAACTGTCAGGAGGGCAGGGTAGGACCACCCTGGAAGACAAGGAGTCATGTAACTGAGAAGAACAAATTAATCATAGATTTAGCGTATATTTTTATCAGTCTCTGTTATTCCAAACTTAAAATTGCAGAAATAGCCAGGTGGAAGTTGACTCTGTTACTCTGCAAGAAAGGAACACAAGAGGAAATAGACAGACATCATGAAATAGAGCATTGAGAAACCCTCTCTACCCTCATTAATCAAATGTGAAAGCATGCCTATATCCATAACCACAGGTTTCTGGGACTTTTAGCATATGAAAAGAGATCAACTAACCCAAGAATCTTCAAGCAGTGCTCAGGCAGAACACAGGCACCCTGGAACATTACTCCAGGATACAATGAATGGGGCATGGGCAGGCCAGTGTAGTACTCTAGGCCGACCCCTCAATCTTCAGCCATTGCAAGTTCACTTTTGTCTCATAGATTGGGGAACCACAAAGGACATACGCAAGAGTCTGAATAAGTATGTACCCTGGAACCTCATGCTGAAATCTGACAGCCTTGTGCTATTGAGAAGTAGGACCTTTAAAAGCTCATGACTCCTAGTCAGAAGTTAATGTCTATCTTTGAGACTCAGTAAATTATTAGGAAATCTGTTGGTACAAAGCTCATCTACCCTTCCTGTTGTGTCTCTTGTACATGGACTCACTTGCTGTTTCACTTTCATGCCTTGTTAGAGGACAAGGGAACGCCCTTGTCACGTGCACCCACCTGCTTGGACTTTCAGCTTCAAAGAATGTAACACAGAATAAATTATTATCTTATCAACTATCCTGCCAAAGATATTGCTAGAGTAGAAAATAAACTAAGATAATAGCTTTTAAAGAAATAGGTCAGGGATAACGGTATGATGCTGATTCTCTCCCTTTGCAGCTTAACCAATATCACTGAGATATTGCAAAATAATAATACACACACATATTTTATTTTGAAATAGCTTCACAGTTAAAGAGCTAAAATGAGCATCTTTAGTTTTTAACAGCAATCTCCTTTCTGTCTGAGCCTCAAAAACCTTCCAGAGGGTCTTTAATATTGGGAGCCAGTTTTCAGTGGAGCTAGCAATGTAAACTGAAGGCTGAACCTTTAACATACTCTGCTCTTTGTTTCTGTGGAGGAGAAAGCAGATGGCGATTTTCAATCAACCATAGACAATGATGTAATACGTTTTTTTGTACATAGCAAATCCTTTAGAAAAATGTAAAACTACAGGGTTTAGGGAGTGTCTGGGTAGCAAAGTACATGCAAATGCCAGAGGAAAGTATCCTATTCAGGTCTGTTTTTATTGTCAGCTCAACTCAGCCAGGCATCATCTGGGAAGAGGTGGGCCTGTGATCATTTCTTTGGGGAGTTGTCTTAACCGTTGAATGATGGGGAGGACCCAGCCTACTTTGGGCAGTCCCATTCCTAGGCAGGTTGGCTTGAGCTGTATAAGAGCTAGCAGAGAGCAAGTGAAAGGGCAAGCCATAAAGCAGCATTCCTCCATGGGTTTCTGTTTAAGTTCCTGCCCTGATTTTCCTCAACGACAAACTATAACTTATAAGCTGAAATAAAACCTTTGTATTCCAAAGTTGCTCTTAGTCATGATGCTTGTCATATCAACAAATAGCAAACTAGAACATGCTCTAACTCCATGAATCTAATCTCCTAGGACTGGGACCTTCCCAGACCTTGATTCTTGGGTCTCTTCATCTGGCTGTTCATTTGTAGCTTTTATATCACCATCTATAATAAACTGAACTCTGCCAAAGACAACTTTCCTCGAGTTCTGTAAGCTGTTCTAGCAAATCACCAAACATAGGAGAGAGACAGGAAACTGACCTGTTTCCAGGTCAGACAGGAGGTCTCAGTAGACATCACGCCAGGTGGGGCTTGTGAAGTGAAGGGCAATCCTGTGTAATTGAATACGTATTTGAACACACCTGCTTGGTAACCCTCTGATCACTGGAGAACCTCAAACCATACCCCATACATTTGATTCCAGACATGTTTTCTGTGTGAGACTTGAGAGAAGCTTCCTAATCCAATGTAGCTGTGAATTATAAGTCATCCCCTTAAGGCCAGTGACCTTTCTCCATCAGTGTGTAGTACCACCTTGGTGCTTAATCTAGTCTCTGAACCCATAGCACCTGCGAATTTCTATACAAATTCTGTCCCTGAGCCACAATTATTACTCCATCTCCAGTTATTAGAAGTCTTAGCTAGGATTATCCTTATAGATTCCTGGATGTTTTCATTGCAGTAGGTTTCTAGCTCATCCCTGAGATGCCCCTCAATTCAGACTGTCTCTCACAGTACTTTCTCCCTCCATTCTCCCTGCCAGCCTGGTCCCTCCTATTCTCGTCCCCACATGCCCCCAGTTCCCCTGCAATATCTATTCTATTTCTACTTCCCAGGGAAATTCATGCACCCCCTCTTAAGGCCCCCTTGTTCCTTAGCTTCTCTGGGTCTGCTCAGGCTTTTGGCTAAGATCAAGGGTCATATCTGTTCTTATCACTTCATGTTGTTTTGTTTTGTTTGTTTTGAGGCAAGTTCTTTCACAGAACCTGAAACTAAATGATTCTTTAAGGCTGGCTGGTTAGCCAGACCAATAGATGCTCCTCTATCTGCATCCCCAGATTTCAGATTACAAGGATATGGTTGTTTGAATAAGAATGGCCCCTGTACGCTCGTATACTTGAAAGCTTAATCATCAGAGTGGCACTACTTGAGGATTGGGAAGTATGACCCTGTTGGCATAAGTGTAACCTTGTTGGAGGACTTGTGTCACGGGGGGTGGGGTTTAAGGTTTCAAAAGTTCAAGCCAGGGCAAGTGTCTCACTCTTCCTGCTGCCTGAAGATCTGGATGTAGAACTCTCAGCTACTACTCCATTCAGTACCATGTTTGCCTGAATGTCAGCATGTTCCCCACGTAATGATGATGAATGAAAGCTCTGAAACTGTAGGCAAGTCACAGTTAAATGATTTCTTTTATAAGAGTTACCATGGTCATAGTGTCTCTTCACAGCAATAGAAAACTGGATAAGAAAAGGAGTGTTACACCTTTTCATGTGTGTGCTAATGATCAAAGTTCATATCTTCATTCTTGGGCAGCAACTGAACTATCTTCTCATCCCCAAAGTGATTTCTTTCATCAAATTCTCTTTGTTTCACATTCCAGGAATTCAACACATATAGGAACACTCTAGAGCCTTCTACCAACATGACCTTGGCCTCAGCACATTTCCAGCTCCTCTTTCTTCTAGTTTTCCATAAAGGCCCAGGATTCTTGTGCATGTTAAAGCCACTGTCGTATTTCCAGGTCACTCTGAACTTGAGTTACAGTGTCCATTTATGAGATCCTTACAGATTTATGGACCATGTATTTATATGGTTCCTCTAGTTCTTTCTCAAGATCTTTGGCCTGGGAGACAAGATCTTATTTCTTCCCTTTCATGTATCCATACATTTGAATATGCTGTGTTCAAAATACATAAGATTAGATGAATTCTGGTCATGTTGCCCCTGTAAGAATCCTCACATTTAAAATATTAAGTCTGATCATGTTGTTTATTAAATCTGATCCATATAAATATTAGGTGTTTTGTTCATTTTATACAACAAAAATAAATATGCTATGATTTCAGACCCAGTCTGTCACATCATCTCTCTGTGATAATGTGATGTTCCAAAGGGTAGAAAGCTTCACAAAGGTGTGCTATTCTGATGTTTCCTTTGAACTTTTCTGACCTCCATATCCTTGAGGCTTCTTTATACTAAGATATGAAATCCCTGGGCTTTGTGACATTTCTTTCATCATGGAAAAGAAAATAACACAAGAAATCCTTTCTTAAGAGAGAATCAGAAACATCAAAGCAGATAAGTAGAGTATAGGAGAATTGCTCAGGCTCCTGCACACACTGATGGAAATTTTGTGTTGTTATAAAAATAGTTGTATTGACCACACTATTTCAGATAAAAGTCTAAATAAGGACAGAAAAGGAAGCAAAGAAAAAGAAGATGAGTAGAAAAGAAGAAACACATAATTCAGTATTTACATCGAATCTTAAATTAACCCTATTTCCTTTATTTTATTTTCTATTAGAATTTGTTTCTTGTAAAACAATAATAGATTTTGTTGCACAGACATATTTGTACTGTGCTAAATCATGTTCTTTGACCATACCCATTTCCTTTACATTCTTTGGTCTCCTAATATCCCTTGTGGTTATTTTCTTCATTTTCTCAAATAGTCACTTTTCTAATTTCATGTAGTATACATAAACATGTAAATAACTGTATATAATCTAGGTTCATGTATGTGGGTAAATGTGCTTGTTTTGTCCTTCTGAATTTGATCTATTTTGCATGATGCAATGATCCCCAGTTTCATTTACTTTCCTCTAAGTAACATAATTTCATTCTTCGTTGTGTCCAAATGAAACTCAACTGTGCATATACTATGCATTTATTAAGCTATTTATTCACTGATGGGCATTGAGAACCCTCTTATAACTTAACTATTGTGAATATAGTTACAGTACACATAGATTGCAGATATCTGTAGTACATGGAGCAGCCATCATTGTTTATATTCCTTGGGGTGGTAAAATTGGGTGCTTTGCAATTCTGTTTTCAGACTTGTGGAGAGCTGATTTCTGTATTGATTCTGTATTCTCTAGTGATTTCTGTAGTGACTAAACTAACTTACATTCCACCATTAGTGTACAACTGTGCTTTTTTTCTCCACATCCCCCCAGACTAATTTTAAGTCTTGTTAGACACCAAACACCAAAAAATGATACAGCCCAGCAAGACTCCTAGTTACTGTCTTTGTGACACTAAAATTATTTATAGTAAATACGAATCATGAATTTGCTTTAACAACATAATTTAAAGTAAATAAGAAACAAATATTTAATACTCTCACTAGCTACCTTTATTTGAACTTGTAGGAGATCAATCTTCACTTGTCATCTTAATGGAGTCAAGGTCATACAGCCTTGTTACTAAGAGATGTTAATAGAGAAAAGTTAAGCTATAATGTCAATTTGATTATTTTGCCTCATGATGACAAATATTCATTTAATTATCTCATTTAATTGGCTAACGCTAACAACTTTTTGATATCTAGAAAAAGTCTAAAGGAGATGAATGTTATAGTTAAACAACTGAAGAATAGTATAGTAAAAAAAAAGTCTAGTAAGCCTTTAAATAATTCATAGTAAATCCTCTCTTTAATGTGATTGTTTTCTCCCTTCTTTCTATTGTTTCTTTTCTCTTGTGTTGTCAATATAACTTTTAACTATTCTCCCTTCTTCCCTTCTTCTGGGATTTCCATCCATTTTCTCTGTACTGTCTCTATTCACTAAACATAGTAGTGCTTATTTTCTGAACTGTGTCACTGTTGTTTCATTGGTGAAGTGCAAAATGAAAGACAAACAAGACATTTTCAAAGCTAGCCAACGCATGGCAGTGTTGAATCTATAACAAATGATGGGAAAACAACTTTAGCATCAACCCTGGCACCATTTCTAGATGTCTACTGCTGTCTGATGTCTCTGTCAGGAGACATTAAACAATAACACCGTGTCCTGGAAGTAAAAGATGGATTGACTCTATTTAATATAGATTTTTTTTTTTTACTTTTAATTCAATCATACTTTTGCTGAAAAAATAAAGTGTGTGTGGAAAGGTCAAAAAGCTTATCTACACTTCTAAATTGACTAGATGAAACCAGAGTCTGTAGGTTTTCAAGCTATTCAATTTATTAAATAGCCTGAATAATTTCATAGTTAATTCATACAGTGCATACTCCTTTGTGAAAGTGGCTGAGAGTCTCTAAGGAGATGAACAATCGATAGGCCATGGGAAGAAAGATCAATAGAAGAGCCATCTGGGTCCGAGGCATACAAGCAAAGTTTCTGTTTGCTTGTTTTCCTTGGGCAAAGAACATGAGAACAGTCCTGAAATGATATTTGAATACTATGGTCTGTTATTCCAGCTTTGGAGCAGTTGACTTTCATAGTTTTTTGGATTCCCCCCCCCCTTTTTTTATAACAATTTTTTAAATTTTTTATTTATTTATTTATTTTATTTATTTGTTTTTATTTATTACAATTTATTCACTTTGTATCCCAGCTATAACCCCCTCCCTGCCTTATCATCTTCCAATCCCACCCTCCATCCTTCATCTCCTCCCATGCCCCTTCTCAAGTCCATGGATAGGGGAGGTCCTCCTCTCCTTCCTTCTGATCCTAGTCTATCAGATCTCATCAGGATTGGCTGCATTGTCATTTTCTGTGGCCTGGTAAGGCTGCTCCCCCCTCAGGGGGGGGGGGGTGACCAAAGAGCAGGCCAATCAGTTTATGTCAGAGGCAGTCCCTGTTCCCATTACTATGGAACCCACTTGGACACTGAACTGCCATGGGCTACATCTGTGCAGGGGTTCTAGGTTATCTCCATGCCTGGAACTTGGTTGGAGTGTCTCTAGAAAGACCCCTGTGTTCAAATTTTTTGGTTCTGTTGCTCTCCTTGTGAACCTTCTGTCATCTCCAGATCTTACTATTTCCCACTTCTTACATAAGATTCCATGCACTCTGCCCAACAGTTGGCCATAAGTCTCAGCATCTGCTTTAATAGTCTGCAGGGCAGAGCCCTTCAGAGGCCCTCTGTAGCAGGTTCCTAACTTGTTTCCTGTTTTCTCCTTCTTCTGATGTTCGTCCTCTTTGCCTTTCAGGGTGGGGATTGAGAATTTTAGTCAAAGTCCTCCCTCTTTAGGTGTACAGATTTTAGTAGGTTTATCCTTATTATATGTCTATATGAGTGAGTATATATCGTGTGTGTCTTATGCTTCTGGGACACCTCACTCAGGATGATCCTTTCCATTCCCACCATTTACCTGCAAATTTCATGATTTCCTTGCTGAGTAATATTCCATGTGTAGATGTACCACAATTTCTGTATCCATTCTTCAGTTGAGGGGCATCTGGGTTGTTTCCAGTTTATGGCTCTTACAAATAAAGCTGCTACAAACATGGTTGAGCAAATGTCCAAATGCCCAGCTATTGTAGTAAAGTCATCAGGGCTCAACTAAACTCGCTGGTGCTTCTCTGTACTGCCTGCTACCTAACTGAAGGTTTAGAAAGAAACGATGGGTTTCCGAATGGATGAAGAAGCATGCAGTGATAAAAAAAAGGTGTTAAGCGCAAGAGGGGTATAGAAAGGAAAGCAGGAGAGTAAACAGGAACAACAACAAAACCTAAAGGCATAATTGGCAGTTTATACAACTCAGATTGGCAGACTGTGTCATGTTCCACCTGTGAGAGAACCAGTTTCGTGTGGCTGAGACAACGAACATCAAGTGTCCTAACCCAAGAATCTTTATGTCCTAAGCCAGTGGTTCCCAACCTTCCTAGTGTTGTGACCCTTTAACACAGTCCCACATGTTATGGTGACCCCAACCAGAAAATTATTTTCTTTGCTACTTAATAACTGTAATTTTGCTACTGTTATAAACTGTAATGTCAATACCTCTGTTTCCGCTGGCTTTAGACAAACCTTGTGAAAAGGTTTTTTTTCACTCCAAAGGGGTCTCGACTTACAGGTTGAGGACCACTGAGAGATTTATCCTATCTCTGAGCAGAGACATGGGATAAAGCCTCATGTAGGCATTAACTATTAGGACCTAACGTCTAGTAAGTTCAGGCTCACTAACAGCCACGAACCATGTCTGCCTTCCACCTGTTATCTGTATCTGAGTAGCTGCCAGTCGCTATAACACTCATGTGCTTTCCAGGAAGTCTCCCTAATACTGCTGCAGGTGTGTTTGCAGCCTGCATGGAGTACCAGCACGCTCTGCTTCTTCACTGCTCTTCTTTGAAGGATGACATGAGCATGCTTCCAGTAGAGTCTGCTCATTGCTGCTGCCTCTGATACAAAGTGTATCCAGGGGACTACCTTACTGAGCTGCCAAAGGCACAGGAATTTGAATATAAATGCTCATAAATATTTTCTTCAAATAACTGGCTAATTGTTTTGTCTCTGTCCTCCAAATTCCCAATGTTTGTCATCAAATTGGCATCATTCTCTAACACTTATCAACATCTGAAAAATCAGAAGGCCTAGGAGACCAAAATTTCACTTTCCCTTTATTTCTCTCTCTAGTTCATCAAATTAATTCATTTTCTTGTTTTACAAAATCAAAATCTATAAGTTCTTTTACGAAAATACATAGATACAGGCATATGATGTGGATAAATAAAAGAAAGAAAACATTTTTTAAATTTGGGTAGCACGGATTTGGCTCTGTCGTAGAGCACTTGCCTGATACAAGCAAAGCCCTGGATCTGTGCCCCAGACCTGCAGTGTAGTTATTTTTACTAAGTTCATGTGAAAAGATGTCTTTTTTCAAATGAGGAACCCTGCATTTTAAATAATGTTATTTTTTTACTCCACCCCCCAAGTCAGTGGTTTTTTTAAGCATTGTAGACCCTCCACATGAGCTAAACCTCACTATTTTTATTAGTTTCTATGACATAAACAAGGAAGTGCTTAAGGCACGTAAGCATTAGAACTAATGCAGATTAGACAGTTAAGAATGATGTATAATGTCCCCCAACACCATGATTCCAAATGTATCCCTCGATAATTTATTCATAATGAGTAATTTCAAACAAAATTAATCTCTATACAGAAGAAATGGATAACATATGTAAAATACAATAAATTGATCTGTGGCACAGCTACAATGGTTGCATTTTTGTCTAGTAATGATTTATAAGATTTCCCAGAACTAAGAAATATTATATTATTCGAAAGTGGACCATACCAGAAATTTTTTAATTAGGGAAACTGTTATATTTTCTCCCAAATAAGGCTATTATACATAATAGTTATACATAATGATATGCATAAACATGTTGTCTAAAACGTATACCAACATAAAAAGCACTGGGTTAGTCTTCATCCACTGCCATGAATATGAAATTCATATGTAGAAAAGTGATGTTTTATTTCCTAGACAATTATACAGATCTATTGCACAGAGCAGCGCACGGGAGTAGACGGCAGCGTGCGTGTCAGCACTTCTTCAGGGATTTACCAGGTGACTAACGAATGGCGAGCATTTCCCTTGTGGACTCCTACCTCCATCAAAATATTTCAGTACAATTTCTTTCAGAAAGAGATTTGGCATTACGTGTGTAATCACAGACACCATGTCTAGGAGCTTGCTCATGAGACAGCAGATGAAGAGAAGACCAAAGCGGCTTCTTTTTACAGGTATTCACCAGTATCTAGTGATTGCTTTTGAAGGACCTCCCGCCTGCTTCCAAGCTGTCATTTCCCCAGCTCTTGCCACAGTCTTCTCTGTTCAGCAGACAGACTTGGGGTGTGATGCATTTGGTTTGAGGCAGGCATTCATATTGCAGCATCATTCAAATACTTCATGAGAGGGAGATCCTAAAAAACCCATTGTAACTTCAAAATACACTAAGCAAAAACTTCATTAGTTTCCGTTGGCCTACAGAGGACACATTGTAAGTCATGCAGTGCGCTGCAGAAAGTTGGCTGTTAACGCTGGGAATTTCAGGAGCTACAAGGATCTGAGGCTTGCAGGGGAAGTCAATAGCATGGAAAATATAAACATTTGAATTTTGTAGTAATGTTTCTCATGAATGTTTATCACTTTCATTATGTAATAAAATCAAAAGCCAGTTTCAATTCATCGTAAAGACAAATCAACAACACCACCAACAACAACAAAAAACTAGCTATGCTGACTGTTCATAATTAATTCTAACACTCCAGATGTCTGATGTTTTGCTGTAGTCTTGAGTCTTCATAAAAACTTGTTTTTTAATTTCTACATATGACATTATAGAAATTCTTTCCTTCTTAACATAGGTGATATTTCAGAGTGGACTTCTATGTTTCTTCACATAACATGCAGTTTTTCTTCACTTTTCTTCACTTTGCTTTGGTCTTCTCACACTCACCAAGATCTAGATATTTCTGTTAGTGATCTGAAATGAAGTTCTCTGAACTGCTCTGGACCATTAAAAGCCAAAGTTGAAGGATAAGAAGTTCTGGCTTCACTTAACTGGTTCCTGTATGTGTATTTCCTGAAACTATGAGAATCCAGAGGTTATCAGTATGACACTACCCTTAAAATAAACTAAGTTTTGAAATTAAAATATAATTACATCTTTTCCTTTCTTCTCTCCACTTCTTCCCATGTACCCTTCCCTACTCCTGCTCTCTTAAATTCATGACTTTTGGCTTTTCTTCTTTAATTGTTGATATGTGTATATCATATATATGTGTGTGTATATATACATATTACTAAATAAAAATGTACAATCTTCTCAAGCCTCTGTAATGACTTAAAGTATAATATAGGATAGCCATCTACAGACCCAAGGAAACTAAAACTAAGGAGGACTCTAGGGAGGATGCTTACATTTCATTCAGAATGGCAAACAGGATAGACACCAGAAGTGGTAGAAGAGAAGAAACAGGATGCTAGCATCCTATAAAGGAGCCACCCAACAGGGGATCGAAGCAGATGCTGAGACTCCAAACTTTGGGCAGAGCACAGGGAATCTTATGAAAGAAGAGAGGAGTGGGAATAGAGGGACATGGAGGGGACAGGAGCCCCACAAGGAGACCAACAAAGCTAAAAAATTAGAGCCCAGGAGGTCCTGCAGAGACTGATGCACCAACAGAAGATCATGCATGGAAAGGACCTAGACCCCTGCTCAGATGTGGCTGATTGGCAGCTCAGTCTCCATGTGGATCTCTGAGTGAGGGGAGCAGGGGCTGCCTCTAGCATGAACTCAGTTGACTGCTCTTTGATTGCTCAGCCCTGGTGATGCAGCCTTATCAGGCCACAGAGGAAAAGGATCCAGGCAATTCTGATGAGACTTAACAAGCTACAGGCAGATGTCAAGAGTGGAGAACTCCGTTTCAGTGGACTAGGGGAAGGGAGTAGGGGTGAAAAAAGAATGGGTGGAACTGGGGAGGGCTTTGAGGGAGGAGGCTTCAATTGGGATGTAATGAATAAATTGTGAAGAAAAAAACAAAAATTACAATAGTTTTTAAAATATTGACAATAGTTTTTAAGAAATTGAGACTGGGAGCAGAAATTTTAAAAATGCGTTTCGTCCTTAAAAAAGGAAAACTTAAATATTAATATCCTTTTCTCAATATACCTATGAGAAAATTTTGTACAGTGTTACTTTTTGTCCTTATCAAATGAAAGCACAGTGGCTTTAAACAGTCAGAGAAGAATTTAGAAACTGAGATCCTAAAAACACTGTTTTTTTTTTTTCAATAAGTACTGTCTATATATAAAACTAATGCTTTTTAGTTCTGTCAGCTCTTCAGACCACCTCAGAACAGTTTATGAACTAAAATAATAGACATAGAGATGTACAAATTAATTCTGGGATTACATTATAGATAGATTGAGTATTAAGTCTGATAGTAGAAAATAAATAAATGGTAGATTGATAAGGATGGTATATTCACTTGGGACCCACATACATGAACTAATCTGTTTATCTTATTGTAACTTATTAACTCTTGCCAAATTTTATCTTTTCTTCCCTTTGTCTTTTCTTTACAGCTTACTCTTTTACAACCAGTGTTTACGCTGAATGTCGGCCTTACTTAGAAGTTTTATGATCATAGCAAAGCACACTGAATGATAAAAGCAAGGATCTGAAGTTTGGCTTCACAATCTGCTTAGGCAGATGAATTGTGATGCTTAATTCGCTATCAAAATTTATGTTCCTCATTTGGAGTTAAGGCAGATTTCCAGGGGGCGTGACTTGTTTAGAAGATAATACAGAGCATCCTGAGATAGTAGCGCAACCTCCTTGTTCTTCTAAAGCAGAAACTAATGAAAATATCTGTTGCGATTGTTTATTGTGACGATGAGGGGAAGAAGACAAAACCCTTGCCGCACACTGATGGGATGGCGATGCTGAGGGAGATGATACAGAAACACAATTCCTCAAGAAAAACAATGAATCCAGTTCAGAAGAGCAGCCAGGAAGCAATCCCATACTAGATCAAAATCAAGCTAAGCTTCTGACATTAGAAAAGTCACATGTAGTAAGCACAGGCAATAGCTAGTTAAATACATATAAAGTTAAATACGTCCATACCATCAGAAGTTTCCGGGTGACCTAGTGACAGTAATGTGCTACCTTAACTCCTCTTATGATGATAAACAGTGACCAAAAGCATCTCAGAGAAGAAAAGGTTTATTTTGTCTCACAATTCCAGGGTAGAGCAGGGAAGCGGAAGTGTCTGGAACATAAAAGAGCTAGTCACATCGACTCCAGGTAAAGAGGAGAAAGAATGAATGCACTCACTCACTTGATCACTTGCCTGCCTGCTTGCGATCATCGTCTTCCGGTTCAGAGTTCCTGAATAGGGAATGATGTGACCGCCTGCCGTGGGCGGAGTGTTCCCATAACAGTTAACCTAAGTCTTCCGCAGACACGCCCAAATCCTAAGCCCATGTTAAGGGTCTCTCTCTGAGACTATTCCCTGGTCACTTTAGGTTGTGTCAAGTTTATAATTATTCTAACCACCACAAGTCAACACACGTTTGTATAATACAGTTAATTATACAAGAATTCAATTATAAAGTCTGTACTGCTGGTAGTTTTGTTGTGTGGTGATACAGGTAATGCTACCGCTGGGAATGTGATCTGAACGTTACAAATATATACAGGTTCCACTGAGCACTGTTTTCTCTGGGGAAACCATTTCAGGAGGACTCTTGCTTGCACACGACATACTTGGGGCTCTTTAGCACACAGTACCAAGAGAGAGTGGTCTTGGATGAAGTATGGATTTGCACACTGGATTCTTGAATTCTTCCTAAGAGCCTTGCCTCAAGATTTGATCCCCTAGAGCCAGAGAGAGCTAGTCAGGGTCAGCCACACCTTCCTGTAGCCAATCCCACTCCCTCCACTTGTCAAGATACTTCCAAGTAACGTAATACGAAGCCTTTGTACTTCATGTGACACAAACCAAGAGTTTTCCTCAAAACCCCAAGGGTGTTATCTCTGCAGAGCCAGTATTTCTCATAAGTGACAGCCTTTGAAATGAAAAGTCAGTAAAATGTTGGTTACATAAAGTACATCTCAATCAGTTTTGAAGAAACTTTCTCCCTTTAATTTAATTTTTGTTTTTCACAGTGCCGAGAATTGAACCCAAGTCCTCGAACATGTTAACACGCTAGGCAAAGTGTTTTAACGCTGAACTATATTCTCTGCCGTCAGTGTCCCTCTCAAGTTTGAAGACATCTTCGATTTTCTTTTTTGTTTTACTCATCACAATGAATTAAAAGTCTCCTTTCTATTTAATCTTCCATTACACTCCAGGCTCTTTGACGGACACAAGCAAAGTTTGATTCCCTTTTTCAACCAAGCTCTCTATCCAATTCTTGAAAACACTTCATCTTCTATGTTTCTAAAACGTGTTTGTGCCAACTACATACAACCCCGCTCTGTCTCTTGCCTCACTCACCATGCAATAGCTATTTGTGTGAGCTGCTTAATTCTGCCTCTCGGCTCTGACACTCCTCCCAAGGCGGGGGTGTTAGGAGTCCAAAACTTGCACTCAGATCATTCTCCTAAGAAACCTAATAGTGAAGTTCAACTCGTGTACTAATTTCTCTAACATTCTTATTCTTATTTTCCCCTCAGTGCAAACATGTTTGTATAGTTAAATAATATTTAAATTTATTTATTTATTATTAAATTCAAAATTTTTATTTAAGTAAAAATAAATTTTAGGGCTGGAGAGATGGCTCAGAGGTTAAGAGCACTGGCTGTTTTTCCAAAAGTTCTGAGTTCAATTCTCAGCAACCACATGGTGGGTCATAACCATCTATAGTGAGACCCTTTTCTGGTGTGAAAACAGAACACTGTTTAAATAATAAATATTTTTTAAAATAATTTTTATCCTCTTTCTGGACCATTTTAAGTATATTCCTAGTTTCTGTGTCTTTGGCCGCCCTTCTACTTGCAATTTCTAGTCCCAGGTCATTGGCTGCTAGCCTCCTTCTACTCATTGCTAGCTCAGATATCTTCCCTAATTCTTGGATAAAATTTTCCAGCTTCCTCCAGTCACACCTCTTCACATTTCCCTATTTTTTTAGCATGATTAGGAAGAGAATTTTCTGTATTATTGTGGTTTTTCTTTTCTACCTCATTGCACCTGATGAACTTCTTGAAAACAGAAACTTCATCCCAATCATTGCTTTTTCCACAACTCACAATACTAGTCACATCACAGGGCTGTAATAAATACCCAAAAATTAGTGTTTCTTCCCAAAATAATCTTTTTTTTTTACATTTATTTATGTATTAATGGTTACATTATACTACCTAAAACAGTTATTCTCAACCTTCCTAATGCTGTGATCCTTTAATAAAGTTCCTCATGCTGTGATGAGTCCAACCATAAAATTATTTTTGCTGCTACTTCATAACTATAATTTTTCTACTGTTATCAATCCTAATTTAAATACCCAATATGCAAGATATCTGATATGTGACCCCTGTGAAAAGGTTGTTTGACCCCAAAAGGGGTCATAGCCCATAGGTTGAGAACCACTGATTTAAAAAATATATTTAAGCCATAGCTGGCAGTGGTGCCACATGCCTTTAATACTAGCAGTAAAGACCCAGAGGCAGGGGGATCTCTGTGAGTGAGAGGCCAGAATGGTCTACAAATTGAGTTCTAGGACAGCCACAGCTACACAGAGAAACCCAGTCTCGAAAAACCAAAAAATGAAAAAAAGGTATATTTAATTCTTATCCCCAATTCCTGAAGGTATGATTCTGCTCAGAAATAGAGTCTACATACTTCCATGAAGATGGGACCACATTCTGTTCAAGTAGTTCTTAATTCAGAATAACTGATCCCCTATAGAAGAGGAGCTGTATACAAAAACACCTAAGGAAAATAGCAACTAACTATAGAAAGAGTCCAATCTGCCTGTAAGTTGGGTACCAATGATGGCCAGCAGCAGAAAAAGCTAAGAAAAAGTACAGAACACACAGACTCCCACAAACAATTTTTGAACATGTTAAAATAATATTTTATTAATTTATTGTTTTTTTCATAATGCATACAATGTATTTTGATTAAAGTCAGCTCTATTCTTTTCACCAACTCTTCTCAGATCTGCCCTCCTATTTAATCACCCCATCTAAACATTATGTCCTTTGTTTTTTTATAGCCAATTGAGTCCAGTTTATGCTATCCAAATACTCAAGAGTATACGCCATGGTCTAGTCAACTTATCATGTTGACTCTTAAAGAAAATTGATTCTCTCTTTCCCAGAAGCCACCCACTACCAGAAGCTCTTCAGCTAGGAGTAGGGACTCCTGAGCCCCTCTTCTATAATAGCCCTTGGGCACAGGTCTGCCCCCCAGCCCTACTCACGCCCCGCTAACCACAGGATGAACGTCTCACTTTTGGCCAAGCGCTTTAAATATACTTATTCTCTATACTCTGACCAGTTTTGAATGTTTGTGTTAGCCACAGTCCACTGCCCAAAGAAATTTCACTGATGAACTGGAGAGCAATAATCCACATATAGAGAGATTTAAAAAGTTACAGAACAATTCTGTACTGTGCCAGTTCGCAAAGTAGAAATATTGGCTCACTGTTGGTGCCTATTAATTCCCCAATCTTACCTCAGTTTCTTCTGAAATTTTGATCTACATGTGAACAAAATGAGGCTATTTATCTCAGGAAAGAGTAACTGTTAAGAAAAATGTCTGTAATTCTTTACACAAAAATAACACATGACTACATCTTTCTTTCAATATATCATTCAGCAGTAGAGGCAATAAAATAAAGTTCTCAAGTGAAACTGTATTGAATGCTGTGCTGATAGACTGTAGGCTTAGAGTTTTCATCAAATGTACTTTATTTAGGGTTCCTAACCACTCCTACCACTCTTCCACCCACTGACCAGAGGTAGGGGAGAAAGAAGGTTATTAGGTAAAGGGGGTTGTAGACTTTTTTAGAAATAGTTCTTTGGGATGAGTCCACTCTTTGTTGTCCAGATACCAGCAGTCCAGTCCAAAGGCCAACATCAAGCAGCAACATGAATTCTGAAATCAAGCAAGCATGATTCTGAAGATCGAGACAAGTCAGTGAAAGCCGCAAGACTCAGTTGGATTGCCCCGAGTTCTCTGGAACGTTCCTCTCTACAAAGTCAAGTGTCAAAGCATAAAGAGCAGCACAGCAGCGTCGATCTGAAAAGCATATCTCACTGTCTGTGGGCTTCTATATATCTCCTCTCCTCAGAGTCTTCCCACGAAGGTTCTCAGCTGGCCAAAGTCACGTCCCTCACATATGACAGCTCACAACAAAGCATCATGTGCTCTCTCGCAGCCAGTCTTCAGCAAAACATCATATGACTCAACCGAGTCTTCAAAGAAACCAGAAGCTTCCACTTCAACAGACACATCAAAGGGATGAAGAAAAAGAAATCAGGAAGATGGCATCACCCTGGCTAATGCCACCTTTATGCTCTCTGTATCACCTTAACATTTACAAAGCCTTACATAGTTTTTCTTTTATTTGAGTTTTATTCTAGTGTCAACTAAGGTGAAGCTATTATAATAATACCTCCTTGAGGAAACTTACCATCTAACTTTTTCTCCAAAGGAACAGTTAAGAATCCACATTGTTTTTCTAGCCAAGACCATACTGTCTTAGACTGCCCAATGCAATCAAAACTATAGAGACAACATATTCATTCATGAAATAATTATGTAACAACTAGAAGATTTTGATTACATGCATAGATCCTTGTTAGATGGTACTAACTCCAGAGCCTTTAGCACTGAAAGAAGTTGAGGGAGATTTTGGAAATGGTTTAGTAAAAAACATTGCTTAAAATGTCTTGACTATTACTGTTGCTGTGTCCAAGTGCTAAAGCTAGAATCTGTTTTCAAGCCTTTGTGCTGTGTGTTTATACACATTATATAAATCTACTACAAGATGCATATTATCATACTGAAAGTTTGGTCACTGAAGCCTGATGATACAGAATTTTATTTCAAATTCTACCCTTGAGTCTTGTGTAACATGGGGCAATATTACAATAGTTAAGTGTCAGCTCTGTTCTCTGAGAGATTAAGACGTGCAAATTATGAAGAACACTCATAATGCCTCTTCAAAGCATGGTTGCTTCCATTCCACAGATGAACAAATGTAGGCACAAAAAGATCTACAACTCACCTCAGAACACCATGCTTCCTGCGTATGACAATGAGCTTCCCAGGCAACATATCTCCTAAGCTTAATGTCTCTTCTGTAACAAAATTTTCCATTCATTATCCTGAATCTTAAAACAAAAATGGGACAGAGAAAGGAGTTCTAGTAGCCACATTATTAATGAAAATCAAGACAAAAGGAAGTGTAATGAACCTTTCTTCTCGGAAGAGCTCCCTTTCTCAGTTGAGGAGAGGCTGCATACAGTAGGCCTTCTCTACCATAATGCTACAGGATTCACTCTCTACAGTGATGCTTGCAGGACTGTGTGCAAGGTACAGTTAGGCTAAAACAGAATTAGGACAACCCTTTGATGAAAGGGCAAATAGATTCAAACTCAAGAAAAGCACAAATTTAGATTGGAAGTAGAATTTGTTAAGGAAATACTTCATGGCCAACAGACTGACTTTGTAGTCACCCTAACTTTTCAGGATGGAACATGCTTACTGGAAACATGCTTATTTCCATGGTCACATGCATGCATGTGTGCCTGCATGCCTTCATGCTGTGTGTAGGCGTGTGTGTGTGTGTGTGTGTGTGTGTGTGTGTGTGTGTGTCGGGCAGAGGTGAAAGGCTGTCAGTGTCAGTATGCCCACAGCGCAGTGTGTGTATTAGGTTAGAAAGAAAAATATTGGTTTTGTTGTCCTCACTTTGTTGGCAACAGTAACTCTGTTATTCACTACCAGGTATGCCATGCTGGTTAGCTCACTAACCTCTGGTGGTTTTCCTACCTCCACCTTCCATCTCACTATGAAGCACTAGGGTTACAAATATACACTACCATGGGTTTTATCATTTACGTGAGTTCTAACAATTCAAACTCGGATCCTCATGCTTGTGTGGCAAGTTCTTTGCCCACCAAACCATCTCTCCAGGCCCTGGATGAAAACATCTTTAACCCTTCAAAACCACAATTTCAGAACTGATCTTATGATATTTTCTGTTAAGTGTAATTATCTGAAATTCTAAACCATCACACAAGACATAAATAGAATTGTACCATATATTAAAAATGGACACGCTTCAGTGTTGTGCATTTGCCTAGATCCCCTTTAAACAATTACATGGTCAATGCATGACTAACCTGTCATGCCATCTTCTTTGACTAATTTCAAGGTTGAAGTATCTGCTCATCCCCAAAGAAGTAAAACCATCGAATGCAGAAGGAGAGAATAAGAACTAATGGCTCCTTCTGTTTTGATTTCCACAGATTTGGTGGCATTGTGTAATTTAAACAATTAGAAGCTTCCAGAATGCTGATAAGTTTCATGTGCATTATTCATCAGCCTGAATTTAAACCTTCTCTCTTCCTCTGGAAAATATTATCACTAGGTACCAAGCTCCTTACACACTGCATCATTAAAGCCTAAGTTACTCTCTCCAAGGCCTTGTTCCTCTGATGTGGGAATCCTATCACTACATTTCTATCAAGTTTCCCCTCTGCTCCTTTAGTCCAACCTAGTTTGTGTCCAGTTTTCTTCACTTCACTATTTCCCTCAAATTATGCCTTTTGCTATTATTTCAAAAAAATCTATAAACATGAATGTTATTGGGAAATGGTTGTTATTCCAGTGGTTACAAGATTTCTTGGCAATGACAAGAATGCTTATGCCTGAATTCACCTGTCACAGCTGTAGAAGCAAGCCACTATACATTTATGACACAGTAAGATAAGTTGTTAAGTGGTAAAACATTACTATTTCTTATCTTACTGCATCATAACTGCAAGATGATGCTTAGTCATATGTATCAATGTGGCTGGACCGTTACAGACAGGTCACACTGCAGAATTTGTGATTCGCCATCCTCCATAATTGACTTGCTTGAGACAAGGTTGCTCTACATAGCTCAGGCCGGTTTGGAAGTCACAATGTTCATGAGTACAAAGATTGTAGGAATGTATTACAGTGCCTAGTTCTTCCGGTATCATCTGAGCCAACCTTTCAATTCCTCCTCTCCCTTTCTCTCTCCCTTTCCCCCCTCTCTCTCTATATAGATCCATATATATACACATATAT